>NC_085137.1:245693307-246293307 GCF_035046485.1 Aedes albopictus | reverse complement strand
GATCAAGCAAGAGGCGCTGAAGAATGCCGGGAATAGCAAGGCTTCTGTCGAGAAGATGGTGGCTCGTGAGTGGCTGCACGCGAATCACAAACGCTTGGTAACAGTGAAATTCGGTCCTGAAGCGGCGATCTACACGGTTGATCGCAAAGGGGAGAAATTGAGAACATTCAGCTTGAAGAATGTGGATGTCGTGACAGTGGAACAATCTCATGAAAACTATAAGAAAAAGAAACCCTACATCTTGCTCAGGGTACCTAGCGATCACGATTTGGTCTTGGAGTTGGAATCAAATTCCGCGCGGAGGAAGTTCGTGAAGAAGTTGGAAGATTTCCTGCTTCTGCACAAAAAGGACATGACATTTGTGGAGGTGCCAAGAGACATCATGTTGGCAAAGGCAGAAACCCGCGAGCGCCGGCAGAAGAGGCTAGAGCACTTCTTCCGAGAGGCGTACGCGTTGACGTTCGGATTGCGACCGGGTGAGCGACGACGAAGATCGGACGCTTCGGTTGATGGAGAGGTCATGACGGTCATGAGAACCAGCCTATCGAAGTCCGAGTTTGCTGCAGCCTTGGGAATGAAGCCCGACGACATGTTTGTCCGCAAGATGTTCAACATTGTCGACAAGGATCAGGATGGGAGAATTTCCTTTCAGGTATTTTCTGAAAATTGTAAGGAAAACGGATTTCAGTTAAATATTGGTTTCATTTTGTTGTAGGAATTCTTGGAAACGGTGGTGCTGTTCTCGCGTGGTAAAACCGATGACAAGCTGAGAATCATTTTCGACATGTGCGACAATGACCGTAACGGAGTGATCGATAAGGGAGAGCTGAGTGAAATGATGCGTTCGTTGGTGGAGATTGCCAGAACTACAAGTGTGACGGACAGCCAAGTGAAGGAACTGATCGATGGAATGTTTCAGGTATGTGCGGTGAAACACCTCATCGCTAGTTGTGATTTGACATTTATCTTTTCGATTTCAGGATGTTGGCCTGGAGCACAAGAATCATCTCACGTATCAGGATTTCAAGCTGATGATGAAAGAGTACAAGGGTGATTTTGTCGCGATCGGGTTGGACTGCAAGGGAGCCAAGCAGAACTTCTTGGACACTTCAACGAATGTGGCTCGCATGACGTCGTTCCATATCGAACCTCCGTCGGATACCCGCCGTAATTGGATGCAGGAAAAGTGGGACAGCTATACAACGTTTCTGGAGGAGAACCGGCAGAACATCTTTTATTTGTTCCTGTTCTATGTGATTACCATTGTGTTGTTTGTCGAACGGTTCATTCGTAAGTGTTTTCAGAGTAGGTATTATTCTTTGAATGACGTCAATTATTTATTTTGTACAGATTATTCATTTATGGCGGAGCATACAGATCTCAGACACATTATGGGAGTTGGAATAGCGATCACACGAGGTTCTGCTGCATCATTATCCTTCTGTTATTCGCTGCTATTACTCACCATGTCAAGGTAAGAGCTCACAAAGTACATACCTAGGTAGTTTTTGGCACAACATTTCAGAGGGACTTCTCAGCTTATATAAATATTCTTACAATATGAACGTTTAGGAAGTTTAAGGGAAGTTTCTGGAGATTTCAGGGGGTTTTAGGAGAATTTTAGGTGTTTTAGGGGCTTCAAGGGTTTCAGGAAGTTTCAGAAGTGTCTAAGGAAATTTCATGGGACAATGCAGTGATTGTAATGAGTTTTTCAGGAGAATTTAGGAGACCACAGGGGACATATCGGGGCGATTAAGAGGCTCAACGGACTCCAAGCGTTATCAAAGGGATACTAGGGGGCGTCGAAATTTTCAGTGGCTCTTGAGGTGTTTCATGGGATTGCAGGGACGTTTCAAGAAGTTTCATGGGGCTTTGGGAGCATTTTGGGTGGGTTTGGAGTGTTAAAGGGCTTTTCGGGTAGTTTTAGAGGTGTCTCTGGGAATCATAAGGAGTTTCAGGGGGTTTCGTGGGGTTTCAGGAACGTTCCAGAGGGTTGTGAAGGTGACTCTGGAGATTTTAGGGAGTTTTAGGACAATTTCGGTGTTTTAGAGTGTTTCAGGGACTTCCAAAGTTTTAGAGACTTTCCAGAAAGTTTCAGAGGTGTCTCAGGAAGTTTTATGAAGTTTTAGGGATGTTTCAGAGAGTTTTAGGGCTTTTTAGGGGTATTTTAGGGGATCCCAGAGACTTATCTGGGAGCTTAGGGGTCTCAATGGGCTCCAAGCATTATCAAAGAGGTACCAGGGGGTGTCGGAGATTTCAAGTTCTCAAGGTTGTTCAAGATTTCAAAGGGCATTTCAGGGGAGTTTCATAAGAATGTACGGGCGTTTCATTGTATCAGGAAATTTGATGGGGTTCCAGGTGAATTTCAAGGGGTTCAGGAACGTTTCAGGGGGTTTTAGGATTTCTTTTTTCTGAAGTATTTCAGGTGATCACATGAGACATATCCGGGTGATAACGGGGCTCAAGGGGTTCCAAGCTTTAACAAAGGGGTACCATGGGGTCTCAAGGTGTTTCAAGAGCTTTCCAAGATTCCAGACGGGCATGTCAGGGATGTTTCAGGAGGTATAGAAGGTTTTAGGGGTTTTCAGGAGTATATCAGGGGATCACAGGAGATTTCAAGAGGTGTTTTAGGAGGTCTCATGCGCGTTTCAGAGGGTTTCAGGGACGCTTCAAGGTAAATTCACAATCCTTTGTATCGATAGCAACAACAATACGCGTTGTATCCATTCTCGTTAGCTTAATCCTTTGATTTTGGTGCTTAACAGCATAAAAAGGATAGAATATGATGCAAAATATTTTTTCAGGATATTCTAGGTCATCCAAACTGTTCTTGAGTTTATATCCTAAAGTCTATGGGTGTAAGCTGCGATTTGTAATCTATCATTTCCAATAAGTCTTCTGAAAGTTCAATAGATAGTATCAAGTCAGTCAGGATATCCTCGGTCATCCAAAGTGTTCTTGAGCTAAGATCCTAAAGTCTATGGGTATAACGGTAACTTCCTTCATTATACAAAGCTACGATCTGTATTCTAAATATCATGTCCAGAAAGTCTTCTGAAAGTTCAATAGACAATATCGAATCAGTCAGGATATCCTAGCTCATCCAAACTGTTCTTGAGTTTAGATCCTAAAATCTACGGGTGAAATAGTAACTTCTTTCATTATACATATAAAACTAACGCATTTGATATTTGCATTTGAAATGTACACAGCAATATCATGTCTAGTAAGTTTTCTAAAAGTTCAAAAGACAGTATCAGATCAGTCGGGATATTTTAGGTCATCCAAATTGTTCTTGAGTTTAGATCCTAAAGTCTGCGGGTGTAACGGTAACTTCTTTCATTATACAAAGCTACAATTTGTATTTTATCATGTTCAGTAAAATTCAAAAGACAGTATCAGATCTTTTGGGATATCCTAGGTCATCCAAACTGTAATCTATCATGTCCAGTAAATATGATTTATTATCTATCATTATTCAGTGAAGCAGGCAAGCATTGCAAGTGTAGATATAAATGTGTAGTCCACGAAAATTTGGATGACCTAAATTATCACAAAATAATGAAGTCACATTATCATGAAGTGATCCTTGAGAGTTAAGAGGTTCATGAATCCTATTTGATTGTGCAACGATACTATCTAAAACAAAATCACCTCATGTTACAACTAAGCTCCATAGCAGTAAGGATGACCAATAATATCCCAAAAACATATAACAACGCTTATTGTTCCTCGTTTGGTTAATAAAGTGGATCATGTAACAATACTTAATGCAGTGGAGAAAGCTATAATAACATGTGTAGACTTGTAGAATGCTGTGTAGAAGCTGTGTAGAAGCTGTGGTCTCTAAAGTAGTTTGGTTGATCTGGAATATCTCAAAATTATCTTGGAATGATTAATGCAATGCCAGGGGTATTACAGCTTACTTCAGGACAGTTTGGACGACCCTGAATATCCCAAAAGTTCATAAAGATACAAAGTTGACTTCAGGGTGGCCCAGTAACCGCGATTGATTTTGCAACATTACTCAGAATAACAGATCTGTAGACCTAAAGTTCTGAACTCCAAGATGGTTTGGCTGACCTGAACTATACCTGTCTCTAAATAACATTTGAAATTTCAAGAGCTTCGCGGATCCCTGCAGATTATGCAACAGTATTATTTATGGCGCAAACACATAAAGATATTCTTGTAGATTTGAAGGACCCTGAAAGGTTTATAATAATAGTAGACTTCAGATTGGTCCAGTAACCGCAGTTGATTATGCAGCGTTACTCAGTATAACACATATGGCTACTGTTACGAGTGTAGACCTGAAGTTCTGAACTCCAAAGTAGTTTGGCTGACCTGGAATATCCCTAAAGTGTCTATAAATGACATTGTAGTTTTAAAGAGCTTCACGGATCCCAGCAGATTATGTAATGCTCTTATTTATAACGAAAACACATAATTATTCTTGTTGATTTGAAGAACTTTACTACAGGACAGTTTGGAAATTCTGAAACATCCCAGAATATAAAACACATTTTGATTTTCTTGACGAAGGTTAAATGAATACATATGAACGTAACCCAATCAGCATTTAGAACAACTGGTATATCAATTATTTCGTTTCTCCAAACTTTATGCTGTTCAGGATGTTCTAAATTGTCAGTGTAAACTCTCAAATGCAAATTTGCAACAACTTTTCCAAAGACAGTATTCTGTTAGAGAGTTTTAGGGGCTCTCAGAGTTTCAGGAACTTTTCAGGAAGTTTTAGAGGTGTCTAAGGAAATTTCATGGGGTTTAAGGGAGCTTTCAAGGGGTTTCAGGGGCGTTTCAGGGAGTTTCAGGTTTCAGGGGTATTTTAGGGGATCACAGGGGACATATCAGAGAGTTTAGGGGACTCAAAGGGTTCCAAGCGTTCTCAATCGGGTACCAAGAGGCATCAAAGATTTCAGATGTTCTCATCATGTTTCAGGAGGTATTCAAGATTCCAGACGAACATTTTAGGAGTGTGTCATGGAGTGTTGTAGTTTCTAGAGGTTTCAGGGGTTTTAGGAGAATTTAAGGTGTTTTAGAGAGATTTAGGATCTTTCAGGGTTTCAGGGACTTTAGCGGGGTATTTAGTAGATCACAGAGGACATGTAAGTGCGTTTAAGGGGCTCAAGGGGTTCCACGTGTTACCAAAGGCGCACCATGGGTTCTTAATGTGCGTACTAGAAGATCTCAGGAGCGTTTCAAAGACGCTTCGAGGAAAATTCACAACCCTTTATATCGATAGTAACAAAATACACCATGTATCTTTTCTCGGATTTTACGGACGCTTAAGGCCTAAGAGGGGCGTTTCATAGGGTCTTTGGAACACTTTGGAAGTGTTCACAGGCTATACCCTATATGATACCCTATAGGACGTCGCATTGGCATTTCAGAAGGTTTCATGGACGTTTTAGGAGGTTCCAGGGATGCTTCAAGGACTTTCTGAAGAATTTCAGAGGATTCAGGTTTTTGGGGTTTACAGATGCGTTTCAGGGAGTCTCATGAGGATTCATAAGGTCACAGGAAGTTTCACGGGATCCTAAGAAGTATTAGGGGATTTCTAGGCATTTCAAGAAGTCTCAGGAGGTTGCAGGCGGTTTTCAGGTTCGGCCTTGTAGCTCTAAATCCTCCTTCCCTTCGGCACCTTGAAACGTTATCTAAAACCCTTATAAACCCTCAGGGATACTTCTGCAAGTCCCTGAAACTTCTCTGAAATACCTGAAAACTTCTAATCTAAATTATTCCTAGATCCCCCTAGAGACCTTTTAGACACCTCTGGAGCTCCTGGAAACTTTTTAGCCCAATTTCAAACCTCCTTAGCTATACTCCTTGGACGCTTCGAAGCGCCATTCACTTTACCACTTGACAGAACGTGGTCGCATAAGGCTGAGTGGGCATGAGCTTTGTTCTTCAAAGGAACATTAGTTACCCTTGTAGAATCGATGGTCAAGATCTCTCGAGAGCACCCCGATTAGATGAGTGTATCTGGATCCATCCAGTCTATAAATCTATTTATTTTATTATAATTTGTACACTTTGCATCGTTTTATCTGATTATCATATATTTTTTTTTTTTCAGAAATCTCATCACCAAGCTGAAGGAATTCCCAATTCAACAGTACATCCCTCTGGATTCTCACATCCAGTTCCACAAGATCGCCGCATGCACGGCACTTTTCTTCTCGCTGCTTCACACCGTCGGCCATATCGTGAACTTCTATCACGTCTCTACGCAGTCCATCGAGAACCTCAAATGTCTCACCAAGGAAGTACATTTCACGTCGGACTACCGACCGGACATCACCTACTGGTTGTTCCAAACCGTTACAGGTCTGCTGATTTGACATTTTTCTTCAGCCGATAAAGCTAATCGCGTTCCTATGTTTCAGGTGTCACCGGGGTCATGCTGTTCGTCATAATGTGCATAATCTTCGCATTCGCACACTCCACAATCCGAAAGAAGGCCTACAAGTTCTTCTGGAATGCGCATTCGTTATACATCGTATTGTACGCGCTATGCCTTATCCATGGCCTGGCTCGGCTCACTGGAGCTCCACGGTTCTGGCTGTTCTTCATTGGACCCGGTATTGTCTACACGCTGGATAAGATCGTGTCCCTACGTACCAAGTACATGGCGCTGGACGTCATTGAAACGGATCTGCTGCCATCGGATGTGATCAAGATAAAGTTCTACCGTCCTCCCAATCTAAAATACCTGTCCGGCCAGTGGGTCCGATTGTCCTGTACGGAAATCAAGCCCGAAGAAATGCACAGCTTCACGCTAACTTCGGCACCGCACGAGAATTTCCTGAGCTGCCACATCAAGGCCCAAGGTCCGTGGACGTGGAAGCTGCGGAACTACTTCGATCCATGCAACTACAACCCCGATGATCAACCGAAGATCCGCATCGAAGGACCATTCGGTGGTGGTAACCAGGATTGGTACAAGTTCGAGGTGGCCGTCATGGTGGGTGGTGGCATTGGAGTAACTCCGTATGCTTCGATCCTGAACGATTTGGTGTTTGGAACGAGCACCAACCGGTACTCGGGAGTGGCCTGTAAGAAGGTGTACTTCCTGTGGATCTGCCCTTCGCATAAACACTTCGAGTGGTTCATAGACGTCCTGCGGGACGTGGAGAAAAAGGACGTTACCAACGTGCTGGAAATCCACATCTTCATCACACAGTTCTTCCACAAGTTCGATCTGCGAACGACCATGCTGGTAAGAATAACTATTTTTATTTGTTTCAACAACTTTTGTAACGTTCCAACTGGAACTACACGTTCACAGCCAAATCGGAAACAACGTATCGTAACGTTATCTTAATGATTTCGATTTCCGCCACGCGTCTTTTGTATTTGTGTCCTTTATGCATTCTTTTAGTGCCTCTTTAGGGATGCTTCAAGGGTAACTGTAGACATTTCTCGATGGCATGATTTATTCAAAAGTGCTCAAGGATTTTTTGCACAAATACACCAAAACATCTTAGTAGGATTTTTCCAATGATTTATTTGTTTTTTGTTTCCGAAATTTTTTAAGGAAATCTTCTGGGGATTCCATTTGCAATTGCTCTAAGGATTTCTTTTTGTATTTCTCCAGGGGATTCATTCCTGGTTCCTTGAAGAATTCCTCTTAAAATTTCCTCAGGGTTGTCTCCCACATTAGCTCCAGGGATTTCATCCGGAATTTCTTCCGAAAATGCTGCTGTGTGATTTTCAAATTTCTTCAAGAGTTTTTCTGAAGATATATCCCAGAATTCGGGGATTTTTATTTATCTATTTTTTTCTGAGTCTTCCGGCAGACTCCAGAAATTCCTCCTGGAATTCTTCCAGGGATTGCTCCTGGAATTCCTCCAGTGATTCTCTTGGGATTTCTCCAGGAATTGCTTCTGGGATTCCTCTTGGAATTTCAGCAGGGATTCCTCCTGAAATTTCTCCAGGGATTCCTCCTGGAATTCCTCCAGGGATTTCTCCTGGAATTCTAATAGGGATTCCTCCTGGATTTCCACCAGGGATTCCTCGTGGAATTCCACCAAGAATTCCTCGTGGAATTCCACCAGGGATTCTTCCTGTAATTCTACCAGTGATTCCTCCTGGAATTCCACCAGTGATTGCTCCTGAAATTCCTGCAGGGATTGCTCCTGAAATTCCTCCAGGGATTCCTTCTGAAATTCTTCCAGGGATTCTTCCTCGTGAAATTCCTAAAAGGTTTTCTCCAAGAATTTTTCCAGGGATTCCTTCTGGAATTCCTCCAGTGATTTCTTCTGCAATTGCTTCAGGGATTCCTTCTGAAATTCCTCCTGGTATTCCTTCAGGGATTTGGTCTGGAATTCCTCCAGGGATTCTTTGTGGAATTCCTCCAGAGATTCCTTTTGCAATTGCTTCAGGGATTCCTTCTAAAATTCATCCAGGGATTGCTCCTGGAATTTCCGCAGGATTCCCCCTGAATTTCCACCAGAATTTCCAGTGATTCCTCTTTGAATTCCTCCAATGATTCATCCTGGAATACTTCCAGGGATTTTTCCTGGAATTTCTTCAGGGATTCTTCCTGGAATTGTTCCAGGGGTTCCCAAGAAACAGAAGTAGCTGAATAATAGTTTCTTAAGCTAAAGTTTGCTTAAGAGTGGTTTATTCCACTCTTCTACAGCAAAAATGTTTGCTGGGTTCTTCCTCGTGAAATTCCGTTTTCTCCTAGAATTCTCTATAATAAAAACAAACCAATCAAATCTAAAATTCTTCCAGGGATTCCTTCTGGAATTCCTTCAGGGATTCCTTGTGGAATTTCTCCAGAGATTCCTTCTGGAATTCCTCCTGAAATTCTTACAATGATTTCTCCCAAAATTCCTCCGGAGATCCCACCAGGAATTCATCCAGCGATTCCACCAGAAATTCCTCCAGGGACTCCACCAATAATTCCTCCAGGGATTCCACCAGGACTTACTCCTAAGATTTCACCAGGTGTTACTTGAGGGATTCCGCCAGGAATTCAAGGTACTTGCAGGAGTTCCTCCGGGGATTTCTCAAGGAATTCCTCCAGGAGTTCCTTCAGGAATTCGTCATCATGAATTTCTCCAGGACACCCTCCAAAGAACGCTTCCGAAATTCTTCCAGGATGCCTTCATAGACCATTCCAGTATTCCCCATAAGATCTAATTAATATTCTTTTTGTTTCGTTACAGTACATTTGCGAAAACCACTTCCAACGCCTTTCGAAAACGTCCATGTTCACGGGTCTAAAAGCTGTGAACCATTTCGGTCGACCCGATATGTCTAGTTTCCTTAAATTTGTACAGAAGAAGCACTCCTATGTAAGTACTCCTTAAATCTTCCATCTGGCTGACACAATACTAAGCCACCTTTTACAATTTCAGGTATCGAAAATAGGCGTGTTCTCGTGCGGGCCTCGGCCCCTCACCAAGAGCGTCATGTCGGCGTGCGACGAAGTCAACAAGGGTAGAAAGTTGCCATATTTCATCCACCACTTTGAAAACTTTGGCTAAGCCAACCAGAGCAGAGCGATGATAGTTTTCATTCTGATATATAAAAATAAGAACTTACCACCACACCACCCTTCGATTGCTCATTTAGGTTTTTATTATTTTGTCAATTTTATGTTTTTTTTTATTTGTTAAGCTTAGCGAAGTTTCGCCTGCGATCCCTAGGATAAATTGTCAATCTCGCTAGCGATAAGAAGTTTAGATGAGTATGTGTAAAGTTAAGCCGTTATTTCCGTTAGATGTCGGTTCGTGTCAAAATGTGTCGTCGTGAATGAAGAAGTATTAGCTGCTTGGGCCCTTCAAGGTCCCAGAAGTGTATTTATTTGTTTTGTTAATTTTGTTCAAGCGAAATGATATTCATCGATTAGGCAATGTGCTTCGTTTCAACGTTGAGCACAAATCTGATCCGATCCAGTCTGTCCAGTGCATCTTACAAATTGTTAGTGAAACGCTAGTGATATTACCATTAATTCGCCTGAAAGAACAAACGCAATCCCATTGTGCAGAAACGATAACCGTTCAGTGCATCGAATTAGTATAAGAGACACTTACCGCTGCAGGATGTCATAATTCATCCAGAGCTGCAACCAACAACTGCCCGATTTCATGCAACGAATGAATAAAATCATCAGTGAACAATAGTTTCGTTTTAAGATAGCGCTATCTTTTAAATTATGTTGGCTACAACTTGTCGAAATTTTAACACTGCTGAGCATTTCGAATACGGTGTTTCTATTAAATTCCCAATGTTGTTCTTTACGCTTTGTCACTTAAGAAAACTCTCGAAAACATGTTCATTATTTCTTTCCATTTAGTCATGTAACTTATCGATAATACTTACTGTATGTGTTGTAAATAGCTTTGTCAGCAAATCTGTATTTATTACCGCAGTAGAAAAAGATACTAGTGAAAATTTTCAATCGTAAGTTTTACTTGCTAGATATCACACGTCTTTATTACAATGCAAAAAAAATCTTTCTTCTGCCTGACTTCTCAATTGGAGCAAGACCTGCTTCTTAGCATAGTATTCTTCCAACACTTCTCCAATTAATAACTAAGTGCCATCTTTGCTAATTGACTATTCTTACACGCGAATATTGTGCGAAGCTCACAATGATAATTTTTCGTAAACCTTTTTATACATCATAGTGGTAATTCATAAGACATGTTAAAAAGATTAAAGCATTTAAAGAGTAAGCTGTCACCACAAAACTTAATAAAATATCACTATTTATACTGATCCACAAGAATACCTGCCCTTTGTTTACGTAGTTTTCGTAGAGCTGAGAAGCGGGCTTTGTTCCAGTAGGGGCGATACACCTAGAAGGATAATGAAAATATATACACCCTGTAATATCATTTCATCATGATTACAGATTTTTGGTTCAATATTTGATCAAATCAAACTTATTTATCCACTTATGAATGTCTTTAAAATTTCCGTAACGGGACACCTTTTCTACGTACCCATTGTAACGCCTAAGATAATGCGTCGATCAAGGTAACCCATATGTTGGAAGACAGGTCTCCACGAGTACTAAGAGAATCCTGAAAATCATTTTTCTAAAGTTCGTAATAAATTCGTTATTACAACAAATGTGCTATTTTCGTAACGGGACACCATTAAATTGCGGCTATTGCAAAAAGTGCCTAAAACATAGAGTAATGCGGAGCAAAAGTTCGCAGTGGATCTTTCTCTGCGCACGAGTTAAAAACCCAAACAAACCAGTATGGGTTCGGCACATAATCAGGTCAGTTACTCGTCAATAAAATTTGGAACGATTTCATCAAGATATGGCAGAGTTATGGATAAAAATGTGTTTCTAGCTGTTTGGATACAAATTTTTGACCTTTTGGAATAAGAATTTGTAGTAACAGGAAGAAGAAGAATCTCATAACCTCTTGATGTCGGAGAATCGTTATTCCATAGCAGTTCGAGAGGTGCACTCGAGTAGACAATAAACTACTAGTGCTTCTTGAAGAAAGGAACATTGTTAAAACCTCGACAGTGGGGCAAAAGTTCGCAGTAGGGTAATTGATCCGATCATGGAGGAGTTAAGCACTGGGTTCATGTGTAAACCACAATTGTATCGCCCCAAGCAAACTTTTTAGATGGATTGAACTGAAAATGATAGAATCCATCCTTAATCTACGGGAAAATAACGAAATATTGCCACTTTTATGTTGTTATGAGCATTTTATTCGGTTTTATCTGAAAGAACATTGTGTTCCTAATGTTGCGGTATTTGTTCCTAATGTTGCGGTATCTGTTCCTATTGTTGCGGTATCCCATTGAAATCATATGGGATACCGCAACATTAGGAACACTACCGCAACAATAGGAACACAGCAGCAAACATATTAAGGAAAATATTGTTTTAAAATAGGTTTTTGGGCAAATCTTAAGCAAACAAATGGTGCAATCTCATAATTTAAGCACCATACATCTATTAAAAATACCTTTTGGTAAAATTTCAGTCGAAAAAGTGCTCAATTGCCATTACCGCAACATTAGGTACTACCACAACGATGGGAACAATTACCCTAGCTATGGGGCAAAAGTTCGCACTAGATTTCTGAATGTAGTAAATCAATAAAATTACAGAATCTTTGAAGCAATGATGATTTCCTATAGAAACTACTATATATGTATAATGTGTTTGAATTTAGTTTTGTAAGAAGATCGAGTGTAAGGCAATCATGTTCAAAAATGAAACAAAGATATGAAAAATGGCTAAAAAACATTTTAAAACATTTCATTTTCTTCGTCATCCTCATCGTGACTTTTCGTATGTTTCTGAAGGTCTTATGTGCGTCTACTTTACCGGAGTCTTTCATAGTTGTGTTAGTAAATTCAAAGTTATAATTCGTCACCCATCACCATACTGATGGGGATAAGATTCGCTAACGGTCCCGTCCAATAGTTTTGCTGCATATTTGAATTTTTATGTATTTTGTGCAACACGTATCTCTATGATTACCCCACAATGTATTTTGACAACTTCAGTAACGCTGGAAAGGACAGTTCTTAGTTAATAGTTGAAACTCTTCATAAAATACATTGTAGACACATTCCACGCGTTTGTTTTGCGCGAGAATAAAACTTTTGTTTCCAAAAATTGTAATGTTGTTAAATACATGCCAACCAGTATATCAAACGATCAGATTTGATTAGAAAATTCATTTCATGCTTTGTAAATGAAAATTGGAACTTTTTACTTCAAGAAATATTAAGAAATAGAGCGTAACGGGACATCATCGCAAAAAAACGACAAATTTTGAGAAATTTGCTACTTTCCCGAAACATTTTTCAAAGTTTTAAGTACTATTTGAACGGTATAAGTAATTATCTTTATTTTGGTGCAAAAATAATCACTGAAATATCGTTCAACGAAGTTCAAAAACCGTGGTGTAGAAGTGCGGGGAACGTGTCTGTATACAAAAGCTGAACACCAGGTCGTGTTCCAGTTGGGCCGTAATGCTAAGAACAGAAAGAAACAGATTTCAAAGCTAGAGTGAAAGGACGAACATGAATTATCATGAAATAAATGAACATCATACCAATAAACTGCCGTGAATCGCATATCTGTCCCATTTGCATAGGAAATCCAGCAAAGATGGGACTGATATGCGATTCACGGCAGTAAACTACCTTGTACAAGGTGCGAACTTTTGCCCCGCATAATGCGAACTTTTGCCCCCACAATGGGGCAAAAGTTCGCATTGGAGTACTTGTATTAAAAATTGTATTACTAAAACGACAAAAGGAAAGCGAAAAAATCTTGTAATACGATTTGAAGGCAACATGATAGGGACCCGTTTAACGAAGAAAAACTATATTTTTTTTCGTTCGATAGTTATTTTGTGAAGTCTGTTAGGTGCAAACTTTTGCCCCGCATTACTCTATCAAAACCCATTTTTATGAAAAGTTTTCTTTCGGTGCATAAATATACATTATTATAATACATTAACAAAAAATAGGTGTAATGTTTACGAACTTTAACATGCAAGCAGGCATATTTGACAATTATCAAAGAAAAATTTTATTTTTCTTACATAAAATGCTATTACTTCACCTAGCTATTTAAATACGTTACCAGTCAAATTTTAATTAAAAAATTGATTTTCCTAAGATTGAATCTACCTTTTTTCATATGCTGGAAAGTTTGGGGCAAAACAATCACTTTGAAATTTCTCACCCTTGGCGTAGAAGTGCGTGGAATGTGTCTTATGCACAATATTGGTTCTGAGTAATTTTCCTTTTTTTATGCAGGGTATAAAAAAGGTGCGTAAATTAAAAGTGCATAAAAATAACATGCATAAAAAGAGGTTGTATTAGCTGTATTAGCTTTATTAGGGAGATTTTCAGCCCGAGGCTGGTTCATCTCCAATACGCAAAGCGATATGCGTAATACTTCCTCTACAGCAGATACCATGAAAGTTGAGCGGATTAATATGTTAAGTAATCCAAGATCCATGCTAATTAAATTTTCCATCAATAAGCCTAGTTTGGTGTTTGAAAGGAATCGCTCAAGAAACTTCTTGACCGATTCCTGGCAGAAACTCTCCACGATGACTGCCATTTGAACTGTCATTTCTTCGCAACTGCGTACTGTGATCGAAGAAAAACGGTTTCTTGGGCGATTCAGGCAAGGAATTTCCCATGCATCAAGATAGGCCGAAAAATTCCTTCAAACAGCGCTATAGGAAGCAATCAGTGAAGTACTAGATTGAAAGTAGTGAGCTGGATTTTTGTATGGTGAGATGAACAATTGTGAATTTCTGCAAAGAAATGGTGCAAACAGCGTGGGTATTATTATTTCTTACCTCATTGGATGCTGTTTGAGCAGAGTTGCACTCCGTCACTGTCAATGGTAAGCAAATCGCTGATTTTGATAGGCCGACTGCGATCCAAGTCAGCGTACGCTCTATTCAGTCACCGTCACTTTCCTTGTTCCATCAGAACTGGACTGACTGTGAGGGTGTGAGGAAATCACTGATAGGCCATCTTCAAAATTCGTTTAAAAATCCAAATGAAGATTTACCAAGATGATATTTTAATATGTGGTACAAAATAACAAGTTTTGTATGTTTGTCACAATAAAGTTTGAGTTTTGGCAAAACCCACTAAAATATCACAACAGTTGCAATGATTGTGATAGATCACACCCACTCTAGAGAGTGCGGGACAATAAGGACTGTATCGGAAATTAACTATATATGTTCAAAACATCCTAAAAATAATTTATTCAAGTTATAAATAATTTTATTTTTGGAGGTACTATATAAATCCTCAGAAAAAGGAATGGCACTTTTGCTTTTGTAAAAATAATTATTTTACATGGTCATCAATCTCAAAGTTTAAACGCATGATCTTGAAATTTTGGACAACTCTTAAAAATTTTAAATTGCGGAAAAAATGGAAATTTTTTTGATTTTTTAAAATATATTAGCGCAAATATATTCTTTCCCAGATTGCTCATAATAAAGGTGAAAAAATTTTTTCAAGAAAAAAATCGATTCCATTTTAGCGCAATTCTTAAAAATGAAAAAAGGTCATTTTTCAGGGGCCCTATTTTTTGATGCTCATTCAAAGCACGATTACGCAAATAAAAAATACATCAAATTGATGATTCAATTTTTTTTAATTGGAAATGTTTTTAAACTTAACGACGAGGTAGCTTTAGTAGAGAACGGAATTGTATAACCTTTGAAGATATTTAAAACAGACTGTCAAAGTTCGACAAAAAATTAGTGTTTTTTTAGGATAGGTCATTTTTTAAATGTTGAGGGTTTTTCGATCATAAATATTTTTTTATAAGTTGGTGTTTGGTGATATGTTATGTGTACATAACTGCTAACAATAATTAATATTTTTTGGATTTTTCGCCGTACAAGTTTTATTCGCTACAGGTTATTGAAACGCTGAAAAATGTTAAAAAAACAACAATTTGTCCAAAACTTTAATTTGTGAGATGTATTCATTCTACAATATTTTCAATAATGCTAAACATTTTTCAATTTTTTTCAGGCTGTTCTAATCTTGACTGTATTGTAAAGATTTGATAGAAGAACCGAAATGATAAGACCAAACATGCTTCGAGATAGAGCATCCTGAATGTTTATAGTTAATTTTCGATACACTCCTTATCAGGTCATACCCTGTCATTGTCGTTTTGATATTGAACAGCCTGAAGTGATAGTGACGATTGTGCAATATCAGTAGTCACCTGATAAGACTGATATTGCGCAACTCTGTGTTTGAGCAAAAGTTTGGGTAACTGTGTTGTTGAAGTTGCAGTTCTTCAAACGGTATCAAATTAGGCAAGAAATCATAACACCCACGTTATTTGCACCATTTCTTTGCAGAAATGGAGCATTGATCTTCTCACCATACACAAATCCAACTCACTACTTTCATTCTAGTACTTCACTGATAGCGCCCTATTTTGAGCCGATGACTTGTTTGAAAGCATCCGTAGAGGATGGATCATCAAGCGGTACATAAACCGAACAATATACGTATTTACTGTTGAGGTTTCCAACAGATACATGAAATGTGACTGCACATACATCTCTGGTGGGTGATTCAGAGACGAGTGCGTTGTTGACCAGCAGACAGGCTCGAGGCATGACACGCAAGTCTGCCATTTCATTTTTACTGAAAGTAGCAAACACCGAATATACAGGGTTTCCTAGATAGAAATTCTCCTTACGATCGTAAGGTTCTTGGACTAAAGCCACGGGCTGTACAATTTTGCATAAGTCTGCAAAGATTGATCGTTGCTGTTCTTTTATGCTGATTATTGATCTGAGTTATCCTAATCAGGTAATGGGTTGCCTAGCGTACCTCCCAGGATCTCGTCGATCACGATGAGGAACAGTAGCGATGTTTGCATACGTCCTTGCCGCACTCCGATATAAGACACAAGTGTGTAGCTCGGCCGGCGGGCTTTACGTACGGTTTCTATTATAAAATGCTGTCAATATTGACATAGATCAGCTTGGATTATAATAGTGTATTGCCTTTATAAAGCCTTTCCAACATTTGTCCATGTACACTACCCGTTATCAAAAGTATTGCAACAATATTGCATCACATCGACTCATCTCGATATCTCCAAAACCTGAGGACTTACAAATACGCTGTTCTCAGCAAAGTTATTCAGAAGCCCAAAAGCAACTACTTTTCTGAAGGCGGCATTTTTGTGGGTGTTCTGGTTATAGAGATATCGAGGTGAGTCAGTGTGATACAATATTGTTGCAAAACTTTTTGTAAGTCTGTACGACGGTATACCTCCATTTCTAGTAGTTACTGTTGCAACGTCTTGTATTGCGACTCACATGCTACAATGCAGAAATTTCATGGAAGTCTACCTGTAGGCGTATGACGTAAAACGATATCGCAAGAAAAAGTGTGATCTTCGTGGTGAATAACGATCACGCATTGAGAAAAATTGAGGTACAGACAAGCACAATCAAATAAATGCAGTGCTAGCTTATTTCGCGGCAAGAATTGATACACGCATCCACGAACATATCTGACATAAAAAGAGACAATGTGAATGTTACTCTTCTGGTCTAAGGCCTGAAATGGAGGAGAACGTGCCTCTAGAGCCGACCTACTGATACCTGAAGGCCTGAAGTACACAGGGTCAAATATTTGACAAGCAAAGGAACTCAAGAAAAAACATCAGTTTGACACAAATGAAAATTCGGTCGAATCAAACAAGATGTTTCAGCATTGGTTTCGTTTTGGACAAATATTTGACCCTGTGTACTAATAGTTTAAGTGATCGTTTCAGTATTCAGTAGAATAGATGGTATCTACTTAGTTATCTCATGATAGGCTTACGTTTTTGGAGGAATTCTCACATTTCATAGCTGACTTGATCCACTTAAAGATTCGCAATTATGGTTTACTGGAAATCACGCGCATCACTATTAAAGCTTCTGAGACATATATTGTTTCAATTTCGACGATTAAAATCTCTTTTCAGACACATAAAGCAATCGATGATCGGTCAACCACCCAAAAACGCAAATTGCATGGCCAAACCAAATCGAAAATGCTCCCACTAATTGTTTTTTTTTTTCTTCGTCTGTGGTGTAATTGTTTTGCGAGCCTCCATCGATCGCGATGTTGTTATGGGGCATAAAACTAATAATCAAAAGTCATCTTCCAATCAAATTACATTCAACCGGAAAATTTGACGATGCAATCCAGTAGCAGCAGCAGCAGACAAACGATCAGATGAGACTCTCAAGAGTTGTTTACAGTTGGGTGTTTTGCGTTTCTCCCAAAATGAAATTTGTGCGCAATGATATTGTACGCAATACGCCTATTGCTACTGATCAATGTTGACGTTGGCGTTGAGTAGGGATAACATTGTGATGCGTTGGGATGTGGTATTTGCTAGGCTGACCATCCGTCCCGTATTTAACGGGAGAACTAAATTTTCAAACACTCGTCACTGGAGCATACTTAACGTTTTTGCTAAATTATTCATTCTTTCCAGCTGAAATATCATTGTTAACAACATGAAGTTCTATTTTTGGACATTGATTTCGTTTTTGTTGAGTTTCCAAAATGTGTCCCGTATTTAAACGGGACAAATCGGGCTACTATTTGTGGAATTTTTGGAGGATTTGCCGCACGATGAAGATCTGGTTTGATGTCAAGCAGCCGTTGACAAAGCCGAGTCGATAACTTACGACAAACTCACTCACTTTAGGTGAAAAACGACGATTTCATGCCATTCCTCATCGAAGAGAGCACATGTTTTGGTGCACTTGTACAGCTAACGAATTGTGTACCCTAAAACCTCATTTTATGCAGGGTATTTTTATGCATTTTAAATTTATGCATTCTATGCCTTGCATAACAAGAGCACCAATATTACTAATAAGGAAATGTAATAATAACATAACGATAACTATTGTATAGCTATTGGTGTGAAGAATGAGCCATAACTTAAAATTCACAAATAAGAAGAAATAAAAAAAATCAACTATTGCGACGACAGCCAGACGGCGTTTATAGGGGAGAGCAAAAAGAGGTTTCCGGGAATCCTAGGGGTTTCAGAAGGGTACCCAAAGGTTTCAGGGGAGCTCCAGAGGATGTCAGGGGGATCCAAAGGACTCCAGGGGCGTGTCAGAGGATTTTATGGTGAATCCTGGGGCCCCAAAAGTGCTACAACGGGTGCCAGGAGAGTTGTGGTGTGAGGGGGTGTCATGGACGTTACATGGGCTCTCAGAAGCGCTTCTGGCGGCCGCAGAGAGTTTCAGAGGGGTTCCAGGGGAGTTCCAGAGAGTGTGATGGGCATTTCAGGAGCTCAGCGGCGCTTTTGAGACTTTAGAGAAATCCCTATTTGTCGTATTTATACCAGAAATCCAAGAATGACATACGTATCTGAAGCTAGGTGATGCAAATAGAAAGCCGCACATTTTTCAAGTCAAAAATTATTATATTTTAAATATCATTCATTTTATATTTTTTACTTTTTTTCTATTTTGCTAAAATATATTAGCATAGTCTAGGGCATAGTAGTCTAACTATGACAAGTTTTGAATATTCAACTTTTTTAAACCCCTAAAAAAATACAAATAAGACCCTTGGGTCGTTTTTTACTCCAAGCTTGGGACAGCTCGCAAAAATCAGTGGCTTGCCCGATTTTGGATCTCATTGGCTCAAATGAAAAGGGCACATGTCTAGTTTTGAAAACCAGCGGAGAAATCCGGATTTGGTCACTGTGACCAAAGGGAACCTGCTACAACTGAAAAATGCCGCATAAGAGACCCTAATTTTGGCAAGCTATAACTTTGCAACCAAACAAGTAATCAGCACCGCTCAAGAATCGTTGGAAGGGCATGTATTCAAATGGGCTTTCATTATAGACATTAATATTGGCTAATTATTGAAAACCGGACCCGGGAATCCGGTACATCCGAAAAATTAGTTTTCATCGTTGCTATGTGCTGAATTTGTTTCATGCATTTTTTGCATATCATCTCTGCACACTTCTCTGAAATGAAAAACATATTGTTTAGTACCATTTTTTAGGGTTCCTGGTCAGGTTTGGTCGATGCGGAACCGGTTACAGAGATCCTAGATTCCTGGAAGGTGGTCAATAGGGCAACTACAATGAACTTCGTATAGTTTACGCTTCAAAAGCGGGTGCCACATGGTTCAACATTCGTGAATTGTCATGTCTGTTATTCTTCTTCTTCTTTATGGCTCTACGTCCCCACTGGGGCTTGGCTTGCCTCGCTGCAACTTAGTGTTCTTTGAGCATTTCCACAGTTATTGCTGTGTGCCTTCAAAATGCAAATATCAAATGCGGGAGCACCAAATGCGGTAAGATTTTCTAACAAGTAACCCGATGTCAGCGGGAGCATTTGAAACCTAGGTTGGTGATATTGACTATGGTTGCTAAGTTGCCTTTGGTAACACTGTGTTACCGCGTTTGAAGCGCATTTGGGCACCGTTTGCATCTTGAACGCACACTGCAATATCAATTGAAGGGCTTTCTTTGCCTGCGATTGCATGAATTTTGTACCCTGTGAGGCAAGCACAATGATACACTATGCCCAGAGAGTCGAGAAAATTTTCCCGACCGGAACGGGAATCGAACCCGCCGTCTCCGGATTGGCGATCCATAGCTTTAACCACTAGGCTAACTGGAGACCCCGTCTGTTATTTTTGTTATACACAAATAAATTGAAAGTCATCTTCTTCCTTTCCTGCCATTACGTCCCTACTGGGAGAAAGCCTGCTTCTCAGATGAGCACTTATTAACTGAGATTAACTGAGAGATTTCTCTGCCAATAATGATTATTTTACATGTGTATGTCGTGTGGCTGGAACGAAGATACTCTATGCCCAAGAAAGTCAAGGACATTTTCATTACGAAAAGCTCCTAGGACCTAGGCCGACCGGAAACTGACCCCGGGGCTAGGGGCGGGACAGCTCCTAATACCAGCGCTAATACTGCCTAAGAAATATTAGTTTCTTAATCTTCACCATCCACCACAACATTTTTTTTGTAGTATGTCATGAAATTTCATACAACAATAAACTGTCACAAAGACGAGAGGTGAAAATACGGTTTGTCGGTGAAGTGTCTTCTTTAATTTCTTTTAATTATATATTTTAGTTTGGCTTTAATCTTCAGCAGCGAAGATGTGGATCTCGGAAACCCATGGCGCAGTGCAGAACCCATGGCGCAGAATTCAAAATAGACAAGATTAACAAGCTCAGGTCCATGTTTTATCACGATGGTCCTGGATAAACGGTTCATATTTGAATTGTATGTAGACGCCCATGTCCAATGAAAATAAATATTCTGAATTTAAAACCAGACATCTTTACTTGTATGATGGTTAGAATTTTTCTGATTTCGCTGAGGCTACTGCGCAAGTTGATAAGACCCGTGAGCGCGGTGTCCCTTAAAGACACGACTACTCGAGGATTAATGCCATTTTGAGTTTAGATGCCACTGTTAGTTATAGATTGTTGAGTCTTAAATTTTTGAAAATTGGACAACGAATGAACTGTGTGTCCTGCATACATTACATTGCATTATAATGTGTGTCCTATTGTACACATGCAATTTTTTAACAAATACGAAAATGTAAAGGTTAAGATACTACAGCTAAAAGCGGTGGTGTTCGCTAGCAAGTTCTAGAGTGAGAAGGACTATTTGGAACCGATTTTTATCGATCTTGTCCTAATTAGTTCTTGTCCTGATCTGTCCCTATTATATCTATCGTAAAGCACTGAAGCACGACTATTACTTGTCATGTCTCGTTGTTGTTATTGAAAATAAATCAATTTCGATTGGCGTGGCTTACTTGGTTAAAAAATGCCTCGGCTTTTGGATTAATATTTTCTAATACTGCTAACATTGCTAATCAATATTAGAGCTGTCCCGCCCCTAGCCCCGGGGCCCCTTCAGCATGGTCATGCTGAATTCATTTACAGCTGTGGTTATAGGGGCCCGAAATGAATAGTCGTATTGATTCCACGTAGTCACCGGCGTGAACACTGAAAATATCCATATTGCATTGCTATCAGATTTTTACAATCAATGTAGGCTTTTGAGGGCTCATTTTTTATTATTTATCGTCACTGTGATGCTTTGGGTATAGAAGTGAACAAAATGATGATTTCGGTATTGTTGACATAGTAGGCAATCGCCCCTGTCCCGAGGGGTTAGTTACACCCTTAACAACTATGGTTGTCAAGGGTGTAACTAAACCCTCGGGACAGGGGCGATTGCCTACTATGTCAACAGGTATTTCCAGGCCACTGGAGTGACTACCGGAAAACCTCAATTGTGCTACTTCAATTTTCGGAGTAGGCATTCGGAAGTTCATCATGCTGCTGGTAGCGCTATTTCAATTTTCGATTTTTTTGTATATACCTATGTTGTAAAAAAATAACGCTATGAAATATCCGCCATATAATGAAGCAGGATTTTGTCGTTATCCAGCATCCACAAAAGAAAAGTTATAAAATGACCGATAGATAGTTGGGTGAATAGTAACTAACAATTATCAGTTTCGGATGTAGATAATATAAACTGCTTCAGAAATTATAAATACATTACCGATTGACTGTCATTTTAATTTTAGAGTGATATGCTGGAAAGTTCCTAATAGGTCTTTTAGTTAACACTCTAAGGCAGTGCTTCCCAAACTGTGCACCGCGAAAATTTTGCAAGTGCGCCGCAGGCTCTTGAGTCAAAACAAATATACAGGGGATGGCAAAATGTTTGGGATAGGCAACTTTTTTTCTCCAACAAAAAAAAAATCATCATGCTGTAACTTTTTATAGAGTCCATCAAAAAACCTCAAATTTTGACTGTTTGTCAACCTATTATATGTGCATCTTTGGTACAAATTTGGGCTCGATTGAATAATTTTTCGCGAAGTAAGAACCGATTAGGTAAAACACTATTATTGAGACATCTAATTTTTGAACTGTCACATCTCGGAAACCAGTGAACCGAATTGAATGATTTTTTTATCGTTCATCAACAATATATTGATACTTAATACGACGTTATAAAATGTAATATTTTCTCACGGCAAATTAAGTTATACCGGGTTGAATTTTTTTCCCATATAGGGGAAAATAAGTCAAATTTACAATACCACACAAAAATTACTAAATGTGTTCTTCATTCAATCTTAATAGGCTCTAATATATCTGATTAGAGATAACTTGAGAACAGAAGTGGAAAATCTTTGGATATCAACACTTAAATTTATTGACATTGATGTAAAAAAATAACATTTTTTCGAGATAAATCCAGAAAATGTCAATCCTTCATAACTTTTTTCTACGTTCAAAAAGTACCTATGTTTTGATAGTTTGTGAAGCATTTACATAGTGTTAGTGTACGTATAAAATTTCATTCAATTCGGTTCACTGATTTCCGAGATATGACAGTTCAAAATTAGTTGTCTAAAAAATAGTGTTTTACCCGAACGGTTCTAACTTTGCGAAACATTAATCAATCGAGCCCAAACTTGTACCAATGATGCACATAAGAACTGTATCGTTAATTATGAGTACACCTTAAAATTGCTGTATTTCAAAATGTTTTATTTATTTTGTAAATTAAATTCAATTACATTGTTCATTGACCATCAGAAAAGCCTATGACATGATTGTATATTTAATTTTTCGTGGATCTTGCCACCTCTCGCATTTTCTTCTTGGCGTGCTTCATAAGGTTTTGGACAACCGTTCCGACGATGGTTTTGCATACGTTGACCCAGTTTTTCTTGAATTTTGTGACGTCCTCTGCTCCTCTATCCTTTTTCCGTAGTTTCCCTTTCATCAAAGTTAACTATTTCTCAAAGGGCCTTATTTACGGGCAATTTAGAGGATTCATTGCCTTTTCCACAAATTGAACATTGTTTACTTCATACCTATCAAAGGTGTCACGCGCATAGTGGCAGGATGCCAAATCCGGCCAAAGGAATGTAGGACCTTTGTGCTTTCAGATGAGTGGCAGAATATGTTTCTGGAGACATTCCTTCCGGTATATTTCGACGTTCGACGGTGAAGAAAGGTGACGATTTCATACCACATTGACAAATTGCTTGCCTAACCAACACATTTCCCATTTTTTCGCAAAAAATCGATTTCTCCTAATTCGTAGCATCCGTGCCATGCTTAACAGTGAAAATCTGTGCCCCTGGAAGCACCTTGTAGTCCAATTTGACATACGATTCAGTTTTCACATAATCCGCCAGACTTTGACTGCGTTTTGGACATTTCTGTTTTGGGTAGGTCTTCGGGGAATTACGCTCCTTGGCGCGTTGAACCATACCAACAGTTGTTTCACACTTTTTTGCGTAATCTCTAATGGATACCTCCTATTTTCCTTCAACGATTTTGCAAGTTTTGCTGTCCAAATTTGACTTGGACGCACCTGTTTTTTGCCGCGTCCGGGTAAGTCTTTCAGTGTGTTATGCATACCGAATCGTTTGATAGCATTTTGGACAACAAAAACCCTAACACATTCAATTTTTGCTAATTTTCTTAGTGATGATCATTTTTCCTTGCAGTGCCTGGTCACAATCGGTTTTCGCTTCTCCTCCGTAAACCCTCGCATTGTTCCACTTGAGGAAAAACTTTAACTTTTAATGAAGGTTATCGATTGTTTACAACGTTAGCAACACATAGACACAAAGCATATAAGGCATAGTCTTTTTAATACAGAGCCTCAAAGGTGTACTCATAATTAACGATACAGTCCTTATAATAGGTTCACAAACAGTCAAAATTTGGGATTTTTTGATGCACTCTATGAAAAGTTATAGCATGTTTAACTTTTTTGTGAGAGAAAAAAAGTTGCCTATCCCATACATTTTGGCCACCCCCTGTACATATATAATTCAATATGTGAACGTCTTTTTGTTTGTTTTATGGAACATGGAAGTATTACTTTACGGCATTTTTCCAAAATTTATCCCGACTTTCGAAAATTCTATGGAATTTCTGGTGTCCTCTTAAAACATTTTATTTCTATCAAATTTTTAAATTTTCGTATTTTTGAGAAATTTTTGTTGACATTCTAAAATTGCTTTTTGGATTTCCAATGCTCCAGTTGTGTTTTCTTCAAAAAACGCGAGATTAATGCATTTTTTATGAATTTTGTGCACCAAACTTCTTTTGACATATTAGAATGTTAACTGTGCAGAATTAGCATTAGTTAAAATTCACAAATGAAAAGAAATAAAAAAAAAATCGAAATTATCAAATTTTATCCCATACAAAATGTATGGAGTTTCAAAATCAACCTAATTTTCTCTGATTTATTGTAATTTTTTCAATCATCGTAGAAACAACTTTAAAAAAGTTTCTGAAAGCTTGAAATCTGAAGAATTTTATGATATGCTCAGCTAAAAATCGACAGAATGGTCACTAGGGCAGTTCAGACTTCAAAAATGTTAAAAACTCAAAGCTCCCATATGTCCATTGCAATCTTTGGTGCAAAACTAGAGTCCTGTCAAATTTTCAGCCATTTCGGTGGTCATTTAATGGTGGCCCAAAAGCAAAATAGGTTTGTATGGGAATTACTATGGAGAATTTTCAAAAGAAGTTCCCCACGTTGTAGAGCATCCACACATGAATAAAGTCATAGGATTAAAGCCAAATTGAATTCTTCAGATCTCAGTGATGAATGTTGCCGAAGACCGCAACTCATTTCGACTCACGAGTCAAAAGTTATTAATCAATATTCATCCATGCATGCTTGAACGGAAGTCCACAGCTCGACCGACACGCTTGACACGCAATCATAGTATGCGTGTAAGCTTCTTGCACATCTTACAGGACATCGTGTAAGAAGATGCGCATGCAAGTGAGAATTTGTTTAATATCTTTTTTGCCGATTGTCGAAATAAGTTCCAGTCTTCGGCAACATTCATCATTGAGATCTGAAGAATTCAATTTGTCTTTGACCCTATGACTTTATCCATGTGTGAATGCTCTACAACGTGGAGAACTTTTTTTGAAAATTCTCCATAGCAATTTCCATACAAACCTATTTTGCTCTTGGGCCACCATTAAATCACCACCGAAATGGCTGAAAATTTGACAGGACTCTAGTTTTGCACCAAAGTTGTAATGAACATATGGGAGCTTTGAATTTCCAACATGTTTGAAATCTGAACTGCCCTAGGTCACTTACACCCCTTTGATTCTGGGGCCCTCATTCGTTTAGTTTGTGCGATAAATAAATATGACATTTGATATCTAAGAAATATTTATGAAACCCTTAAGAAATTTATCTTAGAAAGACATGTAGATAAACTAAATTTGCTATCTACTAAACAAAGTACTGAAAATTCTTCACAATTATACATTTAATTTTTTCACCTGAAGATTGTTCTAAAATAACTATGTAAGAAAAATATTGGTGCGCCGCGACATTTTCAAAAATTTCAAAAGGCGCCGCGATAGCAAAAAGTTTGGGAACCTCTGCTCTAAGGATAGAAACAATACAAACTTTGTTACCATTTCGTGCAAAAGATAGAAAATTGAGATCTGTAAACCAAAGGTTAAAAATGGAAGATGCACACAACGGTCATGAATTGCACTAGTTTACATCATTTTTGAACTTGGTAGGCTGATGATCATTTTTAGCGTAGAATCATGCCCTGAGTTCGAAAACACGAAGGGAAAAAAATACAGTAGAGCGGATTTTTTTTCAACTTTCCATACAAGGCTGATGATTTGAAATCGATTTTTGTTCTATTTTTAAGCAAAGTCGCTCACTTCATTCATCCCATTCTCCGTAACCAATGCTCCGATTGAGCTGAATTTTTTACTGTAACTCGGCTATATGTGATATATCAAATGAACGTTGAGAAAGTATTTTTCTATTATTTTTTTCTTATTGAAAAAAAAAAACATTTCTTCATATATTTTTTTGAAAATTTTGCTAAAATTTAAGGAGATCGTCCCATAAACTTGCCAATATCTTGAATTTCATCAATCTGACACAAACCCTGCATTCAGAAGATCGAAAGGTATTATATTCAGCTTTTAATTTATGGAAAAATATTTAAAATAAGTTGAACAAAATGCAAGATATTAGAATCTTAGTAAATTCCATATTAAAAAAAATGTAAAACTCGATATTAAACTAAAACTTAAAAACTGTTCTACTTAAAAATTTTTGAAGTACGGTTTCGAAATCAACACTAAATTGTGCTTAAAAAAACTTTGGTCGTTGGCAGAAGTTCACGACTTTCGTTTCATTTTGTATACTAGTGTTATAAGACAGTGGAAATAAAAACTCTCATAAATGAACCATTATGGAAATTACTGTATCGATAAGAAGAGAATTTTCTCTATTAGCCAAAGTTATTTTGACCGGAAAAGGGGCCTGGAACCATCATTAAAAGCCTTCATAATGTAAGAAAAACCTTGATTAATCCACCTAGTGGTGATAGTGCCTTTCTCGTCGAGTATGTACTTCCCAAGTAACAATTTAAATTCCTTTTAGATTTGTTTATTTTTATGGAAGCTTTATCATAGCATGAAGAATTCATGAAACATTTATAGTTGTTTTTATCAAGAGAAAATAATCTCCGTTCGTATGCGGTTTTTAAGTTTTCTTCAAGTTAATTTTGAAAACTCCGCATAAAACAACTTGATACCCTAAGGCATTTGATCTTATTATAAGTTTTAAGACGTATTTGAAGTTATTTTCAACACATAACATCAACAAACTTTATTAAAAGTTTATGCTTCGTTTATTCAAGTACAATTTATCTGGGTTATTCTCCTTTAAAAACTTCTTAAAGCTTTCAATTCTTGAGCTAGAGCCACTAGTCTGGAACAAGAACTAAGCGGAATAATAAAATCTTATTAATTCTAATAATAAATTATGCAATAAATTGGCTTTTTATGCAAATATAAACAGTCAAACATTTTTGCTCACTGTTAATTTTGCCGTTTTGGTGCTCAAAAGTAATCATATCGACGAAATATTCATTTTATAGCCAATCAAAAATGCGAGTAGCTTGCTGAGGTCGTCCAACCTTCAGCCAGTTACTCACACAGGCCACAGCAGCTTGAATCGAAAATGAAATGGGTACTTACTGTGACTCTTCCCGTGCTTATGCTAAATAGTGTAATACTAGTAAGTTTTAGAAATGCACTTATCAAATAGATGAAACTATAATAGAATTGGCACTTCCTGAAGCAAAATGTACAGAAACAACTTTCTAGCTCCAAAAAGGTAAACAAACATTTGTCAAAGGCTGTTACGCTTGAATAAAACGAATAAGTTTCATTTAAGACGAACAAATCTGCCTTAAGATCATCACTAGTAAAAACAATCTTCAATAAATGCTGTAGATTTCATGCAAGGTGACTTGGTTCCATCATTGTTTTGAGGTGGTTTGGATTAAAGGTAATAACAATTGATGGCGGCTGCATGAGTTTTGTTCGCTTGGAACGGCAGCCATGTTTAGAAAGAATTGGCGTAGCCTTTTGTTTTTACAGGAAATTTATGTCTTCGTATATTAATGAATGATATTATTTTTGAGGCGCTTTGTTATTTTCGTATGTTTTGGGTGGCATATCAACGACAAAGTGGGTATGGCACGGAAAATGTTGATTCCCTGTCATCAATGATCTGCCAGGCAATTTTGATGCATTAGCCATTTCAATTTGATGAAAATTAATTCGCAGTTCTATTAACATTTCATCCATGAAACAAAACTAGTTCGCATCTGCGTAATGCTGAGGTAAAAGATTTCATTTATCATGCATCATTAGCATTTTTGAGAAAGACAGCTATAAGATCAACATGCTTCAAGCTATTCTTGTTAAAGTTTTATGAAGTTCTTATAACCAATCATCAGTGTTAGTACATAAATACAACTAGTTTCAAAGCAGTCTTCAAAACCAGTCTTGAAGATCTCCTGAAGAGTGGGCCAGATCTGGCCAGATTAGTCTTATGGATAGTTTATACCTATTTTATCTCGGATTTGCAGAACAAAGAGCTTTATTGCTAAGTTTTATTATTCAATCATAGAAATTACTTCAGGATTGCCACAAAAGTATAATTGTTACTTGGGTTATGATCTTTCCGTCAACGTTACCAGATTTCTTCTGTGGTTTTCAAAACTAGACATGCATCCCATTCATTTGAGCCAAAGAGTTCCGAAATCGGACAAGCCACTGGTGTTTGCGAGCTGTTCAAAGTTTGGGATCAAAAATGACCCCAGGGTCTTATTTGCAACTTCAATGTTTTTTTCAATGCTTTTGATCGTTATTCATGGTTTATGTCCGCAAGAAATAATTGTCAGAAAATTTTAGATTGCTAGGATTTGCCAAGAAAAAGCTAAATAGTATTGAAATTTGAAAAAGGTAAAAAAAAGACCCCAAGACCCCAAGCAACACACATGGCTACAAAACAGTCACCGCAGCGTATGTAAGGATTGCGCAGTCAGTCACAGTGACTTCTGTGCAACCCTTATATACGCTGCCGTGACTGTTTTGTAACCATGTGTGTTGCTTGGGACCTCACTAAGGTTAAGCCTTGGGTTAAGCACAAACCTTGAGAAAACAAGCTCCATGGCACCAATAGTCCCCATCTCCCAACGAAAATTATGTTCAACAAAAATGGAAATGAAAGACTCACATATCTAATAATGCTGGTTGGGCTGTCATTAGCCATTAAAATAGTAAAGTCACCTGGCATATGGGTTTGCAAATCTTGGTTTTTATGATTCTCTCTTTGCGGTGAGAATTAGGATGGCATCACAAATCATAAAAACGATATAACTATGCAATCTCCACTATCTTTTCACGAGTTAAGAGATAAACCCTGGAAAGCATTATGTGTGGTCAAGGTTATTTTTTAAGCTAGTTTTGTTAATTCAGCTATTACATAAAAAATATATAATTGAAGATTTAAACAAATGTTCAAAAACAAATTCGAGCGGATAAAAAAACCCATGAGGAACCAGTAGCCACGAGGTTACTCGGTCAGTAACACCAACCACGGTCGCTTGCTGCATCATAGCCTGTAGCCGATCGCGTCGTGAGGGGCTTCTCAGTGACATTAGCCTCGGACAAGTTCAATAACTCGCCAATCGGAGAGTATGAACCGAACCGGACGGCGTACGGCAACGCTCACTCGCCAGCGCAGCGTTCCGCATTTCGTTCTTGTTTTGAGTATCGAGAGGTGTACCTAGGTGGGTAACGAAAGAGAGTGGTGTCTACTGTTCCTGATCTGATGGGATATTGACACCTTAACCCTTGCGGCGGTTGCTTGCTTGTTCGAACGTACACCGCTCGGCCGTGGAATTTCTACTACAACCCGATTAGGAAGGAAGGACAATTCATTGACAGGAGGTATTACATATCTGCATTGCCTCTCTGATCATCGTGGTACTGAAGACGTTTTAGTTCATTTCAATGTACAGTCCAATTCCGTAAAGGTAAATTTTCTTGACTTCGTTGCATTCGTTAGATTATTAGCAAAGACAATTTTGAGTTAATAACTGTAGAAGTGCTCATAGAGTACTAGTCTGAGAAACAGGCTCTATCTCACAATCAGTTCAAATGTTGTACCAAGAAGAGAGGAATTCGTCATACTATGAATAAATTGAATCAAATGTTATAAATTAAAATGATCAATTTGTGATATAATTATGAAACGTTCTCATAATCAGGAATCGCACCAAAAACAACCGACGGACGGCTGAGGTTAAGTTTATATGACATACTGCCTTACTCACACGCAATACTGCGAAATAGCTGCCCATTGAGGCTCACAGAGAGAACTCGATCAATTTGCAGTGACACACGGTGGCCTGCTGTTATGGCTGGCACTCAACATCGTACATACCTCGCGTCGTCGTCATCGTCGGTTACCACTATCAGTAGTTTAACCGTATATGAAGCACCGACCGAGTACTATGCATTGAACGACGATCAGGTATAGAAGTGCCACTCACATGTGGGTAAAGCCAATTCCCCAAGGTTTTCCGGTTCAGAGTTATTGACATGGTCAACCACGTTCTACCTACTGACCGATTGCGATCGCCGCCGCACGCAAGTTCTATCTACCGCGCTCTTGGTCTATTCCCGTGTTTGATGACAACGATTATGCATTTGGACTGTTGATTGATTAATTATTGGTGGAGCCATAAACGAATTGGGGGATTGCAAACAGAAGTGGAGATATGCGAAGGATTTCTAGAATCGAAGCATGGTTTCGGTGGATAAATAAACAGGAAATATTTGAGCGACTCATGCTAAGTAAAGTTCAGTGTTGATCGATTCTAGTCTATTTAAACTTTTCTGTTTTAAGGATTCTTCTTCTTCATCATCCTTATGGCTCTACGTCCTCACTGGGACTTAGCCTGCCTCGCTTCAACTTAGTGTTCATTGAGCACTTCACAGTTATTAATTGAAGAGCTTTCTTTGTCTGCCTACGCATGAAATTGTACATTGTGAGGCAAGGACAATGATACACTATGCCCAGGGAGTCAAGAAAATTTTCCCGACCGGAACCACTAGGCAAATAACTTAACCGGGTGATGCAATCAAAGTTATAGTTTAAAATATGCAGGGGTGGTCCATTATGCCCCTTACCTTTATTGCCAACGCTAAAAGATACACGGTTAAGAGATTCCACCTGCTACAAATGATTGAAACATGTAATACATATGCTAAAGTTGCAAGAGTACTGACAATATGTTTAAATGATATTTTACCATATTTTTGTGGCTTTATATATGTAGAAAAGTTAGTTTACTTTATGAGTATTCCCATTTTTGCGCCCTTGCACGTACAAAAAAAAAATCAGAATTACTTTCAGAAATTACCTCAGAAGTCCCTACAAATAAAAGAACTATTTTGGTGATTTCAGAATTTCGTCACGGTATTTGTTCAGAAATTTCTTCTAGGATTACCACACAAATTCCTCCTGAGATTCTTTTGCGGGGGTTTTTAAGAATCATTCGGGCAAATTTCTTAAGAGATTTGTTGAGCTTTCAAATTTTAAGAAATTCATCCAAAAATCCTCCAGGTAATTCTTTATAAATCTGTCAGAAAAAAATCTGCCAAGAATGCTTTGGATATTTCCCCGAGAAATCCTTCAGAAATATTTTCATTGATTGCTTCAAAAAAAAAAAAATCTAAGTTTGCTTTAGAATATTCTTCAAACTTTTCTGCATATTTCCAGAAACAAACCTTCCCTGGAGTCCTTCCGATATTGCTCCATGGATTTTTATGGAAAATCTACCAAAAATCTTTCACAGATTTCTTTTGAAAGTTCTTTAGATCTTCTTCCTTTTATCGATTCAGAATTTCCTTTAGAATTTCCTTCGAAGTTTTCGTTAGAGGATCCTTTAGAACTTTCTCAAAAATTCCTCTAGAAAAGCTTCCATGGTTTTCCTCGAAAAATCCTCCATAGATTTCATCATGAATCCGTACGAGAAGAGATTCCTGTGGGAGTTCATACAGATGTTTCTTCAGTATTGCCCTCTGATATTTCTGGATGTGTTACTCCAGAAGTTTATCCGGCATTTCCTTTAAAGATAAATATATTATTAGGGTATTTATACATGGATTCTTTAACAAATATATTCAAAAATATTTGCTTGGAATTTTTACAAAAAATCCTTTAAAAAATCTCAATTTTTTGCCTATTTCGAACACTAAGTGTACTGGAAAGGCTATATGTTCACTCCAAAAATGACTTTTTGCCTTTTTCGTACACTAAGTGTACTGGCCCGGAGGGTCGAGTCACATATACCAATCAACTCAGCTCGACGAACTGAGGTGATCTCTGTGTGTGTATGTGTGTGTGTATGTGTATATGTGTACAAAAAAACTCACATCACTTTTTGACAGTAAACCTCAACCGATTTTAATGACCGATGGTTCATTCGACGCGGAATCTGGTCCCATTGTTTCCTATTGAAAATTGTTCGGATCGGTTCAGCCGTTCCAGAGTTATGGCCATTTAGGTGTTCCGGACCAGTACCCTTGGAAGGGGCCATACATAAAAATGTACCTAACAAACACATACATGCGACACATCAAACTGTGGCGTGGAATTTTGGATAACCTGATGAACAGTTAGCAAGGAAACAGTCTCAGACCTTATATAAACCAGTAGTGTTCCGGAATCGGTTCCAGGTGTCCCGCCGGAAGTGGCCAAATGTAAAAGTGAACCAAAGCCATGCATGCGACACATCAGATTGCGGCAATTTCTATAACCTGATGAACAGTTAATATTGATGACTAGCTTTCCATCAAACATGCGACTTGGCGATAAAGAAGCATCTAGTACTGCGGAAGCGAGTGAGATGTTTGCAGAGCACTTTGCTTCTATTTTTGATCAGGATGGAGCTAGCGACAATGAGGCGGAATCAGCAGCAAGTAACGTGCCTGCTGATTTTTTAAATCTGGACACGATTGTCGTCACTGAAGAAGAAGTTATCGCTGCGTCGAAGAAGCTGAAAAACTCTGTTAAACCTGGGCCGGATGGCATTCCTGCTGTGGTATTTCGTCGTTGCGCAGCTGCTTTGGCCAAACCTCTCGCTGCCATTTTCAACCGCTCCTTCGAACAAGCCAAATTTCCGACATTGTGGAAGCAGTCATTCATGTTTCCGGTATTTAAAGCTGGGGACCGTCGGGATGTCAAAAATTATCGGGGTATAACAAGCTTATCGGCAGCATCTAAACTGTTTGAAATAATACTAAGTCAGGCTATTTTGAATCACTCGAGGAGCTACATTTCCACAGACCAGCACGGTTTCATTCCTGGCCGATCGGTTACTACCAATTTGTTAACATTCACCAGCACGTGCGTTACGGCTATGGAACATAACACTCAAGTCGACGTCATCTACATCGATCTTAAAGCTGCTTTCGACAAGATAGACCATAGGATTCTGGTTTATAAACTGGCTAAGCTTGGTGCTACGACATCTCTTAAGACGTGGTTGCTGTCATACCTGACCAATAGGACTCTCCGTGTGAAGCTTGATTCATGTGTTTCAAAACCATTCTCCAGTACGTCTGGTGTGCCTCAGGGAAGCAACTTGGGACCGTTGCTTTTCACATTGTTTTTTAATGATGTTGCGGCATTACTGGGTGATAAGTGCAAACTGAAATATGCAGATGACCTGAAACTCTACCTCGTCGTGCGTACGGAACAAGACTGTCATCGTCTTCAAAAACTTTTGGACCTTTTCGTAGAATGGTGCCGGCGATGTAGACTAACCGTCAGTACCACAAAATGTGTGGTGATGACATTTCATCGCAATAAGAAACCCATCCGTTTTGATTACCACATTAATGGAGTTAAGCTAAACAGAGTAGACAAAGTGAACGATCTAGGTGTTCTTTTGGACCCAAAACTTGATTTTCGTCTACATTACAGTGCAGTAATATCGAAAGCGAATCGCCAACTAGGATTTATTTCCAAAATCGCTCGTGATTTTAAAGATCCCTACTGCTTAAAAGCATTATACTGCTCTTTGGTAAGGCCACTGCTAGAAAACTCCGCAATCGTTTGGAGTCCATATGAAACAACATGGATACTTCGAATTGAACGTGTTCAGAAAAGATTCGTGAAGCTGGCGTTGCGACATTTGCCATGGCGCGATCCGGCTAATTTACCTCCATACCAGGATAGATGCCAGTTGCTGGATTTGGACACTTTGGAGCATCGAAGACGGGTTCAGCAGGCAACTTTTGCCGCGAAGCTTTTGAACGGCGAAGTGGATTGCCCAGATCTGTTGTCGCAGTTAGAATTTCGTATTCCTCAACGCGTGCTTCGGACTTCTTCCCTACTGCAGACCAGGTATCATCGTACAGACTACGGCTACAATGAACCGCTCACGTCTATTATTAGAGCTTTCTCGGCGGTGGAGTCGGAATTCGAGTTTGGCAAGGCTTCCTACAAGTTTCGCAACAGAATTAGAAGATTAAGATGACCTTTTTTGATGACTGTTTTATATTTGTGTTGTAATTTTTACCTCTTAACATTCATGTAGACTTAACTGTCGGATGAATTATATTAAATAATAATAATAATAATAAAATAATAATGACCATGATATTTTTTAAATCGAAATTTAAAAAAATGCTTCAAACATACATATCTTTCATGTTAGGTTTGAGCACCTTCACTTTTCGAGCATCGATTTTTTGGGACAGCCTAAATGTTCAATCGAATACAATGAAAAGGCAGTTCACTATTTTTTTTTGTTTTGAGTTATTCGCCTATATATCACATCGGATACTGTCCACGGGGTGCCACTTCTGTGCGTGTCCTTGAAAACAATCATATTTGTTCGCTCCATTTTTCTAATGACTGGCGTAGCAAAGCTCTGACACAAATATTTTAAGCTCCTGGACGACGGTGGTCTGGCGTAGCATCAGAAGCGTGACAGCACAGAATCGCTCGAAAAATTCTTCCACCAGAATGCGGAAGACATCATGAAGTGGTTAGCCGTCATAAAAAAAAAACTAAAACACTTCGGTGCTGCGCAGTGTGATAATAACACGACATTAACCATGTGTTGTTGGAAGCCTCTCCATGTGATTGTTGTCTGCAATGTCGGTAGAAGATGTTTATGTGAGCGCGGAATTAAATGCGTTGTCTGGAGTTGCAATCGGGTTTTAATTGCTTTGTGGATTTTTTCGCTATCGTTTCATAACGTCTCAGCTCACCAGACCGCTGAACGATAAGCATCTCAGTCAGGCATGAGTATGGACCACTGAACCATTGGCGTTCGCCGTCGCGTCGAGGTTGTCTTTCATATGTGACATCGATCAAGTCTGTGTGCTTTAAGATGAATTGCCGATTTTTAGGAATGTATAGCATTTTAATGGTATGTCGTGATTTCTTCCGCTGAGCCGTATTCGAAGTGCATAATAAACCCACTATATCCATCATCAATTTTGAGAAATGTATCGAAAAGTGTTTAGCAATGTCCAAGACGATTTTGAGTAGTTTTTTTTTTTTCATTTAGATTCTTTTAAGTCAGTTTTAGAATAGCTTCAACAGATTTGTTGAAATGTTCAGTTGAAAATATGTATGAATCGCAATTTTGTAAATATGTTTCACCGCTTCAATAACAGTTAATAACAGTCCAGTTTGGCCGCCTGTTGAAAAATGTGCATTTAGTCAAACTCTACTGGTTTAGGTTTGATAAAGTAAACTTAACCGAGAATCGGAATTCCAGACCATTTATAAGTTCCAAATCCTTGAACAAATATTTATCATATGCACCTTTTAGGATTTGTTTTCTGGAAATGACACTACCTGACGCGAATTGTTTTTGACACCTGAAGCAAGTGTAACTTAAAGTAGAAATTTCCTTGAGTATCTTCGTGTCTATGATCTTATCGATGTTATTGGGTTTTTCATTCATGTTTAGAATACCGTGATCATTTGAGAATCCATTGGATCATCATTTCCCAGTGTCATTTCGCACTTATCAAACTTATTATGTTTACCTGTTGTGCATCCGACGTCCCTAGCAAGAACTCAACCTATCCTGTGCACGCTAACCGGTGCGAAGTCGTGTGCGAAATTCTACTGTGATAATAATGAATTCGGGCGAAGTTTAAATGGGTGCAAGTGTCGCAATATAACTATATCTCCTCAATTGTGTGTGAATTAAGTGATTTCTATTTCTGCAATAGTATGCGAATAGGTATGTTGTTTGATGGTGATCTTTCTGCTTTTTTAGTTTTTATGAGTTTTAAATCTTTGGCCATTTTCGGTCAATAACCAATTACCGAAATTAGCATGTCATCACTTATAACTCAAAAAGCATCATTGCATGTATTCACTAGATCTCACGTCTTTAGGATTTGATATTTCAGTAATTTACGCCCCCTCACTACTTCAAATTATCCCGGAATTTGTTGCGCTTGTCAAAAAAAAAATCAATTTCCGATCAACCAAACACCCAGCAAATCCTGGTTCGGCACGATCGAATGACGAAGCAAACGATCGGACCGATCGGAAAGCAAAAATATCATCGCCACTTCCCCTCCGTTCGGCCGCGTCCAAGTCCAAACGGTCTCCGCGGTTTGTGTCGGTTCAATGCCGGTTACAGTGTACGGTCCAATCAAACACATCAACGGAATGAGGAGGCGAACGTGTGGACGACGAATCATGGAGGAAGCCCAGTCATCGATCTAACAGCGGTTAAGGCGAACGTGCGCTAGTGGTTGAGTTCAAGGTCGTGCTCCTTGAGCAGCGAAATAAAAAATAGTCAGCTACGATACACGGACAATAAATCTTGCTCATAGCTTTACGCTGTCAATTATTAAAAATATGTACTTGAGAGGAGAACAACAACGCTGCGACCATAGCAAATGTGCCTCTGCCATGTAATTGCTTGTATCCTTTGTTAATTATGATGAACTTTAAAATATCGGGGTGACGGTACAAATGACCTGAAGCCGAGCATTCTTCCTGGTTCGAGACAATGGCCATGGGAAAGCTGCTTTCTCAAATATTTCGCATAGGGTCATTGAGTCATTAGCAATGTTACGCTTTCAAATAAATCCTAGCTTGAAACAAGCAGTTATGGCATTGATCGGTTATGTTTTGTTATCTGTTTGCAGTTATTAAATGTCAAGTTGGTCGTATTGTACTGACATGTTTTTTTTCTGTATTAACGAGATTTTTAGCCCTGGGCTAGTTCATCTCGGGACCCACGTTTACTTCCCTTCCGAAGGAAGAACTCACATTTTTGTGAGTTTGTCGGGAGTGGGATTCGATCCCAGGTCCTCGGCGTGATAGTCAAGTGTTCTAACCATCCAACCAGATCCGCTCCACAGTACTGACATGTTTTTTTAACTATATTTACAATGTTTTATCGATTTTCAAAATCTTTGACATCATTAATAAACTGCGACATCAATTTAAGCAACCAAATCCATTTTCTTTACTTTTGAAAAGGACTTCCAGAAAACCACCACCTAAAACAAATTTTGTCCTCCAGCTGTCGCGTCTTCGACCACCTTCAGCGAAACCACGCTCACGCTGTGTACTAGAAGTGTGCATTTTTCATGTTGCGTGAACTCAGTAAACGACGCGACCTCTCCCGGGTTAAAGACAAGATGTAGTATACATAGTGGATCGGTATCAGCAATAATTACTACGCGTTCAAAATTTCAATCAGTGGCATAGCTTGTAACGAACGGAGTTACTTGAAACGTTTTTATTTTACAATAATTATACAAATTGCGTTATGAATATTATCCAGAGTGCAAACACTAAAGGCGACCGGAGTATCCACGGCTCAGACCTACACTGCCCGTCCTAATGCGTGATGATCGTTCGGTAAAGCCAACCAGGGGTGCCCAAATCGTACCGTTACAGCTTCCCCCCTCCAGAACGATCATTATGCGAAGACGCCGGAGTTTCGTTGTCTGGTTGGTCCATCATCACCAATGTGTTGTAAGCCGAAGAAATGTCCGAACTGTGTTCCAGCAGCTCCTGAACATGTGATGGAAAGTGATTCGCTATCATGCGTATAACTTTGCCTTCCGCCGGTGGTATTTCGAGGTATTGCGAATTAATCAAGAAGCGATTGAAATATACAGCCATGCGTGATTTTCTTCCTTGCTGGACGTACTTCCCATGAACCATCTTTGTCATGAATTTCCGTTGCTCCAGACATCCCCAAAATCGCCTTAAAAACAGCTGTCGAAATGTCTCCCAACTGTCGAAGCGATACTTAAACGCACGGTACCATAGCTTTGGGTCCCCCTGTAAGCATTCATATACAGCTGCCAACCGGTCATCATCTCCCAGCTCTCGCTTATCTACGCGCATGTATTCATTGAATCGATCCAAGAATTCGGCAGCAGTGAAATACTCACAACGACCGTCAAATCGTGGTTTTGCGGCATTGTTTGTTTGTATTACTATCGCTTTGGTCTCAACTGCAACAGGCTGCGTCACCGGTAGAGAATTGATCATCTCCCTCGGTTGGCTGCTATTGTTGCATGCTCCATCGTCCAATTGTCTGTTCAACTCGTCACGTGCTTGCGTTGTAGTATCTGCTACCCGTTGCGTGTTGTGGTCTTCTTTGTCATCCAAAATTTTGTTGTTGAAGATCACAGAAAAGATGCGCTCTAATCGTCGAATACTGTCTTCTATCCCTGATAATCGACGTTCTAATGCTTGGAAATCCATTATGGGAAATGAAATGTGTATCAATCCCGGTTGAGCCCCCACGTTGTAACGAACGGAGTTACTTGAAACGTTTTTATTTTACAATAATTATACAAATTGCGTTATGAATATTATCCAGAGTGCAAACACTAAAGGCGACCGGAGTATCCACGGCTCAGACCTACACTGCCCGTCCTAATGCGTGATGATCGTTCGGTAAAGCCAACCAGGGGTGCCCAAATCGTACCGTTACAAGCTGATAGTGCCCGTCATCACCTAGGAATCTGATGAAAGCACTAACAGTTGTAAGATCAAAGGTCGTAGTGTAAACTAAAACAGACAAAACTTACATACCCGCCCAATTGAAATATCTACCTCCTGGGCATTTGCCCGCCATCGCCTTTATAAAAAGACACGGACACGTTCAATGCTTCCAATGAGCTTTCCGTTCTTTGAAGGAAGTACGATAAAAAAAGTCGTGCAAAATAAAATCACGTAAAAAAAAGTCGTGTAAAAAAGAATTCAGTGTACTGGACAGCGGGCTAGCATGCAACGCCCAGTAGCGCATCCGAAAACTGTTCCTGACAGCTGCGGCGGAATCGAACCTCCCTCCTTACCACGGTGCGTCTAAGAACTGGGTCTGCCTCTGCAGCGATGTCCTGCTGGGTTCCAATCTATTGCTTGCTTGCATATTTCATTTCCGACCCTGTGCAGAGTGTGGCCAACCCACCTCCATTTTCGCTCCTGAATTTCTGTCTCAATCGGCTTTTGATGACATCGACGATGAACGTCGTAGGAGATCCAATTGTGAAGGCACCATGCACGAATTAAATACCGCAGGCAAAACAATGTGAAAGCCAGAACTACGCTTCCCTCGATCCACTAAACAACACACCACCAGCGACCAATGCAAACCCTTTGTGTCTCCGGAACCACCAAGAAGGTATTGCTTCAGAGAGAAGCTAGTGCTCATCGCACCCTCAAAGTTAGCTGCGTAGGCAGCAGCAACGAACATCGATGACTTGCTTTGGAAAGTCCACCAAGGTAACATGCTGGCGCTTAGCCAGATTCCCGAGTGGTCTTCACCACTCCCTTTGTCCTCAGAAAGCGGTCAGGGTCAAACTCACGCCCACGTCCAATTGTTTTGCAGGCATCAAGAACTGATTGACGCGCCACCTCCTCTGTAGCTCCAAGACGATGTAGGTGATAGCCGTTGAAACGGCATTCCAGCCAAAATCATCCCTACGCATCCTACATACATTACATTAATTGTTCAACATCATTAAGACAAGACATAATCAACAATAGTATGCCACAATACTCAATTTGTGGCTGCCGCTCTCCATCCTCGGTCGCGCCCAATGCTCGCCAGGTCACGCTCCAGCTGGTCCGCCCATCGTGAATACCATTCATCGTGAATACCATTGGCATTTTTCGAAGCTACTCCGTGACATTTACCTTAAATATTCGAAAAATGGTGGTTTTTCCGTGACTTTCTTGCACAACTGGTCTAGCCGCACAAGTTTTTCATATACCATATTCTCAGGTTCAGCTTCTAAAATGAGCTGTAGGTGATTGAATTTTGATATGACTAAATGAATTTTTCAGTACTGCCTGGGCCAGGTGGAAAGTTATTTCTCCATGGCGCGTACTAATCCAACTATCCACCATCGGAATCAACCTATGGGACCATGGAGGCCATCCGAGGCCATTTCGAAGCACTCTATGTCCTCCTAATAAGAATGCCGATAGGCACCTTAGCAGTGCCCGAGTAGAGGAAAAGAGCTCAATAATAGCATATTTTGATATAGAGATCAAAAAGTGATATGGGTTTGATTGACATAAGAGATAAAAGATCTAAAAATAAAATCAAAAATTTACTCCTGGAACATCATCATCAAATCATATTTAGATTTTGTAAGATCTAACCAATAGCAGCGAGCTATTCATATGATCTTGAAATATCAAATTTTGATATTGTTTAGATGTTCCAGGAACATTTTTCAGATATTATTTTCAGATCTTTTATCTCTTATATCAATCAAACCAATATCATGTTTTGATCGTCAGTATTTTACCTCTACCCGGGTGATGACGCAGAGCGCGACGTGTGTTACGGTACGGTACGCGCTCGCTACCCTCAGGCACATCAGCATATAAGTACTTTCCAGCTTACCACACTGGCCTGCGGTGTACGCCGCTATTGGGCATCATCCAAGACAGTGCCACTATAGCTGTGGAGGCTGTTTTACAGGCGTACTCAACGTCACTACCGAAGGTAAGCTTATCGTCGATCAATATGCCCAAGTGTTTGACGGAGCGCTTCGACGTGATAGTGCAATAGCCTACACTGATCACCACTTGCTGCTCTGACTTCCGGTTGTTCACAACCACTACTTCAGATTTGTGGTGAGTTAACTCCAGTTTCCTCAATCTGTTCCACGCCTCTACAACCTTGATTAAGTGGGTGGCAGTCAACTTGACTTCTTCGATCGACTCACCGTAGACTTCAAGCGTAATGTCGTCAGCAGTCTTCCCACAAACTCAATCCATGTTTAACTTCTGTACGTTTTCTCGCACTTGTGTGGAACATCAAACGCCAAGCACCGGAGTACCCGTGTTTGCTAGCGTACTCCGTACCGAAGAGTACTCAAGTATAAAACTTGTGTACGTACAGAAGTACAAAACGAAAATCCAACCGAGCGTAAACCGAGAATGAAACGCGGCTTTCGGTTTGGTAAACGAGTGGTGTCGAACTGTTCGAGAAAGTTCTTTTTTGCACGATGGCATCCCACTTCGTTTCGCGCGATACACGTGCAATGTACATATGTTCGTACTTGTGTTTAAAGCAAACTTTGAACAGAAGTACACGTTTGTGTACTGATTTGTGTGTTGCGGTTTAAACACCAAGTTGGAGTACAGACGGAGTTTAACCCTAAAAGGGATACCTGGGGTCCATTGGACCCCACGCGCCTTTCAGAGCTCGTCTTTGATGGAACACACTCAGCGAGGTGACGTAACTGAGGCCATGAAGGTATCCCTTTTAGGGTTAAATACAGCAGTACTCAGCGAGTTCGGTGTTCGTTTGGGAAGACTGGTCGTCCGCATAGCCGATAACCTCCACTCCCACCGGGAACTGTAACCTCAACACCTCGTCGTATATGACATTCCATAACACCGGACCCAGGATGGAACCTTGCGGGAATCCTGAGGTTATGTGAAAGCACTTCCGACCCACCTCCGTGTCCGTGTCGTATACTAGTACACGATTCTGAAAGTAACGTTCGAGACAGGTACTCCGGTATACCCAGACGCAAGAGCATCAGCAATAGCAGACCAGGTGGCGCTAATAAACGCATTCCTCACATCCAGAGTCACTACCGCGCAGAAGCGAATTCCCCTCCACTTAGGCTCGAGTGCTTTCTCGGCGGTTTTTGTAGCCGACAAGATAGCGTCTACGGTGGCCCTCCCCTTCCAGCGGAAGCCGTACTGGTTACTCGAAAGACCATTTTCGCCCTCGGTGAACCTCAACATTCTATTGAGGATGATCTTTTCGAGCACCTTCCCCGCCGTGTCAATCAAGCATATTGGTCTATATGCTGACGGGTCTCCGGGTGGTTTTCCCGCCTTTGGCAATAGTACCAGGTTTTGCCTTTTCCAAGCTTCTGGGAAAACTAACTCGTCCAGGCATTTCTGCATAGCAGACCTGAACATCTCGGGAGCCTCTGCAATAGCTACTTCTAAGGCCAGGTTCGGAACTCCGTCCGGACCTGGGGCCTTACCTTCGCTAAGGGACTTAGCTATCCCCGCAAGTTCCGCATCGGTGACCCTCTCCTCATCGCCAGCCCGAGTCCCCAGCTGTCCTACGAAAGGAGGCCAAGGACTAGGATCATGACGCGGAAAAAGTCCTCCAATGATCCCCTCCAACATCTCTGAAGATTGCATTGTAGGAGCCATTTTACCTCTCGTGTTGGCTATCACGGTCCTGTAGGCATCACCCCGCGGATTCGCATTGGCACTCTAACAGAGACCCTCAAAGCAGGTCTTTTTGCTTGCCTTTATCTCGATCTTCAGCGCGGCTTTTGCAGCGGCGAACACCATCCGCCGTTCGTTTCGCTCTTCCTCAGATGGTGCCCGCTGCATCCACCGCCAAGGCCGTAGATAGGCGCGGCGCAGATCCACAATCGTTTGAGTCCACCAGTAAGCCGGTGACCTTTCATTTCTGGGATGGACTCGCCTAGGCATGGTCGCATCACACGCACGTGAGAGCACCGCTACCAGCTCGTCGCCGTCTAAACCGATTAAGTTTCGCTCACGGCGGAGCGCCTCCCTAAATACCCCTTCGTCGAAGTATGATGTCTTCCACCTGCGAGGGCTTGGCCTTGGCCTAGCCGCCTCTTCTTCTATCCGCTGTCTGCTGTTATTGTAGTCGATACTGTAGCGAACCGCCAGGTGGTCGCTGTGAGTGTAGCCATCATCTACTCTCCAGTTCGAACTACTTGTTAGGCCAGGACTACAAAAGGTCACGTCAATAATTGACTCCGCTCCGTTTCGACTAAAGGTACTCTTGGTACCGACATTATCCAAGTCGACATCTAAGATGACCAATGTTTCTAGCAGGATCTGACCCCGCTGGTTCGTGAAACGGCTTCCCCATTCCACGGCCCAGGCATTAAAGTCGCCTGCTATTACCACCGGCCTTCGCCCTGTTAGCACGGTCGTTAAGCGGTCCAGCATTTGCGTGAACTGCTCGATCGGCCACCGCGGAGGCGCATAACAGCTACAGAAGAAGACCCCGTTTACTTTGGCGACCACGAAGCCCTCATAGGTAGTAGACACCAACTCCTGAACGGGGTATTTACCCGTCGGAGGTAGGAGCTTGTGAGGATCAAAGCGTTCAATAGCTCGTTCCCACAAATGCTGCTTCTAAGATATGCTCAAGGAAGTCAACGATATTTTCTTTACAAAAAGTTCCTGGACAAACTGGGAATCGAATCCATCACCCTCAGTATGGTAACGTTGATTGCCCATGCTTTAGCAACTGCGGCTATATGAGATACGTCATGAGATATTCGACTTCCTTCTGTCACAGAAACACCCAAACATTTAATGAATGGTTTCGATGGATCTTCATCATGAGTTTATGACCCAACACTGAGCCAATAGAGCAGTAACTCTATAACCACTATAAAAGCAAATATCAAATTAGTTGACTGAAAAGGATGCTTGGGGTAAATTGTTATAATTGTGATGCAAGTGTTGAATTTCGCATAACCAGTTGCAAATTCCATCAATGTAAAGTAAACTCCTTCCACTCACGGGCAATGACCACATTTGGCATATTCGCGGCGAGCAGTGTCCAAGAGGACCGAATCATTTCAAGCTCACATATATGCATGCAGCACGTAGGCGACCCGGTTCAGTTCATTCAACTTCAGAAAGCAAACCAGAAGTTGGCCGACTGACGCAGCTGTTGCCGCTCTTTAAGCAGTCAAGTTCACTGTGTTTTGCGAACATCCTGAAGGTCAATGAGGGATGTCGGCTCCTCATAGCCGAAGTGACTATGACTAAAGTTTTGCAGCGCCATACGAAGCTAGTGAGAAATACCAATAAATGCATATATTTGCCAGCTGATGAGTGGATTTCTGCAATAATGTACAGATTAGCACAGCATAGATAAAAGCATGCCGACTTGTCCTTGGATCTGTGATCGTGACAGAATTCACTGATGATGGTGAAGTGATTACTTTATAGTTGGAGACTGGTTTGTTGACGACTGCCGTTCTTATTGCCTACACTTGGTGAAGGCGAAAACTACTCAGTGTGGTTTGTTCGGTCTATAATCAAGCATGAAATCAACCTGCCTCCATTCATCACGTGCCGAGGAACGAGACATCAATCTCCAGAACAGCTGAAGATAAATTCTTGGACTAAAGGCAAAAATCCTATTGTGCGGTGGATAAGGATCTCGGTTATTCTTGACGCGAATGTTGTGGAGCTCATGACATCATTCTACATAAAAAATTAAAACATGTTCAAGAGAAAACAGTAAACTGTGAAACTGCGATACTTTCGGCTTAATGACTTGGTTGACGCAACGAGTGGGGCTTCTGATTTATGACTGTTGGTTGGAAAACAGGATTACGATCCCTGGCGGATTGACTTTTGGGTGGTAAATCCATTTGTAATTCACCGGACACCGCTCATTTAAAATATCGACGGAACTCGATCACGGTCGCAAAAAAAATGAAGCTTGCGCGATTTCTGATATGCAAATGAACTATTACCGAGAGCCGATGACAAAAGTTGCCAGTTTCTCCTTTTACTCACGATCAGCGATATATCAAGCCTCGTTAGCACTTCCTTGTTTCGTATTGCGTGTACATAGAAAAAAAGATCCCACACGCTAGGCAGCACTTGAATGAATATTAAACATCATTTATCATACACTACTAACACACCAAATGCAAATGAGGTAAACACACGGTTTAATTAATGCGCGTGGTACACACAGAAGCAGCACTCAAACCTTCGTATGGTAAGAACAAGGTATTAGGCTGCAGAACAAATCTGAAATTCTTGGATAGTTGAGTTGGTTTCTATATAGGTAGGGCATTGGTTCCCTTATTAAGCATGTGGCTCCCATTTTCATCCTACGAAAAGCAAAGGAGTGAAGCGCAGTTTGTTTTGTTTCTTATTTTTGTATTTTTTGTTAGAAGTGAGCACCTATGAGAACAAAAAAAAAACGGAATCAATCGATGCCGTAATCGCTTGTTTTCGAATAGGATGAATATGGGAGCGTGAGATTACTGATGGCACACATACCCTATGAAGTTCGGTTGACTAGTTGGAGTTTCCTGTCAGGAGTACAACCTCTCCAGAACCGTTTCTGGGAACTATTGCTTAGGCATTTTATCATATGTAGAATAAGCAGCAGACTTGTCATTGCTGTCTTCGAAAAAGCACAGACTAAACTAGTCATTTCGCCAATAACTACAAAATAAGATGGCAAAGTTAATCATGTAAAAATCTTCAGTCAGAAAACCTGTTTTTTAATTGCTATAAATTAAGCATTGTGAAGGGAGCCATTCAAAGGTATTTTTCAATATTTTTGTAAGAAAATAAGATAAATGTTTGCAGGCATGTTGGAAATCACCTCCAATGCGAAGATGATGGCTGCCAGATCAGCAACTTTAAACGAACGAACAATGTTCCGAGAATGTTCACTATGCGTCACCCATCTATGTAATCTAGTGCTAGAATTGAAATTTTGGAACTTTTTGTTAAACATGCGGGGTATGGATATACACTGAAGTTGATTTTGTATGTCATGAATAGCTTGTGCCATGGCCAGATCATACATAACAGAATAACTGTTATTGGCGGAGTTAACGCGAGGAACAAACCCGGGCACTAGGGAAGGGTTTTGGGGGTCATACCCCTCCCATTAACGATGTTCAACTACACAAGGCGCCCCTACGCCCTTTGTCAAAATTATAAAAAATCCCTTCCTTGTCGCCTTTTCTGCATACGGGCCTGGCGAGGAGTATTGTGATATGGGAAGCTTATTCCAGATGACATGTGAGGGGCCCAAAACCAAAGGGGTGTAAGTGACCATTTTGACGATTTTGAGCTGAGCATATCAAAAAATGCCATGCCATGCTCATGACAGACACGTCTGGACACTTACTGACCGACCTGACTGACCAGTTGAAACGCTAGTTCGAGCACTTTGGAAACCTTTTTCAAGTGTCGGCCACGCCATCATCACCTCAACATGATCCGCCAAGGGTTCGACGCATTATCCGTGTCCAGGGCCTTCCTGTGTCCCTGGCCCCCACATTTTAGGGGCCCCCACAAAAAACATTTTTGGTTGCTACACATTAACTTAATTTTTCATGTTGCTCAAATACTTTTGAAAAACAAGGAAAAACTTTTCCAGTCAACCAATGATCGTATAACATGTTGAATAAAATGTGTACATTTTACATGTGCCCAAATGGATGAATGCACGCATATGGCCTCCACTTTATCACCTTATGTAACATCTTATACGATTTCTGGTTGTCTGGGGTTTTGCTCATCGCTCGGAGGGGCCTCCACATCTGTTCTGGCCCTGGGTCTTAGTAAAGGTACCCAAAAGAGGTGACCTGACTGTATGCGATGTTTGGCGGGGCATCATGTTACTGAGTATTATTGTAAAAGTCCCCTACAAAGTGATCCTAAACCACATACAGGAGAAGATTGACGCAACTCTCCGACGGCAGCAAGCAGGATTCAGTGCCGGACGATCCTGTGTGGACCATATTGTCACGCTCCGTATCATTCTGGAGCAAATCAAAGAATTCCAAGAGCCTTCTCTACCTGGTGTTATTTGCTTACGAAAAAGCTTTCGACCGTCTCAATCACGGAATCATGTGGGAAGCCCTCAGGCGCAAGGGTCTCCCTGAAAAATCATCGGCCTCATTGAAGCACAGTACAGGGCATTTTCGTGCAGAGTACTGCACAACGGTGTTTTGTCCGATCCCATCCGGGTTGTTGCTGGAGTGAGGCAAGGATGTATACTATCACCGCTACTGTTCCTCATCGTAATCGACGAGATCCTGGTAGGTGCGATTGACAGTGAACCAAATCGTGGACTGTTGTAGCAGCCAATTACATACCATGGAGCTCCTAAATGATTTTGATCTGGCCGATGACGTTGCTTTCCTTGCCCAACGGTGCTCTGATATGCAGAGCAAGCTCGATGGTCTTGCCAATCGCTCTTCATCGGCAGGTCTTACCATCAACGTCAACAATACCAAATCGTTGGATGTAAACACGGTCAACCCTTCCAGCTCTACGGTAGCTGGGCAATCAGTGAAGAAAGTTGAAAGCTTGCAATATCTTGGCAGCCAAATGGCGGCCGATGGCGGCACCAAGATTGACATAGGTGCACGGATCAAGAAGGTGAGGGCAGTTTCCGCGAGTTTAAAAATGTATGGAAAAACAACCACATTAGTCGACGCACCAAAATCCGATTTTTCAACTCGAACGTGAAACCTGTGTTGCTATACGCCAGTGAAACCTGGTGTGTATCAGTGGAGAACACGCAACGGCTGCAGGTCTTCATCAATAGATGCCTGCGGTATATAATTCGTGCATGGAGGCCTCACAATTGGATCTCCAACTTAGAGCTCCAACGTCGATGTCATCAAAAGCCGATAGCAACAGAAATTCGGGAGCGAAAGTGGAGGAAAGCAAGTCGACAGAAATTTGTCCTGGCCACAGGTCAAGGCGATGGCTGGAATCGCCCAGGATAGAAATATTTCAATTTGGCCCTCTGCACCACCGTGGGTGCCAAGGACTGAAAGTAAGTAAGTAACCAACCAAGAATTGCTGTCAGAGAACATAAGCCATGGTCTTCCGGTAAAAGTTACAGAAAAAGAAACAGATCTGAGCATGAAATTTGGGAAAAATTGCAAGGGTTTAACTATTCGCTAAAACTATTGGGTTTCGTTATTGGCAGAAGAACACACAAATTTAAATTTTAAAGGTTTTAAAGTTTTGAAAATTTAGCCGCGTAGCAAACAAATTAACAGGATTTCAAACGTACTCTGCTGTTGAGCCTGGCTCGTTGCATTATACCATCCAGAGATATATTGAAGAGTAGACATCGGAGTCTATCACCTGGTCACAGTCACCATCAAAATCCAAGTGAACTGGACCCTTCGCCGAAACCCTCACGTCCATCATTGCTTTCTGTCAGCTTCCCAGGAAAGCCGTTCTTGTCCATAGCTCTATCTTACCCCACCTTGAAACCAATGAACAAGTGATGCGCTGGGACCCTAGACTGCACTACATCAGTCCTCTAGAGGGACAACATCGAGCTTGCCCTCTTCCGGCTATACTATCTCTAAGCTCTGCAAAGTTATGTGAGTGCTCCCGATGATGTTGAGAGATTCACGATTCTCCCTATCCCAATCACTTTTTCGTCGTTGGAGTCGTTACCTTTGGTCTCGGCTGGTGTTACTCTCTTGCTGACTTTCCGTAACTTTTTTTATGTTGAATAGTATGCTAAAGTGGAGGCCATATGCGTACATGCTTCCATTTAGCCACGTCAAAAATGTTCATATATCGCACATTTTCAACATCATATTCGATCGTGTGTTAACTGGGGACACTGTTGTGAGCCGCCTCTAACCTGGAGAACAGACACTCGGATATTCAGAAGCACCCCCTCCTTCCGTGTCATAAGGCTCATAAGATTTCATAAGGCGGTAGGGATAAGAATTGCTGGAAGAAAGCTATTGACCCAAGTATCGATCTCAATCTTCTTCTTCTTCTTTTTCTTCTTCTTCTTCTCCTTCTTCTTCTTCTTCTTCTTCTTCTTCTTCTTCTTCTTCTTCTTCTTCTTCTTCTTTTTCTTCTTAATGGCTCACCGTTCGCATTCAAACTTGGCCTGCCTCTCTTCAACTTAGTGTTCTTAGAACACTTCCACAGTTATTAATTGAAGGGCTTTCTTTGCCTGCCATTGCATGACATTGTGTGGCAAGTACAATGATACTCTATGCCCAGGGAGTCGAGAAAAATTTACCGACCAGAACGGGAATCGAACCCGCCGTCTCCGGATTGGCAATCCATAGCCTTAACCAATAGGCTATCTGGAGACCCCAATCGATCTCAATGGGATCTTCATTACGCGTTACCTTGCCTGTAATATGCCAATAGAGATACGCCCTGCCTACAGGGATATGTCTTGGCATACATTTAAAGAGAATAATCATTAGGACCTCGGGGCAGAGCTATTTTAGATGCTCCTTCTAAGTTGACGACTCACCATTTTGTACCAAATGGAACTACAACTTGAACCTTTCCTTGACAATATCAGGTCTTTGCTCATCCGAGTTTCATTCACATCTTCCAAAAGGACGACATCGATGCAATCAGCACCCAGTAAACCTTCGTCTCGATTTATGACCTCTAGGTTACTGCTCGATCGTGTCCGCAGTACAATCACACGTATTCCCGTATAGACGTACAGAAAAAAACTCCATCGGCTCTACAAATGAGAAAACACGAAACCGCTTAATTCACGTCGAACGTGGAAGCTTCTACCTCAGACGGTCGGTCGGTACCAGCCAGCGTTGCACAGACTTAAAAGTCAATGCTAAATAGCTCAGGTTCTATTATTATTTAATTTACAATAATAATGAAATGCGATTCCATCGGTCGGGCAGGGGCAGCAGCAGCCCATAAAGGCACTAGAATTACGATCATCTTCTCGCGTGCGATGCGATCTTTCCCTGCCCGTGCAGTGCCCACACAGGTACTCGCAGCAATGATCATATCCACTCGCCTCCGAGTCGAAGTCAAGGGGGGTTAGATTAATTTATGATTCTGAAACAACCTCATGAAGCTCGTTTACTCACGCTCATATCGCACTTGTGCCGGGTTTGACTGTGTGACGGTTCAAATCCGGATTCAATTGAAGGAAGATATTTCAGCTGGGTATCAATCGACTGGTTGATGATGGAACATGTTACTCAGCGGCCGGTACACGGCAAGGTGTTGCATCTAATGTCGCGGCGACGTCGAATTCCTCGGCTCAGAACCGGTAGCGTAGTGTACCGCCTCGAGCGAAGCGTTTATATGGTAGTGGCGTCATTCATGAGGTGGTTGGTATCATCTTGCCGCAAGTGGACAATTAGCTATCGATTCAATACGATGATGACAGCATCGCCGGTGAATGACAGCGTCAGTGGCACGTGTTGAGGGTTCCCAGATAGAGTGGAGTACGTACATCATGTAATGCAAATGATTAGCATGGAGATTTTTTTTTAATCTAAGAAAAATAATAAAACCAATGACCATGGAATTTGATTAGAAACGGTGAATCAAACATTATGATAGTGCTGGATCGTTAGGCCGAAGGCCACACGGAAAAAAATCCATTCCCAAGACCATGAATATGACTCATAGTTTCCCGATATTTTTATGATTTTATGTTATAAATATACACCATGATTAAATTTTATGATCTTATGATTGATTTCACCATAACGCTATGCACCCGTTATTGTTTTGGCTTTCGACGACCAAAAATGGAAAATATAATCATGAAGCTATGATTAAATAAGCTGGGATCATGAGTAGCATTCATGAAGCCAAGAATAATTTTCATAAACCTGGATGCAGATCCTGATGCTTTACCACCAGATTCATAAAATTATGGTTTGGTGAGGTAGAACCATGCATAGAATTCATGGAATCAAAAAATACTTTTATGGTTCCGTCGTCGTCGGACCTATATGCTTCTCAGTCAAATTCATAAAATCATGGTTAAGGGAGATGGAACCATGCATAGAATTCATGGAATTAAGAATTACTTTTATGATTCCGTCGTCGTCGGACCTCAATGTTTCTCAGTCAAATTCATAAAATCATGGTTGAGGGAGATGGAACCATGCATAGAATTCATGGAATTAAGAATTACTTTTATGATTCCGTCGTCGTCGGACCTCAATGTTTCTCAGTCAAATTCATAAAATCATGGTTAAGGGAGATGGAACCATGCATAGAATTCATGGAATTAAGAATTACTTTTATGATTCCGTCGTCGTCGGACCTCAATGTTTCTCAGTCAAATTCATAAAATCATGGTTAAGGGAGATGGAACCATGCATAGAATTCATGGAATTAAGAATTACTTTTATGATTCCGTCGTCGTCGGACCTCAATGTTTCTCAGTCAAATTCATAAAATCATGGTTGAGGGAGATGGAACCATGCATAGAATTCATGGAATTAAGAATTACTTTTATGATTCCGTCGTCGTCGGACCCAAATGCTTTTAATTAGATTAATAAAACGACGCAAGCTAAAATCATAAGAAAATAAAATACGTGATATCAGAACCCATTTCTATGATTTTGGGACCTATCCATCATCCTTTTTTCTATGAGCAAGCAGCACTTTTTAGTTGGCCTCTTGTTAGTGAAGATATGTTATGTTCAAATATAAAAGAGAACAACAATGATCGAACTCACCGGATAATCATATTTAGCTGGTTTATTATTTTTGTCTTTGGTACCTACATCCAACAGGCTAAGGATGCCCTCCAAACCACATCAATTGTTCTCTAGTTCACATCGCTTGCTGAGTCTCCGAAGTCGTCAAACCGGAAAAATAGAGAGAATTACCGAAAATTAACGCACGATTCTCACTTTGCTTCACTCTCCGTACATAAACTCGGAACTACGACGGATGGCACAACGAAAACGCGAACTGGGCACTGTTTACTTTTTGCGCGTTTACTTTTCAGTCAATCAACTCCCAACAACCTGCCGAATCTTACGGGCACACTGTTTCGATGTTCCATTTCCTCATATATGCACATTTATTACTCTAACCAAATAAAAACTTTGCAAAAATAGCAGGTTCAACTTTTTCCACATGTCTGTGCTGGACGACCGCGCGATTTATATAATTGCATGGGCATGGTCATTCCACGCCAAGTGACCGACCACTTGCAATCGACCATCACGGATTTGAACCAAATTTGGCTGAAACATTTGTTTAGATGAAAAAAGAAAAAATCCAAATTTTGGTGCCGATCGGATCACCCCTCGGCCCGTGGCAGCACCCCTCGTTTTGGCCGATATGAAAATTATCCTCTCTTTCTTTTATTTTTATCATTGAAACGATTGCACCTACACATTTTTGACCATCGGCTTTTTTAAAGGAAATCGTTCAGGGAATCCAGAAAAAATATTATTTTTTTGGTACAGTGTTGCCAGATATCATATTTTTCAATTTTAAAACTAAAAATCGATTTTTCTCAAAATACGTATATTTTGATTTTAAAAATTTTGATTCCATCGTGTTTATCAGACGTTTTTCTATCGAAAAAGCTTAACTCCCCAAAGTAATTTGCGTCGTTCCTGAGATATAGCGTTTTCAAGAAAAAATATTCATTTTTTTCATATAAAGTATCATATAAAATCAGGTGCAGTTTATGAATTCCGTAAAAAAACATTGTTCGATGCCATATAATCACGTTTTGTGCTGATTTGAACAATATCGAGTATAAAAAGGATTAAAAAATTGTGACAGTGTTGCCAGTTTACCTTTTTTACTATACCATGAAACCTAACCTTCAAGTGTTTGACAATGTACAGGTTATTCTGAAAATGCGCACCATGTGTGTTGCAAGATGTCCTCCTCTCCTCTTCTTGGCGTAACGTCCTCACTGGGACAAAGCCTGCTTCTCAGCTTAGTGTTCTATGAGCACTTCCACAGTTATTAACTGAGAGCTTCCTCTGCCAATGACCATTTTACATGCGTATATCGTGTGGCAGGCACGAAGATACTCTATGCCCAAGGAAGTCAAGGAAATTTCCTTTACGAAAAGATGCTGGACCGACCGGGAATCGAACCCGTCACCCTCAGCATGGTCATGCTGAATACCCGTGCGTTTACCGCCTCGGCTATATGCAAGATGTGTGAACAGGATAAAAACAATACACATCTTCTCTAACGACCCTGCTGTTGACCCTTTCTTCACAGACAAACAGACGTAACACCTAGAAAAATTTTCGCGATCGCCTAGTTCACACTAGGTGAAACGTCTAACGCTTAGAAAAATGATGTGCGCACCTCTGGTTGTGAAAGCTACAACTATAAAGGTTTAAAAAGATCGTTAAAACCGTGGTCGTTGGATTTTTTTTCCAATGTTACGTCTGTTTGCCTGTGTTTTCTTGTTTATGGTCCTATCTGACAAAATGACCCGATAATTGACAGTTATTGTTAGTTTGATAGTTAGCAATAAAAAAATTGGTTTATTGGAAAAGATGAGGATGAATTGTTAAAATATAAAATGTATCTATTGTGAAATGCATTTCAATTGTCATTTTATTCATTTCAACAATGTTGTAGATGGAAGTGTTGCCACACATGTCATTTTTATTGTAAACATCTAATTTACACAAAAGCTTTCGTAAATAGATAACACCAAATAAAAATAAATGATTTCTGTTTTTATACATAACGAGCACATTTGGCAACACTGCATGAGTATGAGCATAGATGGCAACACAATTCATAATTGCTACTCCATGGTTAATCGCAGCGAACGGTTGTCGCTTTAGTTTGTGTGTTTGCTTATCAGCGACGACAGCAGCCACTTCGATCACTCACCAGCATTCTTCACCATTCGCCATTCATTCATTCGCTTGCGATCAAAACTGCGACGAACGGCAACGAATATCCATGTCAAGCAACTTGCGCATGGCTTTCCACTGGTGATGGGGTTACGTGCTTGATCACGACAATCCGTTTGCTGCATCTTTCTCGATTCGATTCAGCAAAAAGGAGTGAATATGAATGGAGTGAGGCGAATATACCGATCCTTAATATGATACTATACATTGTCGATCTGGGAGTCATCTATAATTGATCGAACAATCGATTTGATTTATCGGAATTAACATTCGTGTACAACCGATCTCTTTTCCATGCAAAAAAAGCCTAAGAAAAGTAGGCTCTAGGGAGCAAACGCCACTAATCCATTTCACTCAGAAATTTTTGTTCATTCTTCGCCACGAAGATCAAACAAAAACTCATACCATATGCAATCACATCAATAGACAACACAATACCCAACACTGTTCTTCACTTCTCTGCCTGGGTCAATAAAAGACATGATCTATTATTCGGCAATCCAGTAAGAGTAAACGCAATACCCGCACCTATTGTTTGCGTTTCCGCTAAATACTAGCATACTTGGCAACACTGCCGTAAAAATCAATCAAAAGATATTTTTACAGGGATTTTTATAAGGAGTTGGACCTTCGAATATTAACTTAAAATACTGAAGTCTGAGCTACCAGTTGCGCGACGATGCGTAGTATCTAATATTATCTAATTCCAAAGGATATAATACTTTATATTTTATCATATTCCATATTATCAGGTTCAGCTTCTGAAATTAGCTGTGGGTCATTGAATGTAGTTATATCGAAATTACATTTTCAGCACTGTTGCTTATAAATACACTCATCAAATGTTTTCCTGAATATATTTTACGTCAATGTTGCCAAATGTACTAAACCTAAATAAAAAAAATACTTTTGGCTTGTTAATTAGATTTTATACTAATGTTCTAGTAAAATTAAGATTTCTACAATAAATATTACATATTTGGCAGCACTTCTGTTCAGATAATGTTAAAATATATGAAATTTGTTTAAAATTGATGATCTCAATCTCAGATACATTTTTTTAGTTCAACAGGTTATGCTAGTCCATTACGATAGACTCATTATTGATGAACTGGCAACACTGTAACTTTTTTTCAATCCTTTTTATACTCGATATTGTTCAAATCAGCACAAAACGTGATTATATGGCATCTAACAATGTTTTTTTCACGGAATTTATAAACTGCACCAGATTTTATATGATACTTTATATGAAAAAAATTAATATTTTTTCTTAAAAACGCTATATCTTAGGAACGACGCAAATTACTTTGGGGAGTTAAGCTTTTTCGATAGAAAAACGTCTGATAAACACGATGGAATCAAAATTTTTAAAATCAAAATATACGTATTTTGAGAAAAATCGATTTTTAGTTTTAAAATTGAAAAATATGATATCTGGCAACACTGTACCAAAAAAATAATATTTTTTTCTGGATTTCCTGAACGATTTCCTTTAAAAAAGCCGAAGGTCGAAAATGTGTAGGTGCAATCGTTTCAATGATAAAAATAAAAGAAAGAGAGGACAATTTTCATATCGGCCAAAACGAGGGGTGCTGCCACGGGCCGAGGGGTGATCCGATCGGCACCAAAATTTGGATTTTTTCTTTTTCCATCTAAACAAATGTTTCAACCAAATTTGGTTCAAATCCGTGATGGTCGGTTGCAAGTTTTCACATTTTCTCGGTCACTTCATATGGAATGACCCATATGGCAGATAAGTGTAACGCTAGGAAGCGACCATGAATATAATTTATAAAAATGCTTGTTTCTATTCATATTTCTGGTCAACTCATTCATGATATTATGAATATTAATTATGATATTATGAGTTGGCAGACATCATAAGAACATGATTTTTTATTCATGGTTAGGGGAATGGATTTTTTTCCGTGCATAAGGCCAAGGATCATGAGGTCGGATGAGCGTCAGTACAAGATCGAAAGGTCATTGAGAAATATTAGGTCAAATAAACGTTGAAATTTTCGGATAATAAGGAAGCATTCAAACAACACTAAGTTGAAAATAAGGCAGGCCAAGTTCCAGTGAGAACATAGAGCCACAAAGAAGAAGAATAAGAAAATACCTTCAGGCCTTCCTTTTGAAAAACAAACAATTTCAAGAAAACGCACGGCCAAGCGCTAATCACATAATCTCGATTACATCTTAATTCAAGGGTTCGCGGCAGTAAGCTGTCATCGTCCACTTGGCACGAAGGGTATACTAACGATTCCTCCATCCAGCGGACCACACCAACAACGTACCGTTGCGTAGCGTCATCGTCGCGCCATGCCGGTTACGACGATTGCGACAAAATTCACTCTCAAAGGCCGCTCGCTGCCAGTTCATGTGATTCATAGCCGCAGATTTGCGCTGATTATACGTTACCTCCAATCACGGTACAACTATTGTGCACTTTGTTGCTACTAGCAGTCAGTCAGTGGTAGTCTACCACCATCAGCGGTGGCATGCATTTACATGAGTGTTTACAGCTGGCAGGCAGAGATTAAATTCAACGGATAAGAAAAGAGGAAGGAAAATTATAATAACGCTCAGACTGTTTTGCATCAAAATCAAGGTATCGACAAGAGGGAGTGTTCGTTACATGCTGCTGACGTGCGAGCCCTTGGTAACCTTGTCCATAACGAGAGAACATACACGTGCTGGTCGGCCGGTCCACGTCTGCCTGCGTGAGGAAGTATTACAGCAGTTTTATGCGGCTTTGAACCTGAGAAGTGCGTTAATTGATACGTTTATGAATTATGCGTGAGCACAAGAGTGTGGCTTAATTGCTGGCATGTTTCGTTTTGTTTTTCTTATGATGAAAATGATCTAGATCTTGACGAATAATGTTTTTTGTGTGGTTAAAAGCAATCACGTTTCCAGATCTACGAAAGATACTATATGGTCGGGGTAAAATATTATTTTATTAATATATTTCACGCTATTCTATTCGCTTTGTAAAAAAGGATGACACAGTACTCGCACCAACTCAGTTAGGTAATAGACTCTGATGCAATATTCCTGGCTTACGTTGATCTGGCTCTGGACACGAACTTACTACTACTACTTTCAGTCCTGGACCACCCACGGTGGTGCAGAGGGCCGAATTGAAAGATTTCCATCCTGGGCGATTGCCAGCCATATCGCCTTAACATGTGACCAGGTCAAACTTCTGTCGATTTACTTGATTTCGTTATTGAGGCTGCGCCGCCATGAGCCGCTGGGTCTGCCTCTGCTGGGTTCCAGTCTAATGCTTGTTTGCAGATTTCGTTTCCGCCCCTGCGTAGAGTGTGGCCGACCCAACTCCACTTTCGCTCCCGAATTTCTGTCGCTATCGGCTTTTGTTGACATCGACGATGGAGCTTCACTGATACACACCAGGTTTCACTGGCGTAAAGCAGCACAGATTTCACGTTCGAGTTGAAAATACGGATTATGATGCGTCGACTGATCCTGTTGTTTATCCACATTTCATAAACTCGAAAAAGCAGCCCTCGCATTCTTGATCCGTGCACCTATGTCGATCTTGGTGCCGCCATCGGCCCCCATTTGGCTACCAAGATATTAAAAGCTTTCAACATTCTCCACTGATTGCCCAGCTCCCGTAAAGCTGGAAGGGTTGACCGGGCTTACATCCAACGATTTGGTCTTGTTGACGTTGATTGCTAGACCTGCCGCTGAGGAGCGATTAGCAAGATCATCGAGCTTGCTCTGCATATCAGAGCGTCGTTGAGCTAGGAGAGCAACGTCATCAGCCAGTTCGAAGTCATGGAAGTGCTCCATGGTAATGGGCTACCACAGCAATCCACGATTTGCTTCACGGTCAATCGCACCTACCAGGATCTCGTCGAGTACGATGAGGAACAGTAGCGGTGATAGTATACATCTTTGCCTCACACCAGCAACGACCCGGATGAGATCGGACAAGCAACCGTTGTGCAGTACTCTGCACGAAAATGCCTTGTACTGTGCTTCAATGAGGTAGATGATTTTGACCCTTGCGCCTGAAGGTTTCCCACATGTTTCCGTGATTGAGACGGTCGGAAGTTTTTTCGTAATCAATCAACACCAGGTAGAGAGACTCTTGCAATTAATTTGCTTCAAGATGATACGGAGCGTGACAATATGGTCCATACAAGATTGTCCGGCACGGAAGCCTGCTTGCTGCCGTCGGAGAGTTTCGTCAATCTTCTCCTGTATCCGGTTAAGGATCACTTTGCAGAGGATTTTGAGAACGATACACCCTTTTTGGGTACCTTTACTAAGACACCTTGCATCCAGTCAGTCGGCCGGAAATGTCGCGGTTTCCCATATGTTGCAGAATTGATGAAGTAGTTGTGCGGATACTACGGGGCCAGCTTTGAGCATCTCTGCTTATATGCGATCGTCCCCTAGGGCCCTGTTCGATTTCGTGCTACGGATGGTCGTTTCTATCTCCTGCACTGATGGAGCTTCGGTATTGACACGGGTAATACGTCGAACCTTTGGCGGATCATGCTGAGGTGTTGATGACGTGGCCGACACTTGAAAAAGGTTTCATAAGTACTTGAACCAGCGTTTCAACTCGTCAACCGGGTTGGTCACAATCACTTTCATGGGCATGGTAACATTCATCTTGGTCCCTCTAAGGCGACGTGAAATATCTTAGAGGAGACGGATTGTCACCGGTGCTTACGACTTTCTCGCCTTCGTCGGCTAGGGAGTCCGCCCACTTTCTTTTGTCCCGTCTAAATGAGCGTGTAACTTTCTTCTCGAGAGCCGAATAACGCTGACGGGCTACGGCTTTGGCTCCTCGTGTTTTCGCTCGCTCTATCGCGGCTTTGGCGTTCCTTCGCTCCTCTATCTTCCTCCAGGTATCATCTGTGATCCACTGCTTTCTCCGGGTGTGTGGCTCACCCAAATTATTTTCACCGGTGGCGATGAAGGCGTTCTTGATGGTGTTCCATTGATCTTCTACACACTCAGATTCGATTTCGTTGTTCGGTAATTATTTTACTGGAAAAATTCGGTAATACCAAAATTCTACCGTTTTCCGGTAATAATGATTCATTTTACAAGAGTTCGGTAATATTATTACCGAATAGTTTGTGATTTGGTACAATGACAGCAATATCTGTCAACTATTGTACAGTACGTACAGTAAAAACGAACAATTACCGTATACTGTAAAACCTAATAAATCCACCTAGCGGTGATGGTGCCTTTCTCGTGCTTTAAAATATCCTTTCAACAAAACTCATGCGACGTGTTGATGACATTGACATAAATAAAAAATGAAAACTACTTGCTAAATCTACTCAATATAGATACATTTTATATTAGCATAACATCCAATATTCAGAAAATATAAGACAACGATCCATAATTCAAACCAAACAAGTGTTATGAAGCCGCAAAATTTCGAAACGTCATTTTAGATATCTACCCCAATTAAACCAAGCGCCATCTTGAATATTGAGACACCATCTTGGATGTTCTGGTATTCATTTTTGGACTCTGCACCTAAAATTACATAAAATAGTCACCGTATTGAATTTTGGCATGTCGTCTATGATTTTCTGGTTACTTGTTTTGGATGAAGACCGGCATTCTTCCCCATTCAAACTATAGTCATATTGCAGACCTTGTGAAACAGCGCACAGCTTGGGTTTTCTGATTACAAATTTTGAATTCTGGACATATTTCCATACAAAATATGTCCATAATGCAAGAATTTAAAATCCCATCAAATAGGCGCTAACTTGAATACTGGGCCATTATCTTGGATTTTGGACCGCTATCTTGGATACTCTGGTGGACTCCGAACATGTTTCCCATAGTGGAGCGGATCTGGTTGGATGGTTAGAAGACTTGCCTATCACGCCGAGGACCTGGGATCGAATCCCACTTCCGACAAACTCACAAAACGTGGGTTCTTCCTTCGGAAGGGAATTAAAGCGTAAGTCCCGAGATGAATTAGCCTAGGGCTAAAAATCTCGTTAATACAGATAATAAAAATATTTTTCCCATACCAAATACACTTATTTTACATAGTTTTAGAGCTCAAAATTCCTTAAAACAGCCGCCATCTTCTGTTGACGCGATCAAATTCTTATTTTTCCATTCAACGTTGACCCATCCTGCTATAATTTTACACCTTAGGAATCTGGAATGGTATACGATTTGATGAGATCGCTTAAGTTTTGTCTATATTTTGTTCTCTTCCATATATGAGAACTTAGACATATTCGTCACTGTTGCTCATACCTAACGTTTATCAGGCTATTAAACAAAGCCACGATTTAATTTTTCACATGAACGTTGGTTCTGCTACACAACAGCTAGTCTCTAATGTGATCTAAGGCTATTTCCTTGCTAACCGTTCATTAGATTATCAAAAAATCTGCGATCTGATGTGTCGTATGTATGGGTTTGGTACATTTTTATATTTGGTAATTTCCGGTGGGATACCCGGATCTGATTCCATGACATTACCGTATGTCCCAATTATGGTCTGAGATTATTTTATTGCAAATTCTTTACCTTTACCTAATCACCGCCATTTGATATATCGCATGTATGGGTTTGATTCACTTTTACTTTTAACTACTTTCGAAGCCACAGCCGAACCCGCAACACTACCGGGAATCTAATGTGGTCTATTTTTCCATCAATTTGTCGATAAGTCGTGAACTCGTGATTTGATGTACCGCATCCATGGGTTTGGTTAAATTTTACATTTTACTACCCGGATCTGATTCCGGGTAACTACCGGCTGAACCAAATATGGTCTGACACTATTGTCTTGTTAACTGTTCATCGGATAACCAAAAACGCTGCAAATTGAAGGTGTCACATGCAGGGTTTGACAATTTCGACGGGACTCTCGGAACCAATTCCAGAATACTACCAGTTGTCTCTAGTGTGATCTAAGGCTGTTTTCTTGCTAACTGTTCATCAGGTTATCGCAAAAGCCACGATTTGATGTGTCACATGCCTGGATTTGGATTACTTTTACATTTGGCCTCTTCCGGCCACTCAAAACCGATTCCGAAACAATTGCTTGCCGTTCATTAGGTAATCTACAAAGCCGCTATTTGATGTGACGCATGGTCGGGTTTGTTTCTGTTTCATATTTGACCACTTCGGCGGGAACCCCGGAACCGGTTCCAGAACACTACTGGTTCAGATATGGTCTGAGATGATTTTCCTGCTCATTGTCCATCACGTCATCAAAAATGCCGTGGTTTGATGTGTCGCATGTATGGGTTTGTTTCAATTGTTTATTTGGCCACTTCCAGCGAGACACGTAGAACCGGTTCCGGAACACTACCGGTTCAGATATGGTCTGAGACTATTTTCCTGCTTACCGCTCATCAGATTATCGAAAATGCCGTGGTTGGATGTGTCGCATGCATGGGTTTGGTTCACTTGTATATTTGGCCACTTCCAGCGGGACGCCTAGAACCGGTTCCGGAACACTACCGGTTCAGATTTGCTCTGAGATGGTTTTCCTGCTCATTGTCCATCAGGTCATCGAAAATGCCGTGGTTTGATGTATCGCATGCATGGGTTTGGTTCAATTGTATATTTGGCCACTTCCAGCGGGACACCCAGAACCTAGCCCAGAACCGGTTCGGGAACACTACTGGTTCAGATATGGTCTGAGACAATTTTCCTGCTTACCGCTCATCAGGTTATCGAAAATGCCGTGGTTTGATGTGTCTCATGCATGGGTTTGGTTCACCTTGATATTTGGCCACTTCCGGCGGGACACCCGGAACCGGTTCCGGAACACTACCGGTTCAGATATGGTCTTAGACTATTTTTCTGCTTACCGCTCATCAGGTTATCGAAAATGCCATGATTTGATGTGTCGCATGCATAGGTTTGATGCATTTTCATATGTGGTCCCTTCCTGGGGTACCGTTCCGGAACACCTAAATGGCCATATCTCCGGAACGGCTGGACCGATCCGAACCATTTTCAATAGGAAACAATGGGACCAGATTCCGCGTCGAATGAACCGTCGGTCATTGAAATCGGTTGAGGTTAACTGCCAAAAAGTGATGTGAGTTTTTTTGTACACACTCACACATACACACACACACACATACATACACACACACACACACACATACAGACATCACCTCAATTCGTCGAGCTGAGTTGATTGGTATATATGACTCGACCTTCCGGGGCTTCTATCGAAAAGTCATTTTTGGAGTGAACATATAGCCTTTCCAGTACACTTAGTGTACGAGAAAGGCAAAAACAATACCGAAAACCTTGTAAACCACACCATACTTTGCCGAAGTACTGTAATAGTGCCAGCAACATTTGTGAAACGTCAAACTATTGATAGTAAGAATTATATCGTTTCGGTTCCAGATGTTCAAAGTTGTAGTGTCTTTTGAATCATCCAAAAATATCGTCACTTGAGATTTGTGATACTACTTAGTGGAGCCTCGTATTTGTTGGAATTGAGTAAGTATTCACATATATATTTACTCTAGTCTTACCTTAAATAGTCAACATTTCGTTCCAGCTCCTCCGGGCTTTTCGTGGTGAACGGAGTGGACACTCGTTTTGCGTTACAAATCAATGCCGAAGTAAAATAAGTGAGAGCGATAAAATTTGTTTAGGTAGATTTCAATGTGGGAAATGTTGGTAAATAAAAGCAATTTAATCGTCCAGATTGCATCTTTCTTTCTTGAAAACACCGAAAAACCGTAAAATTTCCAAAAGAAAACATTGAGTTACCGAAATCCTACGGTAATTTTGAAATGCATATTACCGGAGAAATCCGGTAATTATTGACAGCATTCTCAAATTCATTTTACCGGATGTTCGGTACACGTTTCGATTACCGAACGGATTACCGAACGTTCAGCTGTTGAGAATTCGGTAAAAAATTACCGTATACTGTAAAAAAATTTAAGTGTGTACGCTTTCACCTTCTGGAATATTCGCTGCACGGTTCTCTAGCTCCTCGACGAAGGACCTTTTCACCGAAGCGTCTTCCAGTCGGCATGTGTTGAACCGGCGTGCCTTCTAATTACAAGTTTTTCCAGTAGCGTCCTAAAATCAACGGTTTTAGTAGAAAAGTGTATTTTTTCGTCGAAAAAAATTTCATGTTCATTTTGTCGCATACAATATTTGACAACTTTAGGCCACTTGAGATACGGACTTCAAATTTTGACAGGATCATTTCTGAGCTAAAACGATCATTTTCCAACAACGATTTCAAGTTCTTGCAAAATAAGGAACGGCTTTATGAACAAGTGATGTGTGGGCACGTTGTATTCGTGGCATTTCTGCAACACCTGGCGTATGGCGAACATCTGGTCTATTGTAGCGCGTTTACCCATGAATCCAGCCTGATATTGCCCCACGAGCTCACTTGCAATCGGTGATAGACGGCGGCATAAAATTTGAGTATGTACCTTGTAGACAGCGCTCAGTAGTGTGATCGCGCGATAGTTCCCGCAATCCAACTTGTCGCCTTTTTTGTAGATGGGACACACGATACCTTCCATCCACTCCTCTTCCCGAGCAGAAGGGAATAGCAACAGCATAATATAATGCGTTATTTTGGAAAAATAACTGAGTAAAGAGTTATTTTCATGTTATTTACATAACATATCCTGTTCTAAACTAGTCTGTCATAAGCGGCAAAATAACAAAAATTATAACAAAACAATGTTCCTGGAAGACCTGTTTCATAACATGTTTTGTTAGTTTCAATAACAACTTAATAACAGCGATTTTTTACAATATTTCAATAACAAATTTTGATATGAATAAGTTATTGATAACAATCTGAAAACAAAATTTGCTTTTTTTCTGTTGCGGATAGGAACTCCTCCAAAGTCCCATATGAATTCAATTGGATTTTTTTTTTCTGTTCGGGTGAGCCACTGCGACCAGTATTTAAATCTTTTGTGGCATTACCCGTATCCTTAGTATTTAGTGCATGTCGTACTACTCCATTGCCATTGAGAGGCAATGAAGCATCGATTTCTGTACAGTTCCTGTTTTGTTATCCCAGAGGTGCAAGAAATCGATTGCGATGAAAAGGTCCCGTTATCATAGAGATTTAAATCCCAGTGACAGAGCGCTAATCAAACATAATCTATTTGAACTCTGAGAAAAACGAAACGGTGGTACTGATATTTATCCATGCATCGGAACTCTAGCCCCATCCATGTCTTGCTTCTAGTTTAGTCTCAAGACAACAAAGAAAACCCCGAGACTTTAGGCTATAGTTGCAAAACTCTGTCAAATTAGAGAATGTGTTCTGCAATAAGAATGCACGTGAGTCCTTGAATAACAAGAACTTAACAGTCCTTGATAGGTTAGTACGCAATGTTTGTTTTCCTAACATCAAGTGTAGTCTGGGGTGGGCAAAGTCCGATTCTTTAACTATCAGCTAGGCAGAATAAATGCAATTTTAGAAACTGTCACCAGTAACAATTACTTTGTACCATGAATCCTTATTACCAAAACACATTACCCCAACTTGACAAACCGGATGTCACTAAGGTTCGGTTTGGTAGATCTTGAACAGTACGGCAACACATAAAGGCGATCTACCTACGTTACGGGCTCCTTTAAAGATCGAGCATATTTTAAACCCCCTCAACCATTCATCCATCAGCACGGGTCGCCTGACACCTTGGATTGGGGTTCCCTGTTTAGTGGACTTTTACCCCCGGAACAGGTGGTCCGTAGTGTTATTCTTAGCCAATTGAGACAACCGCTACCGACACTACACAGCTATCTAGGCTGCTCGGAAAAAGAAGTTAACATTGATGGTTAACTTCTAAACGAGCCCGTTCAGCCAGTATTCAATGGGATACGCAACAATAGCATCTATTGTTAAACGTTTCATTCATAATTGGGACGCTATTGTTGTCGCAAGCGATTTATTATCGAAAACAGAGAGAAACAATAGTTTTCGTTTATTTTCCAAACAACTTAAGATGAAAAACTACCGACGTTTAGAAGCCCTTTATTAGGTGGTTCATTGTTTATAAAATTAATTTACATTATTACCTCATTGATTGACACATTTATCCAAGTGAATCTAAGTGGGATCGAGGCAGTGAAATCAATAAAAATAAAATGTCTAAAAATAATAATCAGTAGAGTTCTTCTTCTTAATGACTTATTTTTTTACATTTTTGTCGAAAAAGCGTTGTTCGTCCTTGAATTCCACCAGTTGAACCAAAATGTTTTATAAAATGGCTAACACTCTATTACATAAGTTTACAAAATAAAACGAAAGTCGTGAACTTCTGTCAACGACCAAAATTTTTGAAGCACAATTTGGTGCTGATTTCGAAACCGATCTTCAAAAAAATTTAAGTAGAACAGTTTTTGAGTTTTAGCTCTACATATATAGAGTTTTGCAACTTTTAAAAATATATAATTTACCATAATTCAAATATTTTGCGTTTGTTCAACCAATTTTAAATCTTTTTCCATAAATTTAAAGCTGAATACAATACCATTTGATCATCTTAATACAGGTTTTGCGTCACATTGATGAAATTCAAGATGTTGGCGAGTTTAAGGGACGATCTTCTTAAATTTTAGCAAAATTCCCAAAATTTTTTGAAGAGATCTATTTTTTTCAATAAGAAAAAAAACAACTTAAAAATTCTTTCTCGACGTTTATTTGACATATCATATGTAGGCGAGTCACAGTAAAAATTTCAGCTCAATCGGAGCATTGATTACGGAGAATGAGATGTTTGAAGTGAGCAACTTTGCTTAAAAATAGAACAAAAATCGATTTCAAATCATCAACCTTGTATGGAAAGTCGAAAAAATTCCCGCTCTACTGCAATTTTTTTCCATCGCGTTTTCGAACTCAGGGCATGATTCTACACCAAAAATGATCATCAGCTTACCGAGTTCAAAAATGCTGTAAACTAGTGTTACACTCTCTATATTCATATTCATACTTAACTGAAATTGGGACAAAAAAAAACAGGTATACTTTTCAAAGTGCTTATAAAACAAAAGGCTGAAAAGTTGGCTCTGTTACAATTAAAACGTAATTTCAGAAAGAAGAGAAACTCATGACAAAATAATATTTTCTCTAACAGTTCCTCACGGAATGATGTGAACAACGAAAATCTCGAATGGTATAGTTTTGATTGCAAAGCTAGTTATGTTGTAATATTAATGATCAACTGTTTGTACAGTCTCAATGACACAATAATAGCTAAACTTGTGCTACAACAAAACATGTTATTGAAATGTAATTTAATGAAAATATACCAAAAGCACGATCATAACAAAATAAGATTGCCCAACAGAACATGTTATGGAACGGTGATGACTTAATAAGTTATGTTACGGGTATTTTCGGCTTTCAGTCTTCGCGTCATAAACGGATTTATGCTCTACACCTGACGTTTCGGCTACATGTATTGAGCCTTTTTCGAAGGATCTACAAATGGACAATTTAGTACAACATTTAACAACATAGTTTACAAAATCTTACAGATAACACTAGTTTACAGCATTTTTGAACTCGGTAAGCTGATGATCGTTTTTGGTGTAGAATCATGCCCTGAGTTCGAAAACGCGAAGGAAAAAAATTACAGTAGAGCGGAAATTTTTTCGACTTTCCATACAAGGTTGATGATTTGAAATCGATTTTTGTTCTATTTTTAAGCAAAGTCGCTCACTTCACACACCTCATTCTCCGTAATCAATGCTACGATTGAGCTGATTTTTTTACTGTATCTCGTCTACATATGATATGTCAGAAAAGCGTTGAGAAAGAATTTTTAAATTGTTTTTTTCTCATTGAGAAAAATACATTTCTTCGTATATTTTTGGAAATTATGCTAAAATTTAAGGAGATTGTTCCCAAAACTCGCCAAGATCTTGAATTTTATCAGTCTTACGCAAAACCTGCATTCAGAAGATCAAATGGCATTATATTCAGCTCACGTCGCTCACGTGGTTGAGTTCGATCGTTGGCGCATTTTTTAAACGATCGAACTCAACCACGTGAGCGACGATATACCTCCTCCACAAACTGGTTTCCGAATATAATCTTGTATCTCGTTATAGTGAATGGATGACGTGCGACTATGTTCAACACATTATAACTCACGATTGAACGGAGTGATTATCTGTAAGATTTTATAAACTATGTTGTTAAATGTTGTACTAAATTGTCCATTTGTAGCTCCTTCGAAAAAGGCTCAATACATGTAGCCGAAACGTCAGGTGTAGAGCATAAATCCGTTTATGATTACGCGAAGACTGAAAGCCGAAAATACCCGTAACATAACCACAATCACAGTCGATCCCCATACATCTTAATAAGTTAATAATAATAAACCGAGATTTAAAAAAGATTTTGTGATTCCGTTGTTATTATTTTGATATTTTCCTCTGCTCGGGTTGTAATTCCTCCTCCCAAATCTTGGTAATGACCCAGTGTAGTGCCCTCACTAGTGCTTCTCCACCGTATTTAAGTAACTTGCTTGGTAGTTGATCTGCTCCAGCGGCTTTATTGTTTTTCAACCGGCTAACCTCCTCTCCAATCTCTTGGAGGATAGGGGCTGAAAATCTTCCGTCCTGCGCACGTACTTCTAGGTCTGTTACCACCAGTGTTGCAAAAATTCAATTCATTCATTTGAACGCTAACCAACCAATCTGTTCAGTCATTTTTCCTTCTAGTTATGTTCAAAACGATTTCATTCAATCAGAACACCTATCAAATGAGAAGCGAATCCTTGTCAATTGAATAAATTGTCACTCGAATGAGTAGTTTGGCACGAAACACGAAAAACCCCGCAAAATTCCGCCAGACTGAAAAAATGTCGAATGTCGGGTCAAAGTCGGGTCAATTTTTATCAAATGTTGGGCCACTGTTGGACCAACATTGAACAACTATTGGGCCTATGTTGGGATTGGTGGCCAAATTAAAAATAGGTGAATGATAGGTTGATGTCGGGTTTGACGTCATCAACGATGGTAAAAGCTTTGAACCTACAACACCACACATTTATGCTTCCTAGCTGGGGCTCAATTGAATGATATGTGCCTTGACTGAGGCTGGAGCTGATGTCAATTGAATGATCAGAGGCTAATCAATTGATACTCCGATGGTAAATGGAAAAATGAGTGGTTACCTATCTCAATTTCAGCTTTAAATATCGGTTGATACTGACACTTCGCAGCACTGGTTACCACGGCACCTTCGGTGCTTGCAACGTCGCCATTGAGGTGCTCATCGTAATGCTGCCGCCACCTCTCGACCACTTCACGCTCGCTCGTGAGAATATTCCCGTGATTATATTGGCACATGTCGGCTTGTGGCACAAAGCCTCTGCGCGAACAGTTCAGCTTCTCGTAGAACTTTTTTTGTGTTCTTAGCGCGGTACAGCGCTTCGCAATCTCGTTCTTCCTGCTGGTGCATCTTCAACCGAAAGACTGGTTTCTGTCTGTTCCGCGCCTGTCTATAACGTACTTCATTCGCCCTCGTACGGTGTTGCAGCATTCTCGCTCATGCTGCATTCTTCTCGTTTTTTCAACTGTTCACATTCGCCGTCGTACCAGTCGTTTCTGTGATTTGGAGTCGCAAATCCTAGTGCTGTAGCCGAGGTACTACCTATGGCGGATCGGATGTCCCTCCAGCCATCTTCAAGTGTAGCTGCGCCAAGCTGCTCTTCCGTTGGTAGGGCCACTGCTAGCTACTACGCGTAGTCTTGAGCCACTTCTACGTTACGCAGCTGCTCGATGTTGAGCCGCGGCGTTCGACTTCGACGCGTGGTGATAACTGTCGAAAGTTTTGAGCTCATGCATACAGCGACTAAGTAGTGATCCGAGTCTATATTCGCACTGCGGTATATGCGGACATTGGTAATATCCGTGAAGAATTTACCGTTGATTAGAAAGTAGTCGATTTGGTTTTCTGTTTGATGGTCGGGTGATCTCCAGGTGGCTTTGTGGATATCTTTGCGGGGAAGAAGGTGCTTCGGACTACCATACATACGACGGGAGGCTGCAAAGTTTACGCATCGCTGGCCGTTATAATTCGATACGGCGTGCAGGCTGTTTCGCTCGATTACCGGTCTCTACATTTCCTCCCTTCCTACCTACGCGTTCATGTCGCCGACAACGATTTTCACGTCACGCGGCGAGCAAGCATCGAATGTTTGCTCTAACTGCGCGTAGAACGCTTCTTTCTCGTCATCAGATCTCCCTTCGTGTGGGCAGTGGTCGTTGATGATGCTGTAGTTGAAGAAACGGCCCTCAACTCTCAACATTCACATCCTTGCGTTGATCGGCTGCCACCCGATCACACGTTGTCGCATCTTGCCCAACACTATAAACCCTGTTCCCAGTTCATTGGTGGTGCCACAGGTTTGGTAGAAGGCAGCCGCTCGATGCCCGCTTTTACACACTTTCTGTCCAGTCCAACAAAGTTCCTGCAACGGCACGATGTCGAAGTTGCGGGGATGTAGTTCGTCGTAAATTATCCTGTCACATCCTGCGAAACCTAGTGACTTGCAATGCCATGTTCCAAGTTTCTAATCGTAGTCCTTATTCCGTCGCGTAGGTCTTTGCCGATTGTATCGAGTCGTATTTTCTTCTATGTTATTCTCAATGGGGATTTTTACGGGTGGCTTATTGGGCTTACGCCAACACTCCTGTCTCGCCGGCCATCGTGCCAGTTCTGTTTAACGTCCCAACCAACACTGGGAAGACCACGCTGATGGGGCTACCACCTTGGATCTAGCTGGGCGTGGTGCATCGTTTCTTACTCAGCCGCTGGATGCCAGAACAGACGCTGTTTGAGCCGCACCTCCTTGGTGAACAGACGCTCAGGTCATACCTCCTCAATCTAGCTGAAGTCAGAAGGACAACAGTGCCCAGGCTGCACTACCAGCTTAGCACACAACTCTTAGCTGGCGGTCTTTGCCATCGCTTGACCCGTGGAAGCATGAGGTAGGAACTTGTGAGGACCAGAGCTATATTGGACGCTCTCCTTATCGACTCACCGTTTTGCAGTTCGGCCGGCCCTACGAGCCAGCCGTAAAAACCCATTGTAACGGACAATCAGTTATGAAACAATATATGGGGCTGTCCATAAACCACGTGGTCATGAGGGGGGGGGGGGGGGTGGGTTCGGCCGTTGACCATTTTGTATGGACGAATAAAAAAAATTGTATGGACTAATGACCACGCAGGGGGGGGGGGGGGTCGAGAAGTCCCAAAAAAATGACCACGTGGTTTATGGACAGCCCCTATATGATGAAGCATTGAGACTCGAACTATGGTACAACTATCATACACTTGATGTTAGGAAAATAAACATCTAATTGCGTACCTATTAAGGACTGTAAAGTTCAAGATATAATGGGGTGATATACAAATTATGTCACGCAAAAATCGACCTTTTTCAACCCCACCACCACCCACCCCCTATGTCACACTTTTTGTATGGGACCTCGCATTTTTTTGTATGGCTTGTCACGTTCTTCAAACCCCCCCCCCCCCCCTTCCTCCTAAAAGCGTCACGTAATTTGTGTACGACCCCTAAGGATATATTCCGCCACCGAAGAGAGGGGTTTTGAAAGTTAAGGTGAATCTCACATTGCTTCAGAAATGAACACATGTGCATGAATAAATACACAACAGCCCTTAGAAGATTTTGTGAACTCCTAGCTGCTTGGAACAACACCGACAAACACATATGCACATAGAGGTGTCATCTCCATTCATCGAACTGATTTGGTTGGTACGTATGACTCAATCATCCGAGCCTTGTTTTCAAAATTTGTTTCTGAGTGAAAGCCTTTCAGATCAGTTTGGTGTACGAAAAAAGCGAAAACAAGCTTTGTAATACTAAAGATACCTTGATCCTTCCTTGAAATGTGTATGAAAACCAATTTTCAAAACACTACCATGGTATTTAATAAAAAAAAATCAAAAACCATAAATTGAGAAAAGCATCCAGTTTTGCCTTCGCTGCGGTAATCTCGCTCTCGCAAGTCTCGGACAAAAGTCGTATGAAATTTATATAAATAACAACATTTTCAATGAAAATTTTAATATTTTTTATAAGTTTTTGATTGTCTTCGAAAGAAATTCGAAAACTGCTTGTGCTTTTTCATGAAACAGTATACACCGTCGACTAGAATGACAAATTAATATTAATAATATACCTACAGAGCATTTGAAAGCGTATAATTTAACAATCCTTTTTAAGATATCAAATTCCATATCTTCAGAAGGAAACTATAAATAGCTCTACATCCAGTTGAATAAATAACGCCTAATCGTTTTCTTGGCCTGATTTTATCTGCCTGTATGCACGGACATTGCCACAATGAATGATCGATAGCTCCGAGCCATGAGTGATCAATTAGCACCCATGTACTGATCCACATCGACGATAACATTTTCAGGAATTTAGACACTCTAGCTCTGTCTCTTAAGTGGATCGACTCCATTAGGTAATGGCAGCTTAAAAACCAACAGAAAAAATCTGACCACCGTCATACAATTATAACTCCACTTCCTACAATATCACGGCAGATAATTGACGATCGCCAATCGGTGAAATATAGAATGAAGAAAAATCCAACAGCACAAACACCACCTGCAAAGTTCACACTCCAACGCTTGGAACCGGACTTTGAAACCCCATACTGCTCCCAGTCTAGAAGCCTAGTAGAATTCAGCCGATCCTACTGACCCGGCAGTGCTGAACGAACGAATTCGTCTCGCACCAGTTTATCGTCCACCAAACGCTCCAATGGCTAAAGCCCGCGCGCAATACCTGGAGATTGACCTTGGAATATTTTTTCCTCACATTGACCGGTAATAACAATGAAAAAAAAAATGTTTCAACCACGCAGACTTGCCTTCTTGGACACACAGCATTCCCGACCGACCATCTTGGAGGGGTTGGATGAGTTTTTTTTTCTTCAAGAGTTATTATTGTTTTCAAGATATGTACTCGACAGCGTTCTGAGAGTCACAAAAGAGCGGATGTCGTTCACTTACCCCCTCCTCATAGCTAGACTTGAAGCGTGCTTCGCCAAGTGGAACTACCGTCTCTGGAGCTGATGATCGTCAAATTGCGCCAAGAATCAAAGCAAAATCATCGTCGTCACCACCGCCGCCGCCGCCACGAGGCCAGTCTTATGCCTGACTGTGAAATGAAACAGTGACCGCCGCGCTGCAGTTGAATGTTCTCCACGGTTTGCACTCTACGGGTTGAAGGATGTTGATCGGATGTGATTGGCGCGGTGGCAGTGTATAGCTGAACTAGACTGCTAACTAATCGATTGCTTTTTGAATTTGTTATTGTTTGATGTGGAGCTTTTACGAGCAATTCGATTGTTTGGCAGTTTGGCTTGATTGGTTAGGTACATTTTTGGCTGTCGAATTTTGAATTCCGTGTATATCAAGTTATACACAATGATACAATATGCGTGGATAGGATAAATGAACAAATATTATTCTAAAATATAGAATGTCGTACAAGATTCTTCTAAAAATTTTAATTGTGCCAGAAGAGGAAATGGAGCGTGGAGCGCTGAAGTTTTCAAATGTTGGTCTAAATTCCGCCTCCTGGTCATCCTGAGCGTTTAAGTCTCCTATGATGATCAAGACGGCGTGTTTTGGACAGCTATCGTACTCGCGTTCGATAGCGTAGTAGAATCCGTTCTTTTCATCATCAGTGCTTCCGAAGTGTGGGCTGCGCTCGATTGTTATGCTAAAGTTGAAGAACCGACCTACGACCCTTAACTTGCACATTATTTCGTTGATCGGGCACCAACCGATCACGCGCCCCTGCATATCATCCTTCACTATAAAAGCGGATCGCAGCTCGCATGTATTGTGGGTTTCGTGGTCGTGCGTTTCGTAAGCCTCGGAGTGCGGGTTCGATTCCCGCTCCAGTGGGGGAAACTTTTCGTCAAACGGAAAATTCTCCATTGGGCCACTGGGTGTTATGTGTGTTGTCTGTTGTCTCGTGTTAGTGTAATGTTCAATCTGCGCAGCTTATGGCAGAAGACCATAAGGGTGATACGGTCAAAATTTGGTCACACAATCTGTTTCATAACTTGAGACTGCGTACACCAAAACAGCTGATTTTTGGATCAGTAATGGTACATTATATGTAGCTTGTACCATAAAATTTTCATCCAAATCGGTCTAGTATTTGCGGAGATATTGTTGAACCCTGAGATCTGCAATTTTAAAATTTTGTGCACAAATAAGAACCCATTTTTTCTGTTTTATTTATAGAGCCAGAGATTCTTCACCGATTTCAATGAAAATGTTTCTGTATGTGAAGTATGCATATCAAAATATTGTGTAAAAATTTCATTCAATTTGATCCAGCCGTTACAAAGTTATATATGCTTAAGTGGCACCCGATCAGTTTTTTTCATATTCAAACTGCTACCACTTTGAAAGTATTCATACAAAATGGCTCAAAATTTTACTTAGAACATATTTTCATAATAGTATTATACTGGAAAATTTTGATAAAAATCGGAGCAGTATTGGTAGTTCTATAATCAAAATTGTGCTTTACTGACCTTAATTTTCCGAAAATTTACTATAGAGCGCCTTTTTACAAAATTTTAAAAAGGTGGGTCGATGGTTTTATCTATATATCAACCAATACCTAATCGATTTTGATGAAAATTTTATGGTATAAGCTACATATAATGTAGCATTACTGGTCCAAAAATCAGCTGTTTTGGTGAACGCAGTCTAAAGTTATGAAAAAAATTGTGTGACCAAATTTTGACCGTATCACCCTTTAGTGTCTTTTTTTTTAACTCTGGTAAATGGTATTGCGCGCAAACCCCAAAATTTTATTCCCACCTTTGGGTTTCCGCGCCGAAGACCCAGCGCCAGATTTGGCGACAAAGAGAGCTGACAGCAGTCGCCGGGCAGTTGGCAATCCTGATATTTGACGGCGGTCGCCCGGTAGTCATGGGAGTGGATTGTTGTCACGCAAATAGAGCTTTTCGCTGAAAATGCGTGTGTATTAAGGTCTTGTTGACAGATTTTCTGCTGTGTTAGTGCGAAATTCAGTGATTTCCTGTATCGCGTAAGCCTTCGCTGGAAGAAAACGTCATGTTGCTCAGTGAAGCAATGAAAATTTTCAGTGAAAAAAGCAATATGGTTACCTCTAAATGTTCACACCGTTGATATTGTCTAACACACCTGCAGTGTTATAATGTTGAACCCGCGGTCCTTTGACTATATCAGCAGGTATGCGGGTGCTCCTGATGAAATTTAGAGATCTGCAGTTCCACATACCGAGCTTCAAAATTTTCGACCTTTTTGTTCACTGGGGTCCTCCGTTGATCTTGGTTCGTATTCTATTATTGATTTTTCGGTGCGAAGTTTTTTTTTACAACCGGCTACAGCTGGATGCCTGCTATTTCACCACATGATACCTTTAAATCTTCAAAAAATAATCGCCTACTAACAATCACAGTTTTTAACTAAATTAATACAAGTAAAATATTATAGGTTTCTAGGCCTAAAATGACAAAAAAGTAATAGATTTTTAATCTATTAACAAAAGAATAACTAGTAACATTTCCACGTCCAAGCAGCCATTAGCTTTTAACCTGTGCGGTTGGAAATAGATATGATTTTCGTAGTTACCTAGTTATAGCACTCAGTTCTTGTATTCTACACTGAGATACCTAGTTTTGAAAATGGTGAATATTTTCGTCGGTAATAATCGTAATTCATTGGTCTTTTGAGATATATTATAGCGCCCAAAAAGCTCGATATAATGGTAAATTCAACTCAAAAACGTCAAATTTCGAGTTACCTAGTTCTAGCATTAAGGGGACGATATATGGCTATAACTTTTTAAAGGTCAAATCAAATTGAATGAAATTTTGACACAATACATCTACATACATACTTTTTGTACAGAAAAATTTTTCATTGAAATCGGTTCAGTATTTTTGGCTCTACAGTTTTAGGTAAAAAATGTGATATTTTTTTTAAAGTGTTTGATTTTCATGAAATTTTTATGGTATTAGCTACACATAATGTACTATTCCTGGTCAAAAAATCAGCTATATTTGTGCACGCAATCAAAAGTTATACATTATTCTTTGTGTCTCATTTTTTTAGAGTCCAGTCTTTATCATTGACACACGCCGTAACAAATACTTAAAGTAGATTTGGCTTTGTTTGTTTACACGAGTAGGTGGAAAAATCTGATGAATAACATATTCAGTTATTATTGATTGAATTACTGAAGAGCAAAAACTGATTTTGGTTTGATTGATATAAGAGGTAGAAGAACAGAAATCAAGACAGAAATAATAGCAAAATCTTATATGGTGAATTACTCAATAGTAGCTCGTTAAGATATTACAAGATAGTGCTGCTGATGCGAGCAGGGAAGAGCGGTCCACCCAAACGGACAACTTCCTCCTTGCTGAGCCTTCTGAACCTGCTGAGGAGACGCGGCCCAAGAAGCGTCCGGCAGAGTCGGGTGCAAACCCACAGAAAGAGAAGGTGAAGACTAGTGCAGGTAATCAGGCTGCTAAGCCGGTTGCGAAGCGCGCAAGGGGCAGAGAAACCAAGCCCCAGCAAGCCAACCAGAGGAAGAACGGAGGCCAACCGGACCAAGGGAAGGAGAACCCTTGGATTAGGGTAGGAAAAAAGAAGAAGGTGAGAACTACGAAACCAGCCCGCAAACGAGCGAGAAGTGACGCGCTGGTCTTCAAAACCGAGGCAGACACATACGCCGAGGTGCTGAAGGCCATGCGAGGCGAGAATCATCTCTCACCGTTGGGCGCGGATGTAAAAAGCATCCGGCGCACCAGGACGGGAGAGATGATGCTAGTGCTGAAGAAGGAAGCAGCCAATAAAGGTACTTCCTACAAAGCACTAGCCCAAGAGGTTCTTGGCGAAAAGGTGCAGGTAAGAGCCCTAACGGCGGAGGCAACTCTCCAGTGTAAAAACCTGGACGAGATTACCGACGCAGAGGAGCTTGAGGGCCCATATAGCCGAGGCGGTAAACGCACGGGTATTCGGCATGACCATGCTGAGGGTGACGGGTTCGATTCCCGGTCGGTCCAGGATCTTTTCGTAAAGGAAATTTCCTTGACTTCCTTGGGCATAGAGTATCTTCGTGCCTGCCACACGATATACGCATGCAAAATGGTCATTGGCAGAGGAAGCTCTCAGTTAATAACTGGGGAAGTGCTCATAGAACACTAAGCTGAGAAGCAGGCTATGTCCCAGTGAGGACGTTACGCCAAGAAGAGGAGAGAGAGGAGGAGCTCGCAGCCGCACTCAAACAGCAGTGTGAGATAGATGTACCAAGTGCATCGATCCGCCTGCGTAAGGGTCCGGCTGGCACGCAGATTGCCGCGTTCAAACTTCCCGTAGGGGATGCGAATAAGGCGATTTCAGTCGGGAAGATCAAGGTAGCTTGGTCAGTGTGCCCGCTCAGCGTATACGAGCCGCCAGTGGCGTGCTTCAAGTGCTTTGAGCAAGGGCATAAGTCCTGGGCATGCAAAGGCCCAGACCGGAGTAAGCTCTGCAGGAAGTGTGGAGTAGAAGGCCATATCGCCAGGGAGTGCAACTCTGCACCAAAATGCCTGATTTGCACGGCGAACAAGGGCCACACGACGGACGGGCCTAAATGTCCAGGCACACGAGGAGGTCGAAGTTCCAAACGATAATGCAGGTTACACAACTAAACCTGAACCACTGTGAAGCTGCACAACAGTTGCTATGGCAGTCAGTCTCGGAGTCAAGTACAGACATCGCACTACTATCGGACCCATACCGCATCCCTCCCGATAACGGAAACTGGGTATCGGATAAGGCCAAGCTAGCGGCGATCTGTACAACCGGTCGTTTTCCGGTCCAGGAAATAGTTTCCACGTCGCACGAGGGCTTCGCAATAGCGAAGATCAACGGGGTATACTACTGCAGTTGTTGTGCCCCTCCCAGGTGGACGATAGACCAGTTCTCGTCTATGCTGGAATCGTTAACAAGCGCAATGGTGGGATTGAGTCCCGTGGTCATCGGTGGAGACTTCAACGCCTGGGCGATTGAGTGGGGTAGCCTCTTGACTAACGCGAGAGGTTGGGCCTTACTTGAAGCTATGGCTAGACTAAACGTAGATGTCGCGAACGTAGGCGACAGAAAAACCTACAGTAGGAATGGTGCAGAGTCCATCATTGATGTGACCTTCTGGAGCCCGGGTCTAAACCCTAGCTCGGACTGGAGGGTCGACGATGGATACACGCATAGTGACCATCTGGCGATTCGATACAGAGTGGAACACGGAGGAAGACACAGCCGAAGGTCATCGACCGTCATCGGGGATGGCTGACCTCGCGATTCGATAAGCCGGCATTTGTGGAGCGATTGTTTATGGAGAGTAACACCGACGATCTATCCAGCGATGATCTTGTCGGAACCCTAAGCCGTGCATGTGACGCCGCTATGCCAAGGCGATCCCTACCGAGAAATGGACGCAAACCGGTGTACTGGTGGTGTCCAGAAATCGCAGAACTCCGCGCATCCTGTTTAAGAGCTAGAAGGAGGATGCAAAGGGCTCGTACCGATGAGGATAGAATTGAACGAAGCGAGGCCTACAGGGCGGCTAAACTGGCACTGAATAAAGAGATTAAGACTCGTAAGCGGGCGTGCTTCGAAAATCTCTGCCAGGCAGCCAACACGACCCCATGGGGTGATGCCTACAGAGTAGTCATGGCCAAAACGAAGAACGCTCCCCAGAGATGCTGCAGAAGATCGTGGAAACTCTGTTCCCGCGCCACGATACAAGACCATGGGCCCCCGTTCCCTATAGCCAAACCGGCCATAGCGAGGTAGCCCCGGTGACGAACGACGAACTCATTGCAATAGCGAAGTCGCTTAAGTTGAACAAGGCTCCGGGTCCGGACGGTATCCCGACATTAGCCATCAAGACGGCCATCGAGGCTAAACCTGACATGTTCAGAATGGCTATGCAGATGTGCCTAGACAGAGGCGAATTTCCGGAGAGGTGGAAAAGGCAAAGATTGGTTCTACTGCCCAAACCCGGGAAGCCACCTGGCGACCCGTCGGCATACAGACCTATCTGCCTGCTGGACACCGCCGGAAAACTGTTGGAACGGATCATTCTGTCGAGGCTGATGGTCTATACCGAGAAACCCGATGACTCTGGTCTCTCGGATAACCAGTTCGGCTTCCGGAAGGGTCGATCGACGGTGGACGCTATTAGGGCTGTAACCAAAACGGCCGAGATAGCGCTCCAAAAGAAGCGAACAGGAATCCGCTATTGCGCGGTCGTCACGCTGGACGTTAAGAATGCGTTCAACAGCGTCAGCTGGACCGCCATTGAGTGCGCAATACACCACCTAGGAGTCCCGGTTAGCCTATGCCGGATATTGGAGAGCTACTTCCAGAATAGAGTGCTAATCTATGACACCGAGGAAGGCGAGAGGAGCTACAAAATCACTGCAGGGGTACCGCAGGGGTCCATCTTGGGCCCGGTTCTATGGAACGCGGCGTATGATGGCGTATTGAGGCTCAAACTTACACCGGGCGTAAAGCTGGTCGGCTTCGCCGATGATATTACCCTCGTGGTATACGGCGAGTCGATAGAGGAAGTGGAACTGACAGCAACTCACGCAATTGGCATAGTGGAGGATTGGATGAGGTCGAGACATTTGGCACTCGCGCACCACAAAACGGAGGTGGTGGTGGTAAACAACCGCAAGTCTGAACAGCAGGCAATGGTCACCACAGGTGGATGCACGATCAACTCTAAGCGCTCACTGAAGCAATTTGGGGTCATGATCGACGATAAGCTGAAATTCGGAAACCACGTAGAATATGCCTGCAAAAGGGCAAGCATGGCGATAATGGCATTGTCAAAGATAATGTCAAACAGCTCGGCAATAGTCTCGAGTAAGCGTAAGCTGCTCGCGGCAGTAGTGGTCTCCATACTACGGTATGGCGCCGCTGCATGGTCGAAGGCGCTGCATGGTCGAAGGCGTTAACGAAAGTGGTTAACGAAAGTGGTTAACGAAAGTGGTTAACGAAACGTAAAGCGACTTGAGAGTACCCACAGGCTGATGTGCCTTAGAGTGGTGAGCGCATACCGCACGGTCTCAAAGGACGCAGTATGTGTGCTAGCGGGCATGATGCCCATAGCTTTAGTGGTGGCAGAGGATGAAGAATGCTTCGAGCGACGCGGCATAAGAGGTGCGAGGCGTATCGCCAGAACCTCGTCTATGCTGAAGTGGCAGAGCGAATGGGATTCCTCCAGCAAGGGTAGATGGACACACAGGCTCATCGAGCGTGTCCAAGTGGACGAGCAGGCCCCATGGCGAGGTGAATTTTCACTTGACTCAATTTCTGTCAGGCCATGGGTGCTTTAGGTGGTATCTGCACAGATTCGGACACGCAGGCTCCCCCGCATGCCCGAAGTGTGCAGACTGCGACGAGACCGCAGAGCATGTGCTCTTTGAATGTCCACGTTTCGTGGAGCAAAGGTCGAGTATGCAGGAGGTATGCGGTAGAGATATCACGCCTGACAACATTGTTGAAAGGATGTGTATGGGGGCGGACAAGTGGGACTCCGTTACTTCCACGGTTTCTCGAATCGTACTTGAACTACAGAGTAAATGGGGAGCCGAACAACAGCTAGTTGAGTTGGCCCCCCTTCCCCATCCAGGAGCTTGAGTTCAACGGGTAGTCTAAGTACTAGCCAGGACCCGAGCCTCCAGGGGAGAGTGAACAACTTAAGGCGGTAGCTGGTGGAACGCTTACTATTAGAGTGTACTCATGTACGGTCCCCCCCTTCTCGAAGTCATCCCTAACGGGCGTACCGCGAAGGTAAGGAAGAGAGAGAATGAGTTTTTAGTGGGTCGATCCCCACATCACCCGAGGAACCACCTCTTGGGTATCTGTTGCAGATTTTCTCATTCTATAAAAAAAAAAAAAGATCAAAACAACAGCAGACAAGATTTGTCTCTTTTTTAGAAAAAAAATGTTAGCATGCAGCATTGAACCTACGACCTCAGGATTCACAGGCGGCGATGCTCACCACTCAACTGTGGCTCGCTGTTGTAAATAACTTGGGAATAAGAGCATGCGGTTCTTCGTTTCCACAGCTCAGAAAGGGGCACATGGCATTTCACTAATATTGAGCCATCCTTATGGGTGTATGTGTTCCATTTCGTGCAGAAGAGCTAAACTTGTTCTTCAAGCCTGCGCGCTTTAGAATCGGTACACTTTCAACCGGCTGCAGATCACAAACGATTTAACCTAGAAAAAATGTTGTAAGAAGCAAATGAAGCTTATTTATTGTATTTTGTAGGGAAAATATGAAAAATTCAGTTTTTATTTCTTCAAGATAAAATTTTGACCTCATTTTGAAATTCATGCACAAACCAATGATCGTCAACATTTGCAAATTTCACAGCTTACGGGCTGATATTTCCACAAGAAACAAAATTATATTCATCAAATATATGCTTAAAACAAGTTACGACATTAAATTCTTGACAAATATGGTTCACAAGACCATAATAAGCATAAAGCCTTATTGTCCATTCACGCTATATTCAAAGCATAATTTTACTCAAAGTATTTTTTTAAGAATCTACAATCCTGGAATCGTTTTTCGGATCTACAATTCCCTATTTCAAGTGGCCCTACTTAATTCATATAGAAACCTGAATTATTTTTAGAATTATTAGCAGTTTTCCCTCACAGTAGTCGGAAATTAACAGTCATAAGGCTAACTAAGCCTAAAATAAGACAGTTTTCATGGATAAAACACTGAAAACCATATAGGTTATGGAACTATAGATGTGATTCTTTGATCACAAATTAAAAACTTCTGAGTTGATTCAGCTTTATTAAAAAAATCGTTAGATATTTCACGTCGTCAAAACACATCCAATGAATTTCGTCAGCAATAGTTCATACAGCCTTCGAGCCACGATTATTTACATTGTTCTGCATCAAATCATTGGTTTCTTGTATACCAATACTATTCGTATAGTATCTTTCCTGTATGCATTTTTGCCGAACTAAAGTTTATGCGAAAACATCTTTTTTGACCTTAAATATCTTTGCAAGCCTTTGATTTTCCATAAAACCCTTCATAGGCTAACCATAGCTATATTGGAAATTTTAAAACACTCATGGAATATTTTACCTCCCTTAACCAACAATCATAACACCAACAACTATTCTATACTGCGATTCCTCCATGATTTTTCCCCAAAGCAACTCACATGTCATAAAAGAGTTACGACAGCGCAAGTTTCGATTATATAAAAGTTAATTTGACGGATTTCTAGCATAATGTTAGAATTACGTCAAATTAACTTCTATACAACTAAAACTTGCGCTGCCGTAACTCTTATATGGCATGCGTGCTGCTTGGGTCACAAATCATTTAAGAGATTGTTTGAGAAAGAGAAATTCCTCTGGATATTTAATTTAAAATTTCTCTTGGCATTCGTTTTGAAAATCTATTGGAGGTTCATTTAGAAAATTCAGGATTCATTAAAAAAAAATCTTTCTTCACGAATTCCTGAAAAAAAAAAACTCCCAGTGATTCTTAAATATATTCTTTACGAATTTCTTCAGATTTTTTTTCCATAGAGATTTTTACATAAATTTTCCAAAGCATTCAACCAAGACATTATTACACGCAAAAAAAAATCCGTTCCGATATACGTGCACTTCTAATCACGGCAACGGGAACAAACGGGAACTATGCATAGCAACGATAACAACAATAAGAAATGTACACCGTGAACTAGATTTCACGTTTTCTAGAACGCCCATATTGACAGCTGGAACTAGTTCCAGTTTACGGTGTATATTTGCTTGTTCTCATATTTGCGTTTGTTTGTTCACGTTTATCGGAACAGTTTTCTGAGCGTGTAGGAAAATCCTCAAAGTGTCTTCACATTCCTCTAGATATACCTTCAAGACACTTCTCTACCACAAATTGCTCCCAGGATTTCTTAAGAATGTCTCAGAAAATCCTCCAAGGATTTCTACAAATTCTCTCAGAGATTTTTTTTTCCTCATCTGTAGAGCCTTTTAACCACTGCGTCCATTATTTAGGAATATTGTGGTATGACCCATATTTAATTTGGTGCTAGTCAAATATCCTGTCACAATTGAGCTGTGATGGACAATGGTTGATGTAACACCTGATCCCAACTAGGCACAACTCGTTTTATGAAGTTTATTACCCTGTTGGGATTACTTCGCCAAATTACCAAGGGCTCTAGAAACCCTTTACCAAAAACCGCCAATCTCTGATTGGATAGTACTCCACAGTTGCAGAGTAAATGTTCAGCAGTTTCGTTTTCCGTTTGACAGAAACGACACTCGGAGGATTGGATTTTTCCAATCTTACTAAGATGATATTTACTCGGGCAGTGACCAGTCATCAGACCAGTAATAACCCTGAGATCTTTTTTGTTTAGGTTTAATAAGGACCTGGCTTTTTCTGCACTGGGTTTTATAAACCTTTTCGCTTGCTTGGATGTATCCGTGGCATTCCAATTAGATTCTACCGTGGACATTTCCCAAGTTTTTAGTTTCATCCGAAGAGCACACTCAGGAACTCCACAGAAAGGTTCAGGGCCTACAAAGCTTGATGCTGCACCCTGTCTGGCTAAATTGTCGGCGTTTTCATTTCCCAGAATTCCACAATGACCGGGCACCCAGTATAAAGTTACCTCGTTCCTACTGGCCAATTGCTTCAGAGAAATAATGCATTCCCACACTAGCTTTGATTGACAAGTAAAAGCCTTTAGCGCATTTAGAGCCGCCTGACTGTCCGAAAATATACAGATCTTAGCAAACCTATAATTTCTTTTCAGACAAATGTTGGCACACTCTAGAATGGCTTGAACTTCCGCTTGAAATACAGTGGGACTGCATCCCATTGGTATAGCCTTACTGATACCGGGGCCAAAAACACCGGCTCCTGTATTTTCACCCATCTTGGACCCATCAGTATAAAATACAATAGAACCTGGACGTAAACTTGGCCCACCAGCATCCCAAACATAGCGACATGGTTTCACCACTTTGAAGGGAACATCATAGTTGGTCTTTGTTATCATCCAATCTTCTACTGTTTTTATGTCCATGTTTAATTTGAAGTCTTTGATGATCCTCAAATGTCCCACAAGATCCCCATCTAGTACATAATTGTAACGGATAAACTGCAGGGCACTTTTTGCCGCTTGTAGTTTAACCCTCTCTTTCCCATGGTAGCACAGGTAATCCACTACTTTGCACTGTTCATACAAATATAGGATAAGTTAGATCATTCCCATTTTTTCGTCAGATGTTTGTATAAGGACTGTTCAATTTATAAAACGGACAACTTTACAAGGCTATAAAAACAAAACGCGTAGTCCAAATTTATCCACCCTTGCTTCGTTGTTCAGTACATCATCATTCATTATAGTGATAATTTTTGAATCGAATAAAAATAGTTACATTTTACAGAAAATCGGCCAGGTGTTAAATGAGGTGACTTTTTCGATTGCTGAAAATTGAAAATATGTATAAAATTACTGTTCACATATGGTATATCGTTTTGAATATCAGAAAAGTGTGTGCTATGCTGTAGCAGCATGAGTAATAAACATTCTGGCGAAATTTAAACGCAATTGGAAAATTTGTTATTGAGATATTAAAGTCTCAAGTGAGATTCGATTTTTTGAATAAAATTTAATTGTAAAGCAAAAAGGGCATGAAATATTAAACAAACAATTTTTGTATGCATACAGTCGAAAATAGGAATAATGTGGTTTTAAATGCAGAAAACTGCTTCTTAACAGCGTTGCTGGTTTGGTTACTGTTAGCCATTACAGGTACAGTAATCCAAATAGTTTCGTTCTTTGAAGGTTGTTCCAAATAACAATGCAACCTAATGCAAATTTTGCATAACAATGATGGTGGAAATAAAAAAAAATTACATCCGATTATAATTAAATAAGGTGTACAATAACATAGGACCAACTTTGTTGAAAATAAATAATAACAAGTTCCGCTAGAGTCGGAAAATCTGCATGAATGATGCAAAAAATATGCAATTTTTTACTATGACCATCTTTATGGATTAAATGTTTGATGAAGAATGCAATTAAAAGTAAATTTTTCTTCTGTATCATTCAGAAAACAATATTCTACTACTCTGGACACATTTTTAGACGAATCCGATGTGCTATTGCAGCACAGGACTTGAATAAACATGTTTTAATAATTAATATGAAAACAAGTCAATTCACTATATCAAGCTGGAGGCTGCTTGATGCATTATTACTGAACAACTATTGAGCTTTACCTTTAGTAGAATAGTATAAGATTCCAATACATTAAAAACTTCATGAAAATGGGCATGTTAAGTATGTGGAAAGTTATGTCGAATTTTGAGAAATGGGTTTTTATTGATGTTTTACGAAAACCACTTCAGTTACACAATAAAGAACAATTTGCTTAATGTTATATTTTTTCTACATTTGAGAATAGCTATAGAAAGTTATGCAATAAACTGATAATGATTTTATTGAAAAATAAAAAAGATATCGCACAAGCAAGTTGTCCGTTTTATAAATTGAACAGTCCTTATGTTTGATGAACTATTATGCCAGATTTGGTCAAAAATTCTCTGCTCGTTTTTGTTTTAGAGTTAAATGAACAGTGCAAAGTAGTGGATCACCTGTGCTACCATGGGTAAGAGAGGGTTAAACTACAAGCGGCAAAAAGTGCCCTGCAGTTTATCCGTTACAATTATGTACTAGATGGGGATCTTGTGGGACATTTGAGGATCATCAAAGACTTCAAATTAAACATGGACATAAAAACAGTAGAAGATTGGATGATAACAAAGACCAGTATATTGAGAAGGGCATCCAAAGCAACTGATGGAGTGCTTTTCATTGCTCCTGTAATCGATATACAAGCAAGTCTTTGTAGCTTACCTAGCTTCCCATGAGAGGTTACCTCGTTTGTTTTGGGCCACCAAACAAGTTAAGCATAAGTAATCTTAGGCCGGACTATCGCAACATAAATCCAGTGAATGATGTTTGGTCTAAGACCCCAGGTTTTTCCTAGGGCTTTGCTGCAGACCCAAAGGGCATTCGTACCCTTAGTTAGAACATTGTTTAAATGTGAATTCCAATTCAGTCTTTTGTCCAAAGTTACCCCAAGATGTTTAACTTCTTCCGAGAACTGAATTTGAACTCCATTAAAAGAAGGCTCAATAAGATTTAGTTTCAACCTTCGAGTAAAAGGTACTATTACAGTTTTTGAAGGGTTTACGTTCAATCCCTCCTCTCGGCTCCATTTGAGGGTAACATTCAACGCAGATTGTAGCCGGCTGGATATCGTGTCGTCATATTTTCCACGTACCAGAATAGCTACATCATCTGCGTATCCAAAAACCTCAAAACCTTGATTAATAAGCTTTTTAAGGAGTTCGTCCACTTCCAAAGACCACAATAAGGGCGATAGTACTCCTCCTTGAGGACAGCCCTTCACAGATCTGACTGATAGTTGCGCACCTCCAAGAACGGAAGAGATTTCTCGATCTTTAAGCATCGATATTATCCATTCGATAATGCATTTATCCAAGCCCCTTGCTTCCATTGCTGAACGCATTGAGCTGTAGGATGCGTTATCGAATGCTCCTTCAATATCGAGAAAAGCAACCACGGCTATTTCCTTGGCTTGAAGCGATTTCTCAACTTTGCTGACTAGCGACTGTAGCGCTGTTATTGTAGATTTACCTGTTTGATAAGCAAATTGAAACTTGCTAAGAGGCATTTCTACTAAGCTGGTAGACTTGATAAAGTCATCCACTATTTTCTCCATTACCTTTAACAGAACACAGGAAAGGCTAATAGGTCTGAAGGCTTTAGGTGTTGTTTTATCCCTTTTGCCAGCTTTTGGGATAAAGACAACACGAACCTTACGCCATGCCTTAGGTATGTAAGCTAAAGTGATACTGGCTCTAAATATTTCGGTTAGGAGCGGATTAATCGCTCCTTTCCCTTGTTGAAGTAACGCTGGAAAGATTCCATCTATCCCAGCAGATTTGAAAGGTTGAAAAGAACTCAGTGCCCATTCGACCCTCGATGGCGTGAACATTTCACAGGCTTTCTGATAGGCATTTGTCGACCATACATGGTTTACCTTGTCTAAGTCCTGATCTTCAGCCGAGTAAGGAATCGACCCCGGAAAATGAGTCTTTATCATCTCTTTCAAAGCTTCAGAAGAATCGACAGTAAAACTGCCATCTTCCTTTTTGAGGCTTCCAAGACCATTAGAATGATCTTTTGAAAGGACTTTGTGGAGCCTTGCAGCTGCAGGAGCGTTATTGATGTCTTCACACACCCGTCTCCAATCCTTTCGTTTGGCTAGCCTCAGTTCTCTGTTATATTCTGTTAGGGCTTTTTTGTATTGAACCCAATCAGAAGTAGCCTTTGCTCTATTGAACAATCTTCTAGATTCTTTCCTCAGTTTTGCTAGCTTGTCATTCCACCAAGGGACATCCCTGTTGGATGACCTCTGTTGGATTGTGCAGCTAGCATGATATGATGAGATCATTTTATCAATAACCTCATCAGAGGCACTTTCCAATTGTGAAACAGATATGATCTGCTCCCATTTATATGCATTTTCATGCGTTAAGTAAAAGCGATAGAGGTCCCAGTTTGTTTTTCTTGGGTTTCTAAAACTTTCAATTAAATTTGATCCGGTTTTATAATCAAACCTGATATGTTTGTGATCTGACAATGATTCCTCATCAGAAACATGCCAGTTCACAATTTTTTCCGACAGCAGGTCACTGCAGATCGTAAGATCTAGAACCTCCTGTCGAATTGTGTTAATAAAAGTGGGAGAATCTCCCTTATTGCATATGTCTATGCTATTAGACGAAATGTAGTTCAAAAGATCCTCACCCCTCTTATTAATATCGGTACTGCCCCAAATGGTATGATGGGCATTCGCATCGCATCCAATCAAAAATTGAGCGTTTATTCTCTTACAATAATTAATGAAACTTACAACACTAGATGGAGGCACATCATCAACGTCTCCTGGGAAATATGCTGAAGCAATGCATACCTCAGTTTTTCCCCGGATTGTCGGGACCTCCAACTTGATAGCTACAATATCTCTTGAAATGAACTCAGTAATTGGGACAAATTTCGTTCTCCTATTTACTAAGATTGCAGTTCTAGGTTTACACTGATTTTCATGATACACGAGTTTACAGTTCGGTAAAGAGCATCCCATTACCCTACCGTTATTTACCCAGGGCTCCTGAATTAGTCCCACGTTCTCTCAGAGATTCTTATATGGATTCTTACAGAAAGGCTGGAAGACATTCTTGTAGAGATTCCTGCAGATATTCACACAGAGATTTCATCAGAAATTCCGTCAGGTATTCCTCTAAGCATTTTTGCAGAAATTCCTCCAGTATTTCCTCCAAACGTACCTCTGGGAATTCTAGGATTCCTCCAGAAATGCATTAAAAATTTGTTTAGAATTTTAAGGGATTTCTCAAGGATTTTTTTAACATTTCAAGAGATTTTACAGGTATTCCACCAGGAGTTTCGAGGTGTTTTGTAGGGTAGTCCTCCTGGAATTTCTTTATAAAATATATAAATGAATTCTTAAAACAATCCTTTTTTACAGACATTCTTTCAGGTAATCATTTGGAATTTTCTACAGATTCTTTCAGGAAATGATTTTTTCGGCATATCCTAGACTATACTTCAACGTCATTAGTTACATAATTTTAAACTAAAAGTTTCAACTTATGAGTAAACTGCTAAAAGTACGTTTTCCCATACTAAATTCCATACAAATTTCAATAGCAATGCGAAATATGGGGACGCAAGCAATCGCTTCCAAATTTTGCATAGTTGTTTTGGACAAAAAGCTTTATTCCGGGTTGATGCGATCAAATTTTTACTTTCCCCATACAACGTTGACCCAGTCTAATGTACATAAAATCGAGGTAAAATGTACATAAAATCGAGGGTATATATCGAAGGTCAACTAAATCGAGATTTTGCGCATTAGCCTCGAAAAGTTTAACAACATCTTTATTCAAGGACAAACTTCAATCTTAGCTCAAATTTGATTAGAACATCAAATGCACAAATCTTAATAATTGCTTTGTTCTTGTAATAAACTTCAATAAAGAAGGTCAGGTGGACTGGATTAGTTGTTTGAGAGTTTGTTAAAATCGTGAGTTGGTACAAAAGTTGCCCATGTTGTTGGTGGGCATCTTGGAATTCCAACGAGCTTGTCCTTTATGTGTGAATAAATTTAGCTTACCATAATGACCTTAGGTTTAAAAAATCGTGAAAAATGTCCATGGAATCCTGCATGATAAATATTAGCCCTGACCCTGAGTAAAAGTATGACGCAACTACTTCCAACAATTTCAGCCTACCTTATTTAACAGGACTATTGTGATATGGAGTATGATCTGCCTTGCAACCCTATTCAATAGATTCATTTTACAAGGATAAAGTATGATCATCAGCTACACAACTGCTTACAGTGACCTCAACCAAGGGCAATGGGAATATGATTTACGCTCACGTACAGGTACCGCAAATATTGAATGAAACGTGAGTGAATGTAGCACGCGGATATGAAATCCAATCAGGCGGCAATATTGTGCCGCACGAGGGTGAACCGCTCAATGTGAATATTCATACAATAGAAAGGATACAATTCTCCATGCCTTGAGATTCTTTAGAACAACCTAAGGTTTAATTGGCTTGGAAAATTTTCGAGTTTTACTTCCTGCTACCGGCTCATGTTTATGAATGATTAACCGACCTAACAGCCATCCATATTGCGTGCGAAATTGTCGCGCCTCCGCTCCGTCTCATTGTCACCTTACCATGCTCAAGTCCAACCACTGAAAACGCAGTTGAAACGCTGCCCAGTCTACAGGTCAGCAGCATAAAAACCAACCACCGTACTGAATGGCGGAACTCGCACGCGGACGTGATCTCTGGTGGTACACAATCCCCAGCATCACACAATGCGGAAAAGCTCCACAATCCGCAGCCCGGCGGAGGGTGGCTTCAGCTAGTAACCAGTACTGAGAAGTGGTGTACGGGACCCACACCAACGTAGAAGTCGACGGCGGTAACTCGATCGAGCTCAATGAGTGATCTCTTGTACGGCGACGGACACTCGGAGACTGAGAGAGTTTGTTTTCTTCACTTGTTGGAATTGAATGGGGTGGTGCTAAGAAAATGCTATCGATTTATAAGAGTTGCGTAGACCGATGCAAATATTTTATTTGTTTAATGATACAAAACTTTGAAAGGGCGAAAAAAAAACAAGGCAGCCCTTGACTCCATCTAGGGGAAATTAAGTATTCTCGGCCATTTTGTTTTCTTCGTCATGGGTTTTTTTAAAACCCATTAGAGTAAAAATTGGTCCCAAATCTTTCCCAAACAAGCTGAATAATACGGCCAAGTTTCAAGTAGTTTGGCCGACTAAACCTCCATATGACGAAGAAAAATTGAGAAAATAAACCGGGAAAGCAACAAAAACTGGAAAATTTAAATTTTCATTTTGCAGGATATTTTTCTCCAGATCTGCATGACAAGAAACATGAAAGGTAGGCAGTGCGATGTTTGCCGGGACATTTGAAAAAAAAAAAATATTAAAACTGTATTGTTGAAGAGGCAAGAAATGGAGAATACAACAATACAAGTAGCACAAAGTTTTGCCCAAACAACATCAATTTGGGCAAGGAATCATAATATGTACCCACACTTTTTGTCCCGTCCGGTTTAATCAGCAGAGTGGATGTTTCACTAAACTGCCAAAGCTGGACTTTACAAATACTGGCGGGAGTGAGAAATGGACAAATTGGAATGGAATTTGCGAAAAAGTTACTCGTCTTCTCATTGAGTCCTCAAAACCAAACTAATAACTCATTGAGGTATTTTTTGTTGGTGGCTCAATACCTACACATTATCAAAATAGGCTGTTTCCAATACCAGGATAACTGACCAATACATTATCTTGGTATGATAACTGATTTTGGTATGCTGCAGTTATGTGTCAGTTATACGTTCCTGCTCGGGTTTGAACTTCGTAATACAATCACTAGCGACCATGCGTCTCCATTGAGCGCTCGAACTTCCTAGAAAGGCAAAATGTAAATAATTGTTTCGCTAGCGTGCATTTTCCAAACAACGCATGTTGCCTCGCATTTTCTTGAGCTCAAATCTAAAGACCCATTAAAAACTCCGGGCTTAGAATGCTACTTGGTGCTAACTGCGTGTAGGTAAGTACTAAGTAGCATTTGCAGATTAATTTGTTTTGTAAAACGAACGGCAGCCATTATGGAGGTCACATTTGAATTCTAGCAACCATGTTCTCAAGCGACCTCAGGTATTTACATACGTAAAGGAATCTGTTTAAGTATGAAGGTTAAGTTAAGTTTTCAATATTGTAGGGGAAGCTGGAGCAATTTTCACCATCTAAACAAACGTGGTCAAATAACGTATCACTCCTATTTTGACATTTCATATTCGATTTTTAATCGTATCAATCACCATGTAGGATACTGGTTTATATCTATTCCATAAACAAACAAATAAAAATAGCTACCTTTAATGTAAACATATCGACAATATGGATCATTTTAAAGCAACTCAAGCATAAACTGTTCTTATTTGCTGAATAAGAGGGAAACATATCTAAATGTCACGAAAAAAATTGGATTTTAAAGGTAATAAGCTGGAAATGATCAAACGCTCTTACTGTCCTCTTCTAATGTTGCATGGAATAGCAGTGCTGACGGAAGGCTTGGTGAAGATTTCGTTAAAGAATCATACTTTGCTTATATAACGAACAAGTTTGGTAAAAAAAAGTGAAACACGACCTATGGTGCCCTATGGCATCTCCCGCTTAGAATTATGATGAAATAACAGAGGGCTCCATCTAACTATTTACGACAGCAATGGAATGTGGAGGTGGATGATAGTAAATGGGTTGATTTCATATATTCATTCCACGCTTCTCCCTCGTCTCCGTCGTCAATATCATTCTTGGGCTTAACTGGCTCAATTTTGTCTTGTTTGCTTCTGATGTAAAATTTAATTTTAAAATTTAATAGCGAGAAGGCGTTTACCTATTACCTATTTATTGAATTAGAGATCTATTGGAGAAGTGAATTGTGGACTTTGAGGAATTCTACTTGCCCTCACTTTGTCGAACTTAAACCGTTGAATGAATGAAAACCGCGTCTTCTAAGGGAGCATCCATTAAGTACGTCACACGAAAATTTGGGATATTCAACCCCCATCTAACCCCTTTGTAGGGGTTTGTTCAATACTGAATACATTGCTTGTCACAATTTCACAATTACACAATTTCAGTTCCTGGTCGAATTTCTTTGGAAGAAACAGTGTTCTCATAATGAGCTTTGAATATAGACACTATAGACACCTCTAGCATGCGCAGCTATTTCTTTTTCTCGCTCACTCTCGTAAATAAACACGAGAAAGAGAAAGATAAAAGAGGGGGCTCTTTCATCTCGCGTTAATCATAGAGAATGAGCAAAAAGAAGGAAAAAGCTGCTCACGCTAGTGATAGACACTATAGACTTACGAACATTCCATTGTCGCTATTTAAATCATGATGTTATGCTCGTTTGACTACATAAACTGACAGTTGTCTGCACCTTCGCGAGTCTATGGTATCTTTAGTGCCTATAGTATTTTTTTTTCTAACACAATGTAATTAGTTCTGAACACGTTTTATGCCTATAAAGGATGGTACGGTCAAAATTTGGTCACACCATTTTTTCATAACTTTAGACTGCGTACACCTAAACAGCTTTGTTTTTGGACCAGTAATGGTACATTATATGTAGCCTATACCATAAAATTTACATCAAAATCCATAAAGTATAGATATATAGAAAAAACTAACGACCTGTCTTTTTAAAATTTTGTACAAAGCGCGCCATAGTAGATTTTCGGCAATTTAAGGACAGTAAAGCACAATTTTGATTAAAGAACTACCAATACTGCTCCGATTCCTATAAAAATTTTACAGTATAATACTTTTATAAAAATATGTTCTTAGTTGAATTTTGATCCATTTTGTATAAATACTTTCAAAGTTGTAGCAGTTTGAAAATGAAAAAACTGACCGGGTGCCACTTAAGAATATATAACTTTGTTACAGCTAGATAAAATTGCATGAGATTTTTACACAACATTTTGACATGCATACCTTACAAATTTTCATTGAATTCGGTTAACTTATTCAGGCTATATAATAATACAGTGAAAATGTGTTCTTATTTTTGAATCCTCTTTGTACAAAACTATAAAATTGAAGATCTCAGGATTCAACAATATCTCCGCAAATACTAAACCGATTCCGATGAAAATTTTATGGTATAAGCTACATACAATGTACCATTTCGTGTCAAAAAAAATAAAATTTCCTGTGAAAAATATCCTGTTATTTTTTTTTTCAGCAAAAAAAAGTAGATGTTTTTCCATTATTCGAAGGTGAAAATAAGATCTTCTGAATAAGATATACTTGCTGAATTATGAGATATCAAGTGTCAAAAATTAGCCATTTAAAAAAAAAACAATCCATGTTTTTTTTTAATTTGTTGTCTTAAAAAAAGATGAATCTATATATATATAAAAATGCAGTGGCATACGTGGGACCGCGCATAACTTGTGAACGGCAGGTCTGATTTAGGTCGTCTTAGTTTCATTCTGTTAGTTTTCACCCAAGGAAGGTTTATGAGCCCAAAAACATGGGAAAAACGAGAGTTTTTGCAAATCGGGTTTTCATACATTTTGAACGGGAACTTGGGCGCTTGGCTAGGGACTTGGAACGTCAAAAAAAAAACGCAGTAGGCAAGACAAAGTTTGCCGGGGACAGCTAGTATAGAATATTTAAAAAGTGCTCCAAACAAAGTTTTGTCGAACGTGTACCGTGTTGCCGCGCGTCCACGGTCCATAAAACGTGTCATCACAAAATCCAAACAACACACATGGTTACAAAACAGTGACGGCAGCGTATGCAAGGGTTGCACAGAAGTCAATGTGACTTACTGCGCAACCCTTACATACGCTGCCGTCACTGTTTTGTAACCATATGTGTTACTTGGGAAATCCGGCGTGACAACAGGAATAGTGTGTTTGCTCCCGTACTCCTGCTACTCGGAGCAGCCTTTCCTAGTCTTCAGCTGCTGCCTTTTTATTTATCGACTCGAAGATGAGGGGTTGCCGTTTTCAGCATTACTCCGATAGAAAGAAACGTGGCCACACAAGAAGCAGAAGGATGTCCTGCAAACCGAAGAAGAACAAAGCAGCGTGGGTCTTTATCAGAATCAGGTAAAGGTTTGAGCTTTTGTAAAAGTCCCCACCGGGAGGACACAGCGAGGAAAGAAAACTTAATTTTAAATTTCGGCTATTTCGTTTTATGATCTTGATTTGCGATGCATATATTTCAACTATTTGTTATATCATATTTTTTGAGCGTTTGGTACGGTATGTCCATGGACCCTTCATTCCCTGTTGATTCAAGAAATGCTTTGAGATATACAAGTGGGATAACATGAACTTAAGGCATTATGAAATGCTTTATGAAATTGATACACAGTATGTCTGGCAGCTTTGACACTCTTATCATAGTTTTGATACGCTGCTTGTATCAATATTGATGAGAAAAATAATTGGGCGTCGCGTAATATAATCCAATTATTTTTCAGGCTTCTTGCACTGGCTACGTAAGTGTTAGATTAGATCAGATTAAATTAGATATCAAACCATAAAAAGTTATTGAAAGAATACCCTTGTTTTTGTTTTAAGTGTAACCCTATTTTTTTTAAACGGTATGGAAAAACTAAAAAGTTTATATTGTAACCTTGAGCCACCCTAATTTTACAATGTTGAAAAAAAAATGTCCAAAATATATGAAGAACTTTCTAAAGACAGCATAAATCTTAAACTAATAGTTAAAGCCTAAAAAATTGTGTCCTGCTAGATATGGCTTTGTGATCATTGTGAAATGACTGCCATGCAAATACCGAAAGCACACATCGCGTCACCCAAACAAAAACAACACACAGAACTGAAAATGCTACTCATTACTTTATCACTTTCAGTATTTTTATATTCATGCGTTCTGTTTCTCATTCATAGACGTGTGCTCTTAAAAATGTGAGTGCTTCCTTTTCACATTAATTTTCTGAGTAGTAGTTTACCGAATACGAAGTTTATTTTTGCTTTAAGGATCTCGTCTTTGGATTAAAATTTTTCTGAACGTTGTTATTTTGTATTTTTGCTTCAGTCTTCAATCATTTTTTTTTTTTGGTTTTTATTTCTGTGTATTTTAACTAATGCTAATTCTACACTTCTCAGTCTTCAAAGCATTCATCTACAAGGTTGTATATTTTATTTCGAAAAATTTCTCTAGCCACAATCCAGATACCCAAGTAAATAACATGTTATATAAAAGTTACGGCAGCGCAAGTTTTGGTTGTATAGAAGTTTATTTTACGTTATTTCAACACAATGTTAGAATTTATTATTCTATTATAACATGTGTGTTGCTTGGGTAATCCTAGCCAATTATCAAATGGGGAACTCAATATAATATACTAATCTGCACCTACAATTTTTTTAGAGTATCTGAAAAAAAAAATCATTTAGTTTTATCTTCACTGAGTACTGGACCTCATAAATTGGACGCAATTTTTCTTGAATCTTGAATAATATTGATGGCGATACGAGATATCTATCTAAGGAGACATCCTATAGGCAGCGACCAGAAACGTTCAAACGTATGGTCATTGCTCATTACGCAATTGATGGAATCTTTCAGACATTAGAGAATCAGCGATATATATGATATATCAGATATCAGAGATCAGTACGACTGATGTTAAGGCGATTTCGATAAATAAATAAAGACAATGCTGCAGGTTTTTCTTCCAATAATTCTGAGTATCTTTCTGATTATTTTGATGTTTTTTTTTTAATTTACGCTTCGTTCTACAATCGTATTTTATTCTATTAACAAAAAGTGGCTCGGGAGCTCAAGACAACATTTGATATGATAAACCTGTCGAAAAATACTATTTAACTTATGCTCTTACTGTTATTAATCGTACAGTGCGAATTATTTTAATAATATGGAACAAACTCACCGATAAATATCCATCCAAGTGGCCAGTATTATGTGCTCCAAATCAACTCGAATAAAACTAACACAGCATCTTACCACTAATTAGCATTACCACCATTAGTCACGCTAACCTCTACTAGGTACTGTACCATATTAGTTGATTGCAAATGTTCAAATACTTTGACAAATGACATCGATTTTCGTATTTTTGTTGGTTTTTGTGGACATTTTTTTTTTCATCTGTATTAACGAGATTTTTAGCCCTAAGTAGGCTATTCCATTTCGGGACCCACGTTTTACTTCCCTTCCGAAGGAAAATCTCCCATTTTGATGAGTTTCGATCCCAGGTCCTCGGCATGACAGTCACGAGCTTTAACCATCACACCAGGTCCGCTCCACATGGGCATTTTTCTTTCGATTCTTCAAATTTAGAATTTGTTAGTTAAACGAAAAAGGATTTCGGAGCTTCTCAAAATATCCGATATTTCCGAAAATATCCGATAAAATTTTGTAAAGTGTGTCTAATTAAGCAATAAAATAAATCGAAATATGTGTGGAATACCAATATATAACCAACCATAACAAACATTATGATCAGTCAGGTCTTCATTGCATAAACTCAGCTCCATACACCCACCATTCGTCTTGATCGGAAAATGTAATTGAGTAAGAGAAGAAACAACGGATCCCAGCAGCGGCAGCAGCAGCCCCAGCAACACGATCAAAGAGTGGCGTATAACTCAACAAGCATGAGCTCCACCACACAGCGTGCTGGGGAGTTCCCGCTTGATCCAAGTTTTCCGCATCTACCAGAGATACCGAGATACCTATACGACGATGTGATCCGTGATCTGACGTAGACACACGGACGAACGACAACGTTCAGCGCGTCACCACCGCTTTGCTTCCTCTAACCGCCTCGATCACGCCGTCGCCACCACCGGTGTTGTTGGTCGCCCGTCGCAAAAAGAGCCTGATGATTATTGTTGTTGTTTCTCGTCGGTCGTTGTCTGTGCGGTTTCTGCGGGGATCTCAACTCAACTCCACCGCGCCGCCATCACCAGCAGCAAAGCAGAAGAGGTGAGCGAGCACGACGACGACGACGAGGAGGATCACTACACCGCCACCGCAACCGTCGTCGTCGCTCTCAAGCAGTGGTGGAAAGCATCATGCGCTTGACGTGTTTTTTGGTTCGCATCAAACACAATCTTTGCTCACGCGCTCGCGAACTCAAAAAGAGAGAACGGTTCACGATTTCCCGGATCGACGAACCAACACAAAACAAATGTCGAACGAGCAGAATCGCAGTTGGTTCGCCAGAAGGATCACAATGTAGAACACTTGGTTTGTTGCCATTTTTTGTACACTTAAAGGTAATTAGTTGGGTGTTTTTTGATTATATTGGTCAGGTACCATTCCAATAAATGATATCGACGAAAAATATTACCAAAATTTGATTTCATTACAGAAATATCGGCTGCGAACCTCTAAAATAAAAAAGCATCGCGCTTGCAAAAGATGCGATGCACTCGTTGGCGTTCGTGTTGTACGATCGTGTGCCACAGACGTACGAACACCATCGCACAGCAAAGGTTTGCGATGCGATGGCATTTTTTTGTAGCGCGTAAGCACACGTTCGCGATCAATTTCCACCACTGCTCTCAAGTCTCAACAACGATCGCGGAGCGCACGCGGAGCTTTTGTGTACCCACCGCGCCATCCAGCCAGCAGCGAATCAGTCAGTTTACAAAGAACATTCGTCCGTGTCGGTAGCGAGTTTGTGCTGTTTCCGTGTGATTTGTCGAGTCGAGAGATCCCGGAACCGTGTCGCGTCGTCGTCGTCGTCGCCGTTGTCATCGTCCTCATTGTCGTCGGGTTCAGTTCCTACAGAGAGGTGTGTTGATTGCGCGCGGAATTAGTGATTTTTTCGTGATTGTGATTCTGCGTTTGGCTCGATTTTAAAAATTTGTGTTGGAAGGTGAAGATTTGTGATACGGCGTTAGAAGAAATTCAATCTGTAAGTTGATGCTGAACAATCGCAGTTGGTGCTATTAAGAGTGACACAATTGTTCGACTCATCTCACACAATACACAGTGCATTTGAAGTGGTTTTGAACAAAGAAGATCGTTCAACAAGGCTTCCATCACCAATCAGGCAGGCCAATGGCATAGACGTGCAGTGTGGTTCGGAATAATAGCAACGAGTGGCGAGTGTTGAGAAACCTTAAGCTGTAGCTTCATCAGGTGGATATAGAACGAAGCCACACCTCGATTGTCCAAAAGCACAAATCTGAAAAATCAAATAAGGTCTGAGACCATTTGGGCAGGAGCACCTATTTTGGGCTCTTGCTGCTATAACTCAGTCAATTTTAAACCGATCGACTTGAATTTTTGAACATGGCTAGATACTGTGCGTATCTGGTTGTGTTTCAAAAATCAAGTCCATCGGTTCAAAATTGACTGAGTTATAGCAGCAAGTGCCCAAAATAGATGCTCCTGCCCAAATGGTCCCAGACCCTTTCCATCCATCATTTGGTTCTTCAGATTTGTGCTCTTGAAAATTCGAGATATGGTTTGGCTATACACTACTCGTTAGGGCAGCTGAGCAAGCCCCATCGTCATCACAAATTTGATCTAAAATTGGAGTTTCCAGTGGTTAAAAGGCGTCAACGTTCATATGCTAAATCTGGATTGATACTAATGCGACGCTCAACCTTTTTCAGTGTTTGGTGCCCGGGATATATTTTGATAATCAATTTGAAGTTTGTGTGAGAGTGACTTGTTGAAATACCCCTCGGCAAATACCAGTGTCAAGCAGCTCGGTAGCTGTCAAAAAGTTGCATCCTGCAACTGTATTTGTTTCAAAATAAAGGTACGAAAATGTGAAAAATACGTAACAACTTATAAAGCAATACTCTCCATTCTGAGTTCTCTTTGAAGCAACATAATTCACGAACTGATAAACCAATCAGCTCAGAGAAACTTAGAACAAATTTCATGTTCAACAAAATGCAGTTTTATAGTGCCAAGTAGTAAAAAATATTTTTTTTTTAAATTTGATGGAATATTTATTCCGAAGAAATAAATTTCTTACTTTTCCTATGTTCCTGGCAAAACTTCCTTACAGGAAAAGTTGTTAAATATTTATTCCTTATTGGTGAACGTGAACAGTCAAGTGAACAGTAGAATGCAGCTTATTTTTGAAAAGTTTTTGAAACCTGGAATTCGTAAGCTCTTCTGGATTCAAATGTCAATAAAAAAGAAAGATTGAGCCAAAAAATTGAGATTTGGAGGTGGCGCAAACGCCTCAAAGTTGATTTTTGAGTAATAAGAAGATGCTTTTACTTAGAGTGCCATATTTTTTTCAATTTTCAAACGATTTTCAATCTTTTTTAATTATTCTTTTTCAAATTTATTTTCGAATAGACTTGTAGTAGAACATACCAATTTTCCAATGTCACATAAAATATTAGTTTTTTATTTTTTTTCTTTTTTTTACATTTTTGTACTTTAAAGTCAGTTAACTTTTTAACCGGTTGATCAACTTCAAATCTTGAAGCTTTTTGTTGCCTCAATATGTTCTGGTAACATTTTTCGACCTATTCGTAAAAGTTTTCATTTTAATGATACTTTTTACCAAAAACTACCGAAGAATGCACTAAAACTTGAATTATATGTCAAACTTGCACTTTTTACTCAAAACCAGTTACTGTTAATCATGGAATACAGTGAAAATTTGAGCTTAAGGCTTCTTATCATTATTAAGAATAAATGTTTCACACAAGCCCGAAACTATGCATTAAAACGATCAAAATGTTGTCGATTTTGTTGTAATATACGTGTTTTTGAATGTTTTTTTTATTCATATTTATCCATGCTGAAAACATTTTCTAAAGGTACAGTTTATTCACAACATGTTTAGACAACAAAAATATCTACAAATGCATGCTAAAAGATTTGGAATTGATAAAGTTGTTAAAAAGTGTTAGAAATTTTAAGTTTAAAAAAAATGTAAATAGAAGAAAATATAAATTAAGTTAAAAAACTCATATTTTGCGTGACTTTGGAAAATATTTATGCTCTACAATTCTATTCGAAAATAAATTTGCAAGAAATTCATAAAAAAGATTGAAAATCGGTTGAAAATTGAAGAAGTTATGGCACTTAAAGTGAAAGTATCTTTTCATTACTCGACAATTCAACTATGAGGCGTTTCCGCCATCTCTAAATCTCAATATATTTGGCTGAAACTCAGAGGTTTCTCTTTTTATGACATTTGAATTCAGAAGAGCATATTATACGTTTTCCACGAATTCCAAGTCTCCACAACTTTTCAAAAATATGCCGCAGCCTAGTGAACAGGGATGAGCTTTATAATTTTCCAAACACGTCAATAAAGTTGAAAAACTTTCAGCATTCATTCAAATAATTATCTTTTAATTTCCGAGAAATTCAGGGCTAATTAAATTATTATTATTTTTTACTTTAAATTAAAAGCTTTTATCGACAAAAAGAACAAATTCTATAACACAATGTGCTAGGACATATTGAGCAATATTTTAAAAGTGTTACATAACAAATAAATAGTGTTGCCTGTATTGCAGTTCCAAAAATTTGCGGGTTTGACAGAAATTATTTCAATGGCAGTATTGCTAAATATAATATTTTCAATAAAAAAGGCTCTTAAGGTATTTGATTTTTTTTTTTCATTTTATTTAACGTCACATTTGGCAGCACTGGTCTTCCAAATTATCAAAGAAGTTTTATTTCAGAAACACTAAAAACATTTCACTTAAAAAAAAATCGAAAACTAAATATTTTAAGCGAAATGTTTTTCTTTTATAAATGCTATGCGTTTCTATAGCCTACATAGCGGCTGTGCAGAAGAACATTTTTACCTAAATACAGGGGGTGGCCAAAATGTTTGGGATAGGCAACTTTTTTTCTCCCACAAAAAAATCAACATGCTGTAACTTTTCATAGAGTGCATCAAAAAATCTCAAATTTTGACTGTTTATCAATCTGTTATATGTGCATGTTTGGTACAAAATTCGGCTCGATTGAATAATTTTTCGCGAAGTTAGAACCGTTCGGGTGAAACACTATTTTTTAGACAACTCATTTTTGAGCTGTCATATCTCAGAAACCAGTGAACCGAATCGAATGAATTTTTTAACGTTTATGAACAATATATTGATACTTGATACAACGTTATAAAATGTAATATTTTCTCACGACAAATTAAGTTATACCGGGTTGAAATTTTTACCCATATAGAGGAAAATAAGTCAAATTTACAATACCATACAAAATTGCTAAATGTGTTCTTTCTTCAATCTAAATAGGCTCTAATACATCTGATTAGAGATAACTTGAGAACAGAAGTGGAAAATCTGTGGACATCAACACTAAAATTTATTGACATTGACGTAAAAAAATTACCTTTTTTCGAGAAAAATCCAAATAGTGTCTATCCATGATAACTTTTTTGAACGTTCCAAACCTATCTATGTTTTAATAGTTTGTGAAGCATCTGTATATTGTTAGTGTACGTTCCAAATTTCATTCAATTCGGTTCACTGGTTTCCGAGATATGACAGCTCAAAAATGAGTTGTCTAAAAAATAGTGTTTCACCCGAACGGTTATAACTTTGCGAAAGTTTATTCAATCGAGCACAAATTTGTACCAGTGATGCGCATATAACAGGTTGATAAACAGTCACAATTTGAGATTTTTTGATGCACTCTACGAAAAGTTATAGCATGTTGATTTTTTTTGTGAGAGAAAAAAAGTTGCCTATCCCAAACATTTTGGCCATCCCCTGTATGCACGAAAGAATTTTCAATTTTTATCAAAATGAATGATTTGTGATAGAAATCTCACATGGAATAATTTTTCTTTTTAATTTTGAGTTTTAGGCGTTAAATTTTTGAAATTAATCGGTGAACCAAAAGTTGAAATGACTTATAAATTTTGTTCAGTACTGCTGTTGTATTCTAACAAATGATTAACAATAAGCACTGGTCAATGACGATCCTTGCAGTTTCAGATTTAATATTGACTGGTTCTTGAATGGCCATTTTAGAAACACCATAAAATAATTATTTTTAAATTATTGAAAGCGAGCTGTTTGCTTAGAAAAATAAATACATGTTTCGATATACTGAACAGCAGGGTGCTAAATAAAAAGAAAATCGCGTTAAGTACTGTTCCTTTTCATTCCACTAAGAATTTGCATCCTTTGATAGATACGTATTTCGACCTCAACTGTAAGGTCGTCTTCAGTGTCTTGTACTTGACTGCTGCTGACTTTTCAACAGTTGTCGAATACATATTGGAGTTCGTGTGCATTTCTCGAATCAAACCATACACGAAGAGAAACCTCATTTAAAAAAAAAGGAAATTAGAGGAGACATAAACCCACAAAAGTTGATTTTTTTTTCTAAGAAACAGTTATTCTCACTTTCATTATCATAACTATGCCAATTTTCAACCTATTTTTTTTTTATTTTTTCATGTTCTATTTGAGTTCCAATATTGTATATATTTCTTCTTTTTTTATTTAAGTGATATCACTTCAGTATAAGTTTTATATATTTTTATTTTTTTTTTTACATAAAATTTTAACTTCAGCTGCAAAATAAAACTTCTTTAACTATAAGTTTTTAATTACTTGATCAATTTCAAGCCAGTCTTGAAAGATTTTTTTTTTTCTTTAAAATGTAAACTTTCAAACATGCGAAAATTGTGAACTGGCAACATTGATTATTTTTGCTTGCAGTTTGAGATGCTCCAGGAATATTCTTTTTTGCTTTCAATTTCGGGATTTTTTTTTTAATTCAGACCATGAAATGCTAGGTATTTAGCGAGAAAAAAATCTTGAAGATTGGATTGCTGCGGATTGGAAAACGTTCGATGAGTACAATGGAACAAACATTCTCAAAAAAAAAAAAATAAAAAAACAAACACTTGGACAAAATGTGAAACAAACAAATTGAAAATATTAGATATATAATACAACACTATTTTATAGAATTAGATCTCCCTATACTCATGGCGTACTATGAAAAGTTGAAACGTGTTTTTTAATTATTTTTTTGCTAAAGTTGATTGCCTTTCATTCCAATTATTTTTCCAAGTTTTTATTTATTTTTGTTTTGTTTTACTTTATTTTTTATTATTTATTTATTTATCTATTTATTTTTATTTGAGTTTTTTACTGAACTCTATTATAAGAGTTCACGCCGTAATGCATAAAAAAAAACTTCACATGTACAGTGAAAGTACGTTAGAGGTGGGAATTGACGATTTATTGTTGTTTTTTTAACTAGCGTAAAAAGTCTTTGAAAGTTCCTGAAAGCTTGAAATCTAAAGTTTTTTTTTTTTTTTGATAGGCATGGCTCAAAATCGACAAAATAGTCACTTACACCGCCCGCTTTGCATCAGGGCCCCTCAATTATTGATTGTTTTCTATTTTTTCATAAAAAAAAGCTGCCAAAACATGCCAAAACACTCGTTATTTGTCATGTAAAATTCATGTAGAAGTTGTATGTAACAAAGCCGAAACAATTTTTTTAAGATTATATACAACAAAAATATCATTTCGAAAAAATAAAAAGATTTTAAATAAATCTAGCAATTGAAAAATAATAGTGTTCTAGGATTAAAATTTTGAGTAAAATGAAGAAAACAAAAATTTAGGAATACTTCTCAAACTTTACGTTCTCTTAGAAATATGAGATGCTCTGCAGGTTCATATAAACATCTTTTTTACACTTTTCTTTTTGGAAATTTGACTTACTTGCTAGTTTTTTGCAAAGGAAAACCATGCCAAAAAATTAGAAACGTTAAACAGTTGAATTGCAAGTATTTTAATGCTTTATAATTCAACTTTAACGTGTGGATTTGAGTTTAAAAGAGCACTTCAATCCCGATTTTTTAAACTTTTGAAATAAACAAACACTACTGGATAGTTTGCTTTGTTATCCGATAAAATAAATAAATAAAAACCTGGTGATTTTCCTCAAATTCGGTTTTAAATGATAACTTCGAAAAACTTGCGATTTTAACACTTTTTTTTTTATTTTTAACTTTGTTTATTTTGCAGTGTTTTTTAAAAATTCCATCTTATTTTGCAACATAATCGTTCTTCTATCTGTTCAGTATTGTAAACTTTCTAACATACAACAAATCTGAACTAACAACACTGATTATTATTCTTCGCAGTTGGAGACGAACCAGCCTTGGGCTGAAAGTCTCGATAATAAAGATATAAAAAAAATCTTCGCCGTTTCAGTTACATCGGAACAAATCCTTTTTTGCTTTTGCGATTGTGGGAATTATAAAAATTTAGACAATCCAATCATTTGTTCAAGTTTTTTTTTATTTTTTTTTTTATTTTTTTTACTGTACTCCATAATGACACTTCATATATCTCGAAAGAAGAAAAAGAAGATGTCTCGAAACCCAAAAGACGAAAAGGTACTCTCAACAAACTTTTGAAACTTATGATAATCGGAGATTTTTTGAAACAATGAGCATAATTTTAAAATTTTGTTAATATTATTAATATATTAATCAGGCTTATGTAATCTACTTTTTCCTAGCAGTTACAATTGCTAACTTCGTTAGAAATGAAGCAAATGTCTTCTTCTATGGCTCGAGGTTCGCATTGGAACTTGGCCTGCCTCTCTTCAAGTGTCTAAAGTTTTCTCAAAAATTGAGCCTAATGAAGACATGAACATTAATATTATTAATGCAGAATTATTTTTATTGTTATTAGAAGTTATGATACAGTTGACGTTCGAAAGTGCAACGATTTTTGACTAGCATTCATGTTGGCGATTACTTAGAGTTACGTTACATCTATCGGATTTTTGTCAATTTTGAAATATTTTTCTTTTTTTATTTTCTACAAAAGAGCACACTTTATTTTAAATCGCTGTTTTTTTTTAAATTTCTAGAACTTTATTTGCATGCTTAAAGCAAATGCAATAAGATTCTTCAATCTTATTTCAACAGCTTCGCCGAGAAGTGATTCAACTAGTCTTTCCATACAAATTGATTTTTAAAATATTTCCTGAAAATCAAAAAATTCCGAAAATTTGGGTTTTGATTCAGTTTGGTGTGCAGAGAGAGAATGCAAAACTTACCATTTTCTAAGCTTTGCTTTTGAATTATTGAGAGATAGCATAGCATAGCATAGCATAGCATAGGCGATTGTACACATCGTGGGTGGCTATACAATGCTCAGCTCTATAGGTTTTGAAAAGTAACACGTATTGTCGCTAAAATAACGTTTGGGATTAACGCATTTTTCTACGTGTTATAGTTGGTCAAAACAAGCATCACATTGTATACCTGGCCACGTCCTTACAATCGCTAGGAAAGGGTAGGATTGTTAGTTTAACGTTCACTTCGGACGATACAGGGCACCCAAACTATCTCCGTAAACGCTAAGGAAAGGGAATTTGTGTTAGTAGGGTGGGATTGTTACGTGGAGCTCTACACGACAGTTTAGAGCGCAGTTGGTATTTCATAGGCAGTTTACAAATCTGTTTTTTTTTTTTTCCTTGTTGGGTATCTAAGTCACTGCGCAAATCTGTTAAATGAGCTTACCTTGATATTCCTGAAAGAGAGTATGTTATTGTACAAATAAAAATATAATAGCATACAGGAGTGGTGCATGCACAGCAAGGAGATACATAAAACTCTACTATTTAAGGTTTTCAATATTTCACTAAATAAAGTAGAACACAGCTCATTCACACGCACATTTATTCTCAACCTCCCTATGGTTTATTCATCTGAATCCGAGGATTCCGCTAATTCGTAAATTTCATTGATTTTGTTTTTGACCTTTTCTCTGTCCCCTGCTAACTCTTCCCATTCTTCTAAACTTAGATCTCCAAACCTGTCAACATTTTGTCGAATGACGTCGAGCAAAGTGAATGATGGTCTTCCTTGCTTTCTATAACCTTTCTTGTACTTAGCAGCTAATTTAAGTAAATGATTGTCCTCCATTCTCATGACATGGCTCCAGAACCTCATTTGCAATGCTCTGACTTTTTTGGTTACGGTTTTCCCTCGAAGTATTTGTGCCCCAGTTGGTGTGTCATGACGGTCTCCGGTACAACAACTGGCCAGTTCCTCAACTATTTGCCTCTCATATTTCCGCATAGACTTGCGAGTGTGTTTGGTAATAACGGAAACTTGTGATCCAAACGTCATCGTTGGCTTTTGAATTATTGAGAGATTTGCACAAAAGTGCACGCGGCCTATCGCTTCCGAAAGGTACTTACGGTTTACTTCATTCTTATGGGAAATAACATTGCGGCGTTTCCTACTAGGATTGTTCTAAATATTTTTTAAAAATTTACCATACGTTTTGTCAATGGTCGTTTAATGTTGACAAAGTTATACAAATTTGACAATCTCTGGAGAAGCTGTAACCTAATTCATTACAACCCAGAGATACAGCTTGTCGACCATTTAGATCATTGTGTATCGAAATCGATCACAACGTCGTATCGCTACTACTCCGAACTGCACTGCCGAAGATTGCCTAATCACTCGACTAAGTGTTAAATTATTGCTCTGCGGCGTTTCTCGGTCGAACCGACTCCGAAATCAGTCAGTCCCTAATCTAGTGCCCCAGTGCGGACGGACGGATCCACACGCGATGCAACAATGAAGTAATAATAAATTCATCGCGATTACCTAACTATTATTTATTTTTTCTTTCTCTCATCTCGCACCTTTTCGCTTCCCGCTGCTAGCTGGGCTCAGCTCAAACCCGTTTGAGAGAAGTGCGCCTCCACCAAGGGTTGTTAGTGTGACGGTGTGTCTGCCTGTGTCTGCTGTGGTTGATAGAAAGTGAAAATAGTTGGTAGTGGGTAACTCCTTCTCATCGAAAGAGGCACCTTCTTCGTCTCGCCGGTGTGCAACCGTGAAGCACGCTCAATGAAGTAATCGCAACAATCCAGAAGAAAGAAAAAATAGCGAAACGCCGGTTCACGCCGAGCCTCAAACAGCGAGCGCGAAAAGAGAGTGCCGAAAGAGCACAAGAAGAAAAACAAACCGTCGATCGCGCACACACGCGACCGCAGCAGTGAGAGGAGAAGTGCGAGAAAAAGTGCACGCGCAAAAGAAAGTGAAACGGGTGAGAACGGTGGACGAAGAAGTGACTTTGTGTGCGGGGGGAGGTTGGGTTGGGGTGAGGGTTTGATGCAATCGCCGCCGCGAGTTTGAATAAGCAACAAAACAAGCATGTCGCCCGGGTTGCCGTCGAGGAGGCGAAGAAGTTGTTTGCCGCAGCAGAGCTTGGGTTGAAGAGCCGTGACCAAAGAATTGGTGCATGATGATGGAGAAGAGTGCGATGCGCGCACATTACGTAAAAAATATGTGTGGAGAAGCAATCGTCAGTTAGTGTGTGCAATTGGCAAAGTGGCGAATGTGTGTGTGCTTGCGTTTGCGTGTGGATCCAGACGAATAAGAGCTTTAACAACTGTGCGGAGACAAGTCAAGTGGGATTTTGCCGTATACATATCGGAGAAGAAAGTGACTCAGAGTGACCGAGGAAATGCCGAGAGCAATTAGCGAGCAAATAACAAGTGGAGTGATGATTGTTGGCGGAAGTGTTTATGGGAATGCACGAAAACTATGGAAATCCGTTTCAGATGAAAAACAATTGTGGGGATGGTGGTTCAATGTGGTTGGAGAAATGTCGTGATAGATTGATTTGATTGATTTGTAGAGCTGCATACAGTGACGAGGATACAGGATACACGGTGGTCGAGATCGATAACTAAACTGTGTTAATGTTCCGAAAAATATCTAAGTTGTAAATATATTTTGGTTCTTTTTCATGAAAACAAACAGACGTGGAAACGTTCAGTGCCAAAAATTTTCAGGGAATTTTAAGCTTTTTTGTAATAGAAACTTATAAATAAATAATGTAGTGGTTAGATAAATATAAAATCCTTCTAGAGTCATTGAAGATAGTTATGAAGTTATCCTGAAGGTATTTGTGTGGCAAACTCTGTCCGAATGAATCAAATGTTCGATAGAAATCGTCGATAGGAGCGCAACTCAAAAATTGTAAATAGGCATTTGAAAACTGAAAAATCTTGAAGCACCTTCTACTAGTTCACTTCATCAATTCATCATTTGACAAAAATAAACGAACTTTGCTTGTTGTATTTTGAAAAGGCCTGAAGGACTAAAACTTCACGCTCAATTATTTTCATAATATATAAATTAGTTGCTCACCTCGATGGTCAATTAGGACATTCCAAATCATCGGATTAATAGCCGTACGGTGATTTATTATTATTTTTTATCTCTGGAATGAAGTGGCTTAGCGGCCCCTCTGGACATGATTCAGAGGCTTCTTTGAACGTGATCCTGAGGTTGGCGATACTCGCCTTGCCGTTCTTCGATGAGCTGTCTGTCTAGACTAGCACCGATCAACACTTCATTCGCGAAACGTAGTATTCAAACACCATTTTTTTTGTGAGTCCCGTTCTACGGTGCGACTTTGCCGTTTTCTTTTATGCACACGCGCCGGGGCAATGAACTTGGGACGATTTCGGGACTAATGTCATCGACCGACCGAAGAGATCCAGAGGCTCCCCTAGACGTGATCCAGAGGTTCCTCTAGACGTGATCTAGGGGCACCTCTCGACATCATTCAGAGACTCCTGTAGACGTGATCCAGAGGCTCCTCTAGACGTGATTCAGGGGCTCCTCTCGACGTCACCCAGAGACTCCTCTAGACGTTACCCAGAGGCTCCTCTAGACGTGATCCAAAAGCTCCTCTAGACGTAATCCAGAGGGTACTCAGGACGTTATCCACAGGCTTTTCTGGACATAATCCAGAGGCTCCTCTGGAAGTGATCCAGCGGCAGCTCTGGACGTGATCCAGAGGCTCGTCTGGACGTGATCCAGAGGCTCCTCTAGACGTGAACCGGAGGCTCCTATGGATTTGATCCAGAGACTCATCTGGAGGTGATCCAGAGGCTCCTCTATACGTGATCCAGAGGCTCCTCTGGACGTGATCCAGAGGCTCCTCTGGACGTGATCCAGAGGCTCCTCTGGACGTGATCCTGAGGCTCCTCTGGACGTGATCCAGAGACTCCTCTGGACGAAATCCAGAGGCTCCTCAAGACGTGATCCAGAGGTTTCCGGACGTGATCCAAAGGCTCCTTTCGATGCGACTCAGGGGCTCCTCTGGACATGCAAATTCTAAATCGTTATGCAGCTTAAGCTAGGGGGATTGATAAAAAAAAGAAAAAAATGTCCAGACTCGAACCATGGACACCAGGAGTATTAACCACTCACATAACATACTACATCAGAAGCTCTGTGAGAGATTTGCTGCTCAACGCACCATAAAAGCTACGGAAGTTACGCGTTACTTCATTGTATCTTCTTTGTCACAAGTTAGAAAGCTGTCAAAATGAAAAGACGCGCAAGTTTTCTGTAACACATTTGAAACCTAATCTGAACAAATAAACCACAGTTAGATGTTTCATGTGTATTACATAGCACATTTAATGCAAGCTGACTGTATTGTCACTTGCGAGGAATATGTTAGCTCCGCCTCCATAAATCGATGTCAAATACGATGTTTTTTTGTAATTCCTATGAAACAAAGCTGCAACTTAACGATATTCGGAGTTAAAATGCAACTCAACTGACAAGATTGAAGTTGCGTGTGCTTTTATTGCAACTCTTTTAGACCAAAGCATAGAAAGCCACATTTTGCATGATGTTGCAGGTGCTGCTTGGGTCCTCTAGACGTGGTTCAGCGGCTCCTCTGGACGTGATCCAGAGGCTCCATTGAACGTGGTCCATAGGCTCCTCTAGACGTGATCCAGAGGCTCCTCTAGACGTGATTCAGAGGTTCCTCTAGACGTGATCCAGAGTCTCCTCTTGGCGTGATTCAGATGCTCCTCTGGACGTGATTCAGAGGCTCCACTGGACGTGATCCTGAGACTCTTCTGGACGTGATCCAGAGGCTCCTCTGGACGTGATCTAGAGGCTCCTCTGGACGCCATCCAGAGGTTCCTCTGGGGGTATTCAAAAGGCTTTTCTGGACGAAATCCAGAGGCTCCGCTAGACGTGATGCAGAGGCTTCCGGACGTGATGCAAAGGCTAGGGATAGTAGTATTCATCTAACTACTATTACCTAGCCGTTCAACTCGAGAACGCATGGCAAGAAGATCGTCGTTGTGATTGTGTTGCTCAACAATGGCCCTCTGTTAATTTCAATTTCTGTTCAATTTCTCTTATCGCTCGCTTGCGTATCTATTCATCGTATTCTTTCATTACTTTCCTTACTCCCTCTTACTTTGAGTAATATTCATATCACCGAAAAAAGCCAATTAAAGTTAATTATGATGATGATGCAAAGGCTCCCAGGGGCTCCTCTGGACATGATCCAGAGCCTCTTTTTGACGTGGTTCAGAGGATCCTCTGGACGTGATCCAGAAGCTCCTCTGGACGTGATCTGATGGCTTAACTGGTTTTAATATCTAGATACATGTAGAGGTTGAACTGTTTGGGATGCTCATGTTCATGAAATCCAGAAGCTCTTTTAAACGTGATCCAGAGGCTCCTCTAGGCTTGATCTAGAGGCTCCTCTGCACGTGATCCAGAGACTTCTTTGAACGTGATCCTGAAGCTCCTCAGGACGTGATCCTAGGCTCCTCTGGACATGATTCAAAGATTCCTCTAAACGTGATCCAGATACTCCTCTAGACCTGATCCAGAGGCTTCCCCGGACGTGATTCAGAATCTCCTCTGGACGCTAGTCTGGACGTTACATTTCCTCTGAACGTGATCTGGAGGCTTTTCTGGACGTGATCTTAAGTCTCCGCTGAACGTGTTCCAGAGACTCTCTTGGAAGAAATTCAGAGGCTTCTCTGCACATGGTACAGAGGCTCCTATGGACCTGATCCAGATACTTTTCTAGACGTGATCCAAAGGCTCCTCTGGACGTGATCTAGAAGCACTTCTGGACGTTACTTAGAGGCTTCTCTGCACATTATCCAGACGCTCTTCCGAACATGATCCAGAAGTTCCTCTGAACGTGATTCTGGACGTGAACTAAAGTCTTCACAGGCCGTGATCCAGAGGCTCTCATTGAAAAAATCTAGAAGCTTCTCTGCACATAATTCAGAGGCTCCTCTGGACATGATCTTAAGGTTTTCCTGGTGGTGATCCAGATGCTTTTCTGGATTTGATCCAAAGGCTTCTCATGACTTGATCTATGGTGGCTCCAGGGAGGAACGATGCCTATGTTCAAATGGTAGGTTAAGCGGATTTGCAGACAAATACCAACATCACTCTAACAACTTCAAGTTGTGTGTCATGAACTTGAGAATTCATCATTCAGCTTTCAAGCATTAAACGCCACAGATGGAAAATGGCGAAGATTGCAGCTGAGCAGACACAAATCAAAACAAACCTACTCGTGAACGACAGGGGCCCGAGAATACTCGCACTTCTTTATTCGTGAGTAAACGAAGCTGGCAAGCACTCGCATGTAATTCGCGAAGCTTCGTGAGTTTTTTTTTGCATTTTGAACAAAAACGCATTTTAACGACTATCTGTGCTGCTTTTCAGGAACAATGAAGCACAAAGCATTAGTTTATGTTGGATAATCACTGGATTTGCTATTATAACCACAATAAAATGCACTTCCCGCACCTCCACTAGTTCTTCACGAATAAAAACTCATGAGTGTTTCTGTTTTTGTTTTGCTTCTTACTCACGAAGCAGGCGGGTGCGAATAAACTCACACATTGTTTACTCTCGGAATCGTGAGTAAGCCTTGTGTTGGCTTTACACTCGCGAATTGCTTCATGATGAGAGTAATTCCATCATTGTTAAACGCTTGCTAAATCAATTTTGGGAAGTTTTGATATCAGTTAAGTATCACGAAATAAATTAAAACTGTAAAAAAAGAATTTAAGTTTTGAAAACGTGTCTTTTAAGCTCTAGTGTTTTCTAGATTTCATCCAAACTATACTGCACATTTTATGGGGCCAGTCCTGAGATTATAATTGACACACGTTGCACGTCTGCACTCCAAACTGTGAACAACTTTTCGATTAACCATTAGTCTAGTCACTCAATAGCGCAGCAGTAGCCTGACCAAGTTTCCCCAGCCATTTTGCACCACTGGCCCACAAAGTTTGCATGGCGAATTTACGCGCAGCCAGCCGCCTCAACAATATTATAGCCATTGCATGCTTTGGTGGTTTTTATGTACAAACCCATGATCGTTTCTTCGCAGACCAGCCCCATCATCAACAACATCACCGCCGTCAGTCAGCATCACCGCGCGCCACGCCGCCGGTCGTCGCCATCATCGACATCTTCCAAGCACGATCACGGAGAGGAAACCCACACCAGAAGACAACAGTAATCGGGCGCCACGGAATCGTAGAAGAAGAAAAATTATACAACCACAACAGTAACAATCGACTTCCAGCAACAACAACGGTGCACCAGCAAAAATAGCAGAAGCGAAAAAAAGTTGATTAAATAATAGGCTCACTTTAGCGAGCAACTAGTGTGTTGTGGTGTCTAATCCAAGCCCTCGGTGAAGTAATTGTGTGCAACTTAGTGGGAAGTGCTTGGCGAAGCAACAAACCAAGCCCGAAAGGACCCTCGTCTCGGAAGGTGCAACAAAGTCAAAGCGAAGCAGCATCCAGCCAATACGGTGAGCTCGAGTTGCTGCTGGAAAAACGGTAAGTGGAAAATTGTCGAAATGTTGGTTTGAAAATGATTTGGTTTTCGGCGTTCAGACGATAAAATTGCAGGCTAGAGATGAACCTCGTTGACTGATTGGGCGGAGAAATGGGAGTTCAAGTGAATTGCTTTAATTGCAGTTTTCACGGAAACTCCGATCTTTACGCTCTGCTGTTTAGATTGACGTTGAAAATGATAGGTCTACCAGAGACGAGTATTTTCCACCGTATTATTCAATTAGCCGTAGCCATGTACGATATCATGATTTTTGTGAGTAGTTTTTAAATGAGGAGAATGGGTAAATATGTATGGGGTGTGGTCCATCCCATGTATACTGATGGTTCATATATTATGTATTTGAAAGCTCCCAGCAAAACAAGTTCTAGTGAAAACTGTCTTGGGGATTTGTATGCTATTTTATTTTTTTATAAACTGTTTGTTTTAATTAGGTATTCGCAAATCCACGTTTTGTTTTCTCCCAGTACATTTTTTATCCCATAGAGTCTTTTTTTTTTTTGTTTTGATGATTATTTTGCAGATAAGGTCTGAGTCATTAGTATACATGATATGGACCGAATGTGCTCATTTTCCTTTAAATATCGTCATTTTTTGTTGTTGTACAAAACCCTTGAAAATGTTTTTTTTTTTTTTTTATTAAAGTGGCACTCTAAGCCGATTTGCTAAGTGCTAAGTAACCGTTTCGTTGATCAGCGGTGTTCTCAATAGGAGTAGTTGATTTTCTCGTGTCAAATAATTCTGGGTTTTACCTTTTTTATATAGAATGCGAAAATCTGCTGATCAGATACCCAAGAGGTGGTTCCCCGGGTTATGTGGTTTTCGACCCATGAAAAAATGAATTCTCTCTCTTCCTCACCTTCACTGTACGCCCGTTAGGGATGATTTCGAGAGGGGGATGGGCATACATGAGAACTCTCTATTAGTTAGCGTTCCACCAGCTACCGCTTTAAGTTATCCTCTCTCCTCTGGAAGCTTGGGTCCTGGCTAGTACTTAGACTATTCGCTGGACTAAAGCTCCTGGATGGGAAGCGGAGGCTGTTCGGCCCGCCATTTCCTCTGTACCTACACAGTTAAAAAATGTTACATCACATCACCTGTAACAAAAGGACCCCGTTTTATCACACACATTTTTCCATCAGTTTTCAAATTTACAGGTCGCTCTCAATATGAAGCTTGTGTTCAACATTCCATGCAAGAAATTGTTTCATGTAAAATTCAGTGTGATAGAACAGAAACTTATGAGTCAAATTTGTTTACGTCGGGTGTAAATTTCAGAAATTTTTGCTGTGTAGTTCAAGTGCGATGCGAGAAACCGTGGAAGTAACGAAATCCCACTTGTGTCAGCCTCAATACGCCATCATACGCCGCATTCCATAGTACCAGGCCCAGGACGGACCCATCAGGTACTCCCGCGGTAATGTTGTAGCTCCTCTCGCCTTCCTCGGTGTCATAGATGAGCACCCTATTCTGCAAGTAGTACTCCAGTATCCGGCATAGGCTAACCGGGACTCCTAGGTTGTGTATGGCACACTCGATGGCGGCCCAGCTGACGACGGTGTTGAACGCATTCTTCACGTCCAGCGTGACGATCGCGCAGTAGCGGATTCTCGTTCGCTTCTTTTGAAGCGCTATCTCGGCCGTATCGGTTACAGCCCTAATAGCGTTCACCGTCGATCGACCCTTCCGGAAGCCGAACTAGTTATCTGAGAACCCTGAGTCATCTGGTTCCTCGGTATAGACAACAATTCCCGGTGGTGTCCTATAGACAAATACATAGGTCTAAATATATGCCGACGGGTCGCCAGGTGGCTTCCCGGGTTTCAGCAGTAGAACCAGTCTTTGTCATTTTCACCTCTTCGGAAATTCGCCTCTGTCCAGGCACATCTGAACCATAACCATTCTGAACATGTCAGGGCTAGTTTCGATGACCGCTTTTAGGGCTACTGTCGGAATGCCATCCGGACCCGGAGCCTTGTTCAACTTGAGCGACTTCGCTATTGCGATAAGTTCGTCGTTCGTCACCGGGGCAACCTCACTTTGGCCAGTTAGGCCACAGGGAACGGGGGCCCATGGTCTTGTGTCGTGGCGCGGGAACGTTTCCACAATCTTTTGCAGCATCTCGGGCCAGCGCTCAGGTGATGCTGACGCGCCCTTTGTTTTGGCCATGACCGGTTTGAGTTCATTTGTGAGCAGGGATGGTATTGGCATTGCGGCGTCACATCCACGGCTCATGATTCCGACTATATCGTGGCTAGACAGATCGTCGGTATTATCCTCCATAAGCAATGAAGGAGTTAGCATAGTGATTAAGGCTATGGATCGCCAATCCGGAGACGGCGGGTTCGATTCCCGTTCAGTCGGGAAACTTTTCTCGACTCCCTGGGCATCATTGTACTTGCCACGCAATGTACAAATTCATGCAATGGCAGGCAAAGAAAGCCCTTCAATTAATAACTGTGGAAGTGCTCTAAGAACACAAAGTTGAAGAGAGGCAGGCCGAGTTCCAATGCGAACGTCGAGCCATAAAGAAGAAGAAGATGCAATGGAGGAGCTCCACAAATGCCGGCTTATCGAAGCGCAAGGTCAGCCTTCCCCGATGGCTTTCAATGATCCTCGGCTACGGCCGTCTGCCTCCGTTTGCCACCCTGTATCGAATCGTCAGGTGGTCGCTGTGCGTATTCCCATCGTCGGTTCTTCAGTTTGAGCTATTGGTCCATCGATGATGGACTCTGCAGCATTCCTACTGTTGGTTTTTTCGTCGCGTGCGTTTGCGACATTTACGTTCAGTCTAGCCAATTGAAGCAAGTAGTGTCCATCTTCTCGCATTAGTCGTTGAAGTCTTCACCGATGACCACGGGACTCAATCCTACTAGTGCGCTTGACAGCGAATCTAGCATAGACGAGAACACTGATCTATCGGCCACCTGGGGTAGCATAACAACTGCAGTAGTACACCTCGTTGATCTTCGCTATTGCAAATTATTACCTGGGGCGAGAAACGATCGCCACTAGCTTGGCCTTATCCGCTACCCAGTTCCCGTTATCGGGAGGGATACAGTATTGGTTCGATAGTAGGATGATGTCTGTACTTGGCATCGAAGCTGACTGCCACAGCAACTGTTGTGCTGCTTCACAGTGGTTTAGGTTTAGCTGTGTAACCTACATTATCGACCTCCTCGCGTGCCTGGTTATTTAGGCCCGCCCGTCGTGTGACCCTTATTCACTCTGCTAATCAGGCATTTTGGTGCTGATTTGCACTCCCTAGCGCGCTATAGCGATGTGGTCTTCTACTCCGAACTTTCTGCAGAGTTTGCTCCTGTCCAGGCATTTACACGCCCACGACTTGTGTTATTGCTCGACACACTTGAAATACGCCTCTGGCGGCGCGTACATACAAAGCGGACACACTGACTTCGATCTTGTCGACTGCAGTCGCCTTGTTAACCTCCCCTAGGGGGAGCTTGATCGTGACGAAAGGGTCGGACCCTTTCACAGGCGGATCGATGAACTCGGTGCACTGCTGCTTAGGTGCGCCTGCGAGCTCCTCTGCGTCGGTGATCTCGTCCAGGTTTTTACACTGAAGGGTCTCCTCCGCCGTTAGGGCTCTCACCTGCACTATATCACCCAGTACCTCTTGAGCTAATGGGAGGTGCCTTTGTAGGAGGTGCCTTTTTTAGCCGCCTCCTTCTTCAGCACTTGCATCATCTTCCTGGCCCTCAGCACCTTGGCGTATGTATCCGCCTCAGTATTGAAGACTAGCCGCTACGTCGCTACGTTCGTGCTTGCGAACTGGATTCACTTTTCTCAAATTCTTCTTCTTTCCAACCGTGATACGTTCTGCTTGGGGTTTTAAATGCAAGGATTCTGCTTCCCGGTTGGGGTCCGGTTGGCCCCCGTTTCTCTAAGAGTTGGCATCCTAGGGCTTAGTTTCCCTGCCCCTTGCGCGTTTCACAACCGACTTGGGAGCCTGATTGCTCGCGTTGGCCGGTTTCGCCTCTGCAGGTTTCGACCATGCACCTCGAGCAGTAGGGCGGTTTGACCTTTTCGTTACGGTTCCTCTTTGCCAGCAAAGTTGAAACTTTCCGTTTAGGTGGACTGCTCCTCCTTGCACGCATCAACCGCATTCCGATTTTCGATCAGGAGGTTATACTTCTCCTTGACCAAAACCAGCGATTTACGTAGCTACAGAAGGCCCTGTAGCAGGTCCTTGCTGATGGTAGTCCACCCGCTCGTGCAGCCGATCAGCTCGTCCAGCTGTTCGGCAACTACCAATACCTTTGGTAGAACGCTCCTGTTACGGTTTAGCGCCCGCGTGAGGTCCTTTGCTTCCTTGGCCGGTGCTGCGCCACCTCGTGCTCATCCTGTTGAACTTCCTGCCACCTGCTCGTGGGTAGGTATACCAGCCCATTGTAGTGGCGATCTCGCCAATACTTCTCGCGCGAACGGGTACAACGCCGGCGCCGTTCCGTCTGTTTCTCCACTCTCGATCACATTGTTGTGGCTGTTGTTGTGCATGGATTTGGTAGTCACTTCTTTTGGGTCCCCCTTAGAGCCGCTATCCGTCACTGCAAATGAAGTAGTCGCCAAAGATCCTGGTGGTAATCAATGCAAGCAGGAAGGCCACCCGAGGGTTGGCCCAGGCCCTTATGAGGATTGGGATCAGTGCCGGATAAGCGTTAATCAGGAGGTGCCATGTCGAAATTATTGCAAAATACATGCTCATGTGAGCGTACGAGCAATTTTAAAAAATGTGTGTTTCCAACACAGTCATTGTGCGGCATGGATGTTTACTAAAAATGTGCAGGCCGAACACATTTTAGAGCATAGCCGTTTTTGCGTGAAGACCGCGAAGTGATCTGATGCTTATGAAAAAAGTTATAGCATTGGCATTGCTTGGCGAAACAGCATGATTTTGTTGCTATTTTTTATTTCTTCACATGTTAAATCATAAACACATGCATGGAGTTTCGTGTGTGCGTTGGGCCGTATGGACGCCGTAGACCGATGCTGCTGATGGCGGTTCGATTTTTTTTCCATTCTCTTTCGTTTCATCGCGTCGTCCGACGATCCGCGTGTGAGTTCGTGGGGAAGAAGGGAATTCAGTTTCGTGTGTGCGTTGGGCCGTATGGATGCCGTAGACCGATGGATCGTGGATCGAGTCGGTTCCGGATTTTCGCTTCTCATCGCGCTGCAGTGTGAACGAGAAATAATAAAATCGACGCGGTTGACGCGTCGTGGATCGAGTCGGTTCCGAATTTTTCACTTTCCGTCGACGCTAGTTCCCAATACACTATAAGTTGATAATAAATATTTTCTTTCATTTTTTGCATTCACACAAAAGAGTGAAAAGTGTTAGTTCGGGCTCGCCGGTCGACAAAAAATCCGGGCACCGACAAGTGAGTCGCGTTCAGTGTATTTCTGTGTGGAATAGACTAAAGGTTTCTGCTCCCTAGTTTTTGCGTCGAAAAGTGGTCGGTTGTTAACGGCGGTTTGTGTATATTGATCCATTGTCAAATCATATCATCAACCATAGGTGACTCCCGGACTGACAATGTACCTTACCCTACTAACAAAAAATCCTTCCTGAGACAAACGTGGAGATGCAGCGATTCGCGGTCTTTTTAACAACGTTTGTCTTACTAACATTCCCTCCCTTCCTCGATGACCGTAAGGACGTGGCCGGCGCCGTTATTGACCTTAATAAAGTTGAGAGCTCTCGACCTGTGTACATTGAGAATAGTAAACTAGTCCCAAGCCCTATTCATTGGTTCCTTGTGCAATTTCGATTGCTCTGGTCAATCACGGAGTAGCAACTACGAATTGTGCGGTCATCTATGCTCATGCTCATGCTCATGTTAAATCATAAACACATGCATGCGATTCGTTGGTTATAACTATTTTCACAAGCATCGGATCGCTTTGCGTTCTTCAACAAAGTTTTTCAGAAAATCCTAGGCTATCATTTTACAGTATCGGTTAAAAAATTTCAGACAAACTTTTTCAACTTATGACAAAAATGCAAAAAAGTATGTTTTCCCATACAAAATCCCATACAAATTTCAATTGCAATGCGCAATATGTAGACGCAACTGATCGTGGTCAAATTTTGCACAGATACTCAGGACCCAAAACGGGTCCAGAAAAGCATTGATCTCAGAAAACGGCTCCGATGACCCACACTAATAAACATCTACATGTCTATTATATCTACTACGTTCCTTGGAAATGCATACATGTCTATGGCCAATTTTGAAATTGCTGCTCATATTTGCCGGTAAACCATGATCAGCTCAGCTCTATTACTGATACAAAAATAGCTTCGGGCTGGGCTGGTTGAATTTTTATACAAGCGTCACCCAAACAAGTTACCCCGTAAAAAAATCCCCGATTGAGCATTTTCTTACCATTATGCAACATCAATAAAACTCTACCGGCTTTGGATGGGGTCCACAAACACACTTCGTCATACATCATCATCACCGCGACCGCGCCGTAGCTCTGCGCACCAAACTTGTCGTCAAGCATGTCTCCTCTTTTCTCCAACTGGTTTGGAAACATACATATCTACCTTCATTCGTTCGTCTGTACGTACATCGTAATGTCTGCGATGCGATGATTGCATCTGCGAGTACAACGCTACTTAGAGGATTATACCTGCTGTAACAACTGCAGCAGAGCTCAAACACGTCTCGCCGATGCAACGCCGTCGATTGCCTCACCATGCAATCGTGTTGTACCTACCTACACCAACAGGGCAGCAGCTGCAATGCTTCCGTCTATGAATGAATCCGAAGCTCAAAATGCCAAAGCATGATGTTCCCGCGATCTGATATGAATATTTCATCATTCAGAAGACCAGAAATTTGAGGCAAAACATGGAAAACAATAGCCGATTTGGAAACACTTTTTGACGTCGTCGTTATCGTCGTCATTGGCCATCTCTATAGGGGTGCGATATCGCACCCTAGTTTTCTCTGTTGGAGCAGCCATAGCTTTGATCACGACTCAATATTTCAGCGAGGGTGCGTCCCGAGTGAAAGAAAATAACCTTTTATTGAATATATGTATGAGAAGAATTTAGCTAGCTGGCTGGAAGTCCCTATTTGCCCCTTTACATAACTGGACACAGACTGGAGAGTGTCCGGTCGGTATACAAAATTACAACAACAGAAGTTCTTCGTCTGCCAGTCAGTACCAAGCTGGTTTTCGTAAGAGTCAATTAAAAACGGCTCCAATGTTTATTCTGTGACGAATACTAGATGAATTACCGGATGTAAACTTGCAGACTCAGCTGTTTATGTATTACATAGCAACGTAAGGTTCAATGAAAAGAAACGATAATGATTGAACATGGCTTTCCAACGACAGTGATTAGGCTTATTCGTGCAACGCGATATCAACTGTACGGGTTGTATTTATGAAATTTAAATGTTTTTCGTAATCGTAGACTGGTTTAATCAGGCAGTGGTGGTATTGCGCTATTGACTTTGTTTTGAAAAATACCTCTTGAAAGAGTCATTATCAGAGCTAGAGTATAAAAGGACGAAATTGTTTTGCCTAAATCGGGTATTCTGCAAGAATTTCTTTTTGCTCGGAATCTCCAAAGCCAGCTCTCCGGCTGGCTGTGAACCCGGATGTAAATAAAATAAAAACTCTGGCGTCGTCGTCGTAGTCGTCTTAGTAGTCTCTTGATCGTCGTCGCCACATGAATTATTATTGGAACCCGCATGAGAATGTATTCACCACCGAACCGAACCGGTTAGTATGCTTTGCTGGGTGCCTTTCTGCTGGCTGGGCTAGTGAGCGTATACCTGATGCAAGTTGGAGATACCTAGGTACCTACTGAAGCAGGCACTCACCGCACCGCACCGTACCATCCATCCGGCTTGTTTGATGCTGTTGCACTCGATCGCAGTCGTTCATCAACTTTCGGACCACGTTGGTTGAGAGGGGTTTCACGCTTCCCGCTCGTTGCTGTCTTTTGAACAGCTGATTTTGCGGTGGACTGAACTGGACATGCGCTTCGATTCTGCTTCTTCAATATGATAAAGAACTGTAACTGTCTATATAGGGTCTATTTTTATTTATCTTGGCGTAACGTCCCAACTGGGACAAAATCAACAACTCAGCTTAGAGCTGTTTGAGCTTTTAGGCAGGTATTGACTAAAAGCTTTCTCTGTCAATATTTATTTTGCATACACATGTATTTCGTGTGGCAGGTACACTCCATGACCAAGAAAGTCGATGAATTTTCCTTTTGGAAAAAATCCAGGACCGACTGGAAATCGAGCCCGCTACCCGCTGCATCGGGGATGCCATATATACAAATTTATGTTCATAATAAAGATCACTACTGATTACGTGTTATATGAAATATAGATTTTTGAGGGGATTCTTGTATGGGATACATACACTCCCGTTCAAAAGTTTGGGGTCACCCCCTCAAAAACATGTCATTTTTTTAGGCCGATATCTCCGCCAATTTGCGTCCAATTTCAAAACCCTAGGTTTTATTCAAAAGATAATAAGTCAAAGAAACTTTGAACATGATTTAAATGAAACTTTTTCAAAAAAATTTGTATGTAAACTTAACCCAAAGTTGCCAAATTTTCTAAAAAATGAATATAAACTTACGGCAGTGTCGCTGGAAGTTGGGTCGGCCAAATTTTAAGATGAGAGCGGTAATATGACCCATTTTCTATTAGCTTTCAACTGCTTTTTACGGAACTTAGCTAAAAAATCTAGAAAAAAAAGTTATTAAGTAAATTAATCCTTGATGTCATCGACCAAAAGTTTGGGGTCACCCCTCAAAATGCTGTATCGGCCAAAAGTTTGGGGTCACTATCGTAAAACATGGAAAAGTGATTTGTTGATATCTTTGTCATCTTTCATTCAATTTTAATTCTTCTTGGCTTATTTGAAACAAATGAATGATACTTACTGCATAGTCATTGAACCACACATATTTGTTGAAATTTACATACTAAAACTTAACGTAAAGTTGGCTCATTTTTTGAGGCGTGGTAAAATGTGCTAACTTTACATAACATTTTTATATACAAAAATCGTTAAATACGTTAAGTTGAAGAAATCAAACGTAAATTTAGTTAATTATCTTTGAAATGAGCCAAAAATAATTAAAATTGAACTATAGATGACGAAGATATCACCAAATCACTTTTCCATGTTTTACGATAGGGACCCCAAACTTTTGGCCGATACATCATATTGAGGGGTGACCCCAAACTTTTGGTCGATGACATCAAGGATTAATTTACTTAATAACTTTTTTTCTAGATATTTTATCTAAGTTCTGTAAAAAGCAGTTGAAAGCTAATAGAAAATGGGTCATATTACCGCTCTCATCTTAAAATTTGCTCGACCCAACTTCCAGCGACACTGCCGTAAGTTTATATTCATTTTTTAGAAAATTTGGCAACTTTTGGTTAAGTTTACATACAATTTTTTTTGAAAAAGTTTCTTTTAAATCATGTTTAAAGTTTCTTTGACTTATTATCTTTTGAATGAAACCTAGGGTTTTGAAATCGGACGCAAATTGGCGGAGATATGGGCCTAAAAAAATGACATGTTTTTGAGGGGGTGACCCCAAACTTTTGAACGGGAGTGTAGTTCTGAAAAAAGTTATACAGATTTTTCAATCTGACATCCCTGCTCAGCATAATCTTGCTGAATATTGTGTTTACAACTTCGACTGTATGTTTGTGGCATAGAAATCACATAGTCTGAAAGCAATTCTAATCAAAACCTATATGGTTTCGTAAAATATCAACTCTGTTTTTGCACAATTTGCATTAGCGTAGCTGGAGTGGGGGGCCGATTTGTGTCTATTCTTTATGAAAAAGTGTTTGAGAAACTTCTGATACAATGGAAAAGGCTGGAAGAGTATTCGAAAAACTGGTTTAAAAATTTGTAATGACTCTCGCGATTGTTTGTCAGTATTTTCAAATGAATTTCTGAAATAGCTCCAGCAAAGTCATAATTTTAAAAATTGAGGCAAATGCAATAAAGTGCTTGTTGAAGTCTTCTTTGTTAACCCTCAAATGATCGCGCTGTTGAATTTTGTACAACACGTTCAAAAAATCCCGCTTTTTGTGTTCATCAGCATTAGTGTAGTGCTGATGGTGGTGGCAAACTGTGCCGGAAGGTTACAGAATTTTTTGACGAACCTACGACAAACATTTAATATAATGAGGATATACTGGATACACTTTGCTGACATTTTGACAAAATTTCAAATCTTGTACCGACTTTTCGAACCCTCCAAGCAGAATACCCTCTTCGAATGAGTGTAATCAGTTATGTAGAGGAGACTGGGTAGACCTGATCCCTTATTCTTAGTTTGCCTGTAACTTTAGGGAAAACATAAAACTAGATCCGATGTTCGTATAGAGTGGCAAATAAACATCTATTGCAAGTTCATAAACAACAGAAGTAGTTTCAATTATTGTTAAAACTATCAAAACTGTGTTTTATGGAAACATGTTTCATAATGTATTTTTCAAAAATGAACTGACACTGAGGAATATTACAAGTGATAGTCGCAATATGCGTATCTGTCTAAGGATAAGCAACTAAGGGCGGAATTAAAAGGACATAACTGATTACACTCATTCGAAAATTTTAAAACCAATTTCTGAACTATGTCATGGAAAACTTCTGACAGAATTTATACATGTATTCTCCTCTAGAATGGTTTAGAAAAATGTCTACAGTTGAATATGTGCAGCAGAATGGGGGTCAAGATATAATCCAGAATTCATTCCTGATTCATTTTGAAACTGTAAACATGTTGAAATTCCAAAGAAAATTTATGGTGAAATACAATTAGAAACTTAAAAACCAAGAGAATATAGGGTAAGTTTTTTACGAAAATGTTTATGATGTTGCTTAGAGTATCCACACCCCAGCAGATGATAATTACAAATTGATAACTGCGAATAGACATAACCTGTTTTATTTCTTGTTCTGTTATAATCAATAAAATAAATTTCAGTTGAATGTTTTGTTGAAGCACAAGTTTTGTCAAGAGTGTACAATATTTGATCAACAATAGCACAACAATAACAAGTTTTGAAATCAAAATTAAATTCGATATTAACGTGGTTTACGTTGTTTTTCTTGATGGGGAGCATGTGCGTGCACCATTACATCCTAGCTGGGACAGAGTCAGCTTCTCGGCTTAGAGTTTTATAAGCTTTTCGGCAATTTTGATCTGTATTTCGATCTGTATTTTGTTCCATTTTTTTCATTTTGAGTTACAAAGGAAATTTCTGAATGAATTTTCTGGCGCATTTCTTAAGTGTGGGCTTCGTGAATGAGCGGTTAGTGGTGTCAGTCGTTTAGGTGACTCGTAAGCCTCTGAGTGTGGGTTCGATTCTCGCACCACCCGGGGAAACTTTTCGTCAAACGTAAAATTCTCCACTGGGCCACTGGGTGTTATTTGTGTTGTCCATTGTCCAGGGCTGTTTTCGATCACCTAGCAATCGTTTGACTGATTTGTCCATAACACAGTTCAGAAACCTAATATTGAATTATGGTGTTCGGCAAAGTAGTAGATTAGTGTTTTTCCTACAATTATCACCAAGGACGCCATAATCTAACTTTTATATATACGGCATTAGAGCGCTAGTACCACTTACTCAAACTAAAAGATCGAAAAATCCGAAAACTTTTACGACGTAAATATAAGAGTTGAGTAATTCTCGCTGAAACCAGGCCGCATTTTACATAAAGTCTGGGATTTCAATTTTTTTTCTTGCTTATTCGCTAGAATATGATAAAAAAGGATAGAAACCGCTTTGGTTGGGTTAAATTGATGGACCCCTCGCTTGGCAAGGGGCTGACAAGGTGACAAAAATGACGATTTTTCATCAAATTGCACCTAATTTATCGCAAAATATGTCAAAATTTAATATTGTAGCATATACAAAACTTCACTTTTCTATGAAGGGAAAGTATAGACCTTTCATTTGAAGTTGAAAAATGTTTAGCAGCTATCTTGGTTTTGGCCGCCATTTTGAATTATATCATGAAATTGCGATTTTCGCTGTGTTCGCAACCACCGATTTCAAATCCGAACTCATCATTAGTGAGCGTTCAACTTTCGAGCTGAACAGACGCGTTTCTGCTAACGTTCCGTGAAAGACGAACACAAGCTATTTATCGCAATCTCTTGTTTTGTGTCTTCGAGCCGTTTTCGCGTCGATGTGCGTAAAACAACTCCGTGATGGGGAGACGGGAAAATACGTTCCGAATAGATTTTTCTAATGTGCCGAAGAAGCCGGACACTGCCAAAGTGCACAAATTTTGTGCAACCGTTCTGGGTCTGAAACAATGTGAAGTGCTTCGAATCCAGAATAGCAGAGCTCTTGGAGTGACTTTCGTGAAAGTGGTCGATCTTGCGGTAGCGCAACGTGTATGCGAACAACATGACAATCAACACGAAATCACTGCTGACGGAAAAACGTACCCGTTGCGGATCACGCTAGAGGACGGGGCAGTAGAGGTACGACTCTATGACTTGTCTGAAGATGTGTCCGACCAAAGAATCATCGAATTCCTCGGAAAGTATGGCGAGGTCATCGAAATCCGAGAACAACGAAGTGGAGCGGATTTGGATTTTCCCGGAATACCGACCGGCATCCGAATCGTGAAAATGATTGTGAAACACAACATTGAGTCGTGGGTCACAATCGACGGCGAAACGACCGCTGTCGCCTATTACGGGCAGCGTCACACGTGCAAACATTGCCGTGACTTCATCCACGTGGGAATCACTTGCGTGCAAAATAAAAAACTCTTTGTGCAGAAGTCGTATGCCGACGCTGCAAAACAAGTGAACCCCAACCCCAGTGCCCCGCGCGTCTCAATTATCGCTGGTGTAAACCAGAATAGCAACAATTCAACCCCAACCGCGCACAAAGCGAACAAAACGAGCACCAACTCGGCCAAAGCAGAGAGCATGCCTCCGCCGAAACAACCTCCACGGCAAATACAGTAGCAGCTGGTCCCCAGCGAACGAGACCATTCCTCGGACAATGGGTCGATGACCGGTAGTACAGGTCAACCACCTTCTGTTAGCAGCGGGACAGTTCGCAAATCTGCGAATATCATATCTGATGGCAACGACACGGACACATCTGTTGGCTCAACCAGCTCAAAAAGGCAACTTCGCAGCCGGCCACCAGGAAAGAAGCCTCGCGTGGAGGATGCGAACAACAAGCGGGACGAGGACACCCAAGCGTGCTAATCGTACTGATGGCTGAGTTCTACAGTTACAACCTCGCAACAATCAACATCAACAATATAACCAACGCAACGAAGATAGACGCACTTCGGACCTTCATCCGAGCACAGGAATTGGACATCGTTTTCTTGCAGGAGGTGGAGAATGAGCAGTTTTCTCTTCCCGGCTTTAACGTTATCTGTAATGTGGACCACGCTAGACGAGGAACAGCGATCGCGCTCAAAGAGCACATACGCTACACGCACGTAGAGAAAAGTCTTGATGGCCGCCTCATTGCTCTTCGAATAGAAAATACGACACTTTGCAACGTATACGCTCCATCGGGCACAGCTCTCCGTGCGGAGCGGGAAAGGATCTTTAACGGAACCATTGCTTACTACCTTCGTTTTAACACGCAGCACGTCATGTTGGCCGGAGACTTCAACTGTGTGCTACGGCAAAGCGACTCTACGAGTGCTAACACAAGTCCAGCGCTGCAAGCGACTGTTCAACAGCTACAACTGCATGACGTGTGGCTGAAGTTATTTCCCGGTCTCCCCGCACCGACTTACGTCACCTACAATGCGGCATCTAGGCTCGACCGCATATATGTGAGCACAGGGCTGTGCGCACAACTGCGGGATGCCGCTACACATGTGTGTTCGTTTACTGACCACAAGGCAGTAACAGCGCGTATTTGCCTTCCCCGTCTTGGTGTCGAACCAGGCCGTGGCTTCTGGTCTCTACGCCCACATCTATTAACTGCGGAAAACATCGAAGAATTCCAAATTCGATGGCAATACTGGGTGCGCCAGCGAAGGAATTTTCCCAGCTGGTTAAAATGGTGGTTGTCGTATGCAAAACCAAAAATAAAATCTTTCTACCGTTGGAAATCTAGAGAAGCATTTAATGTTTTCAACGCAGACCATCAGCGGCTTTATGCGCAGCTGAGACGTGCATACGATGACTATTTCCAAAATCCTGGCATGCTAGCAACTATCAACCGCATTAAAGCGCAAATGCTTACCCTACAGCGGCAGTTCACACAGAATTTTATCAACATCAATGAGACCTTCGTGGCCGGGGAGAGTTTGTCCACCTTCCAGCTAGGAGACAGACGACGGAAAAGAACTACCATCACAGAACTGCAGGACGAGCGAGGAGATCAAATAGAAGGAACGTTGGAGATCGAGCAGCACATGTTTCGATATTTCCAAAACCTGTACGCGAAGGAAGAGACGAGACGAAACGCGGAAGAGCTGTTTGAAATGGAGAGAGTTGTACCCGAGAACGACGAAGTCAACAGAGCTGTTATGTCGGAGATTACGATCGACGAGCTCAAAAATGCCATCCGAACCTCTCAAAAACGAAAGTCACCCGGCTCCGATGGATTACCGGTTGAATTCTATCAGCGAACATTCGACGTTATATACCGAGAACTGTATCACATTATCAATGAAGCCATGACCAACGAGCTTCCCTCGGAATTTGCGGACGGTACTGTTGTTCTGATCAAAAAGAGGGGAGGCGATGGGACAGCGAGAGGGTTTCGTCCGATTAGCCTTCTAAACGTGGACTACAAGATTCTCAGCCGAGTAATGAAAACCCGATTAGAACACATTCTCCGGACCCACCGGATTCTCAGCGATGCACAGAAATGTGCAAACACAGACCGTTCCATATTTCAAGCGACACTCTCGCTCAAGGATCGTGTGGCACAGTTAAATGCGAGAAAACAGAAAGGCAAGATGATTTCATTCGACATGGACCACGCTTTCGATCGTGTCTCTCATGAGTTCCTCCATCGGACTCTTCTCTCGCTGGGTGTGAACCGAGAATTCGTGGGCTGGCTCTCGCGGGTGGCTGATGTGGCTTCATCAAGGCTGTTAATCAACGGACGGCTAACACAACCCTTCCGGATTGAGCGATCCGTTCGCCAAGGGGACCCACTGTCGATGCTGCTGTTTGTGATATATCTCCATCCTCTCCTCACGCGGCTCGAGAGAATTTGTGGTGGTGATCTCTGCGTAGCGTACGCCGATGACATCACAATCATAGCGACCTCTACAGACACAATAAATAGAATCTTTCAGCTGTTTGACTGTTTTGAGCTGGTATCAGGCGCAAAACTGAACCGCCAAAAAACAGTGGCAATTGATGTCGGATTCGTCAATGGGGAACCTTTGACTGTACCAGGATTGCAGACAACGGAGAAGGTCAAAATACTTGGAGTGTTTTTTGTCAACTCGATCAGGTTAATGGCTAAGTTGAACTGGGACAGCTTGGTGTCTAAAATAGCACAAATTATTTGGATGCACAGCATGCGTTCTCTTACGCTACAGCAGAAGGTAGTACTGCTAAACACTTTTATCACGGCAAAGGTGTGGTACATCGCATCGGTGCTACCACCTCAAAGTGTGCATACGGCGAAACTCACATCTTCAATGGGTACTTTCCTGTTTCGTGGACTCCCTGCTCGGATTCCGATGTACCAACTCACGCGCAGCAGGGAGAATGGCGGGTTAAATCTGCACCTTCCTGCTATTAAAAGCAGGGCTTTATTGACCAACCGTCACTTGCAGGACATTGAGTCAATCCCCTTCTACCAGTCACTGCTCGCAAGGAACATGCCGACACCCGCTGAGTTCCCATGTCTGAAACTACTCTCGCAACAGGCTGCCGCGCTTCCTGACCACATCAAAGAGAATCCCACCAGCATTCAAATACATCGTTTCCTTTTGGAACAAACGGATTCACCTAGAGTAGAGCTGAAAGAGCCTGGCCTCAACTGGGTTAGGATTTGGAAAAACATTTCCACTAGGAGGTTATCATCGAAACATCGTAGTGATCTGTACCTTCTGATCAACGAAAAGACGGAGCACCGAAGACTGATGAGCATCACTGGACGAGCTGCCGACCCAAACTGCCAACATTGTCCGTTGGGCATCGAGACGATACAGCACAAATTTTGTGAGTGTCCCAGAGTTAATCCGGCGTGGTTACTCGTACAGCAAAAAGCAACGACAATTCTCGGTGGAAAAGCAACGACAATTCTCGGTGGATGGCGAGTGCTCACCTTTGGAGAACTCTTTCGACCGACGTTGTACCGAATCGACGAAACAAGAAGAAACAAAATCCTTAGAATGTTTATTAACTACATCAACTTCATTAATGCCAATGTTAATAATAGAATCGATGTAGGTGAGCTAGATTTCACTTTGAATCTAGAGGATTAGTTTTTAATTTCGAATATGTTATTTATGCGCTAGAACTAAATAAACCGTATTTTACAAAAAAAAAAAAAAAAAAAATCATTAGAAACCTGAGAGTCTAAGCTTTCCAAAACATCCAAAAATTTAGGTGTGCATTGATCGCAACAATGATATATCGATGAAAACGTTAGGCGACCTCCTATTCTCCCATACATTTTGCTGCAGACGCCACGCGCATGCATGCGATTCCACCGATCCCGTTATCGCGCGATCAGATGCGTGCGGGAGAATGTATGGGAAAATTGGAGGTTGCCCAAGCTAAAAACTGTGTTGAGTCTTTGATTCGTGATTTATTCGCTAGGTTATTCGCTACACCGTCTTTGACCCCCTGCGGACAAATTTTGTCACCCCACAATATTGCTCCTTTTTTATTCCGGGAATTTCTCCGGGAATTTCCCTAGGAATTCCTCTGGAAATGTCTCCGGGAATTCTTCCAGAATTTTTTCCAGGATTTCCTCTAGGACCCACATCAGGAACTCATGCGGAGAATCCTTCAGGAATTCCTTCGGTAATTTCCCCAGGAATTATTCTGAGAATTTCTTCAGGAGTTCTCAGGAATACAACCATGAGTTCCTGCGGGAATTACTCCATGAATTGATCCGGGATTTTCCTCAGAAATTCTATAAAGAATTTCTCCAGGCTGGGTTTCTCCGAGAATTTTTCTAGAAGTTCCTCCAGGAATATCTCCGGGAATGTCTCCGAGAATTCCTTCGGACATTTCTTCTGGAAATCCGCCAGGAATTGCTTCGGAAATTTCTTCAATAAATTGTCCGGGAAATCCCCCAGAAATTCCCCCGGGAATTTCTTCAGGAAAACTTCCGGTTTTTTTTAATATAAAATCCACTGGGAATTTCTCCAGGAAGTCTACCTTCAGGAAATCTTCCGTGACTTTTGCTTTTTCAGAAAACCCTCTGAGAATTTCTCCTCTAGGAATTTATCCAGCAATTTCTCTGAGAATTTCTCCAGGAATTCCGCCGGGAAGCTCTCCGGGAATGTCTCTGGAAAAACTCCCTGGAATTTCTCCAGAAATTCCACTAGGAGTTTCTTCAGGAAATTCTTCCAATTTTTTTCCTGGAATTACACTTATTTACGATTACCTCCAGGAATTTCTGCGGGAATTCTTCTAAGACTCTCATCAGCAATTCCTCCGGTGATTCCTCCTGTAATTTATCCAGGACTTTTTCCGGGATTATTTCCAGCCATTCTTTCGCGGATTCCTCCAAAATTCCCTCAGGGGATTCCTCCAGAAATTCTTCTAAGAATTTCCTTCGGGGAATCCCCCAAGAAGGAGAACTCCCTGAAGAATTTTCCAGATGAATTGTAGGAGAGATTTCTTGAGGAATTCCTGGAGGAGATCCTAAAGGGATTCTCAGAGGAATGCTTGGTGAAATTCCCAGAGGATTTCCAGAGAAAATCCCGAAGATTTCCTTTAAAAATTCCCGGAGGAATTTCAGAAGAATCCCCGGAGGAATTCCAGAAACAATTCCTGGAGGATTTTCTGGAAGCTTTCCAGAGTAAATTCCCAAAACAATTCCTGGAGGATTACCTGGAGAAATTCCCGGAGACATTCTCGGAGGAATTCTTGGAGAAATTTCCGGAGGTATTCGTAAAACAAGTCCTAGAGGAACCTCCGGGAGAAATTCTCGAGGGTTTTGTAAGAAAAAAAAAATCACGGAAGACTTCCTGAAGAGATTCCAGAGGATTTTCTTGAAAAAAAAACCGACAGTTTTCCTTAGAAAATTCCTGGATATATTCCTGGAGAAATTCCTCGAGAAATCCTAGGAGGAATTCCTATTGAACATCCCGGTGGATTTCTTGAAGAAATTCCCGGAGGAGTTCATGGAGGTATTCCCGGAGGCACTCATGGACGAATTCCTGGGGAAATTCTCAGTGGAATTTCCGAAGAAAATCTTGGAAAAAAGTCCGGAGGAATTCCTGGAAAAAATCTCAGAAGAATTCTTGCCGAAATTGCCGAATGAATTCTCGAAGGAGTTCCTGATGGAAGTCCTAGATGAAATCCTGGGGAAATTTCCGGAGGAATCCACGGAGGATTTCCTGAAGGATTTCCTAGAGGATTTCCCGGAAGAACTTCCTAGAAGAATTCCCGAAAGATTTCCTGAAGAAATTTCTGTAGGAAGTTCTTGAGGAATTTCCAGTGGAATTCTTGGATAAATCCCCGGTGGAATTCCCAGAGAAATTCCTGGGAAAAATCCCGGAAAAGTTCCTGTTGAAATTCCCGGAGACATTCCCGGAAAAAAACGGAGCAAAAGAAGCAATATTGTAGGGCGACAACATTTGTCAACATGGGGTCAAAGACGGTGTTAAAGTGTTGTCTCTTGTACCACCGTACTGGACCGTCTACTATCCTGCCAAATGGCTCTTAACTTGCTGAACAACTATGTTGCAAACGGAATACTTGTATATTGGGGTGTTCATACAAGCATTTTTCTTTTTTTTTCATACTAGATGGGACCTATCGAATAATATCATAACCAGTGAATCAAAATTCAACCATCGCGCGGCAATAACGACAATGTCGCAACCTGAATTTGTTGCGACATTTTACCCAATGCGACATACGTTTGTCCCAACTTGAACAGAATAGGACAAAGATCGTGCACCACGAGTTTAGAGATTTTTAAGGCTTGCATTGTGTTTTTCGAGCGGTAACTTCGAATCGGTAAACACTGCAACGCAGCTGAAGATGTATCATCAAAAAGTTTAGATTTTGGGTTGGTAATAACTGTTTATTCACAAGTTGAAAAGTACGCAACAAATTCAGGCTCCGTTTTGTCTGCAACAAAAATTTTCGAGATCATGTCATTATCTGTTACCAGTTGGGATAAAGAGTAATCGTCGCGTCTTCTTTGTTGCTTGTTTTGTGCCTCTTTTGTCTGACAATTTTCTTCACTGATCATAACTAAGGACACCAGATACGGATTGTAACTTTCGGAACAATTTGCTGGACATTTTCCGATTTTTGAGATTAAATTGTTTAATTGTTTTGATTGCTGGTGTCACCAAGCGTCGCCATTGCCGGATAGATCTCAACCTGCCGTTACAGAAAACGCCATGCTTTTAGCTTATAACAGTAACGAGATAAAATATTAAATGGTGCCACCTAGCGAATAAACCACGAATCAATGACTGTCAGACAGTTTTTAACAATCCTTGGAGGAATTCTAAGCAGAAGTCTAGGGGAATTTCTAGAGGAATCTTCGAAAAAAAGTCCTTGAAAGATTCTGAGGGAGCACTCACGCAGAAAATTCTGGAAGGTTTTTGGGGATAGTTTTTGGAAATTCAAATTCAAATGTTTTTTTATGAATCGGTGCAGCAATATTTTCCGAATTTACTATTATTAAATAAGCTGTTATTGGAAATAATAAAACAAGTTATGGAAGTGGTCTTCCAAGAATATGTTTTGTTATGATCTTTTTTTTGTGCCACTTGTTATTCCAGTATTCAGTTATTTTGCCAAAATAACGCGGTTTCTTTTGTTTTTTTTTTGTAAATGATTTCTGATGAAATTCTTGATTGAATTAAGAGCACAACTTTTTGTAGCGTTTCTGGAAATAAATCTGAAAGAGTTCCTAAAAGCATTGTTATCAAAATTCTTTATTTTATTTTTTGCTTTTTATCAATTTTAACGACATTATTTCGTATCGGTATCAACAACTTCGCAACTACTTCTCATTCAGAGCTTGGTTTTACAAAAAAAGTTCTCAAAGTATATCAGAAATTTCTGTAGTATCTACTTTTACTTCATTGTATTCGAGTTTAAAACAATTTCTACATGCATTTCACCTGTTAAGTTTCTTGAATTTACAACGGCCTGAAATTTTACTAGAAACCCCTTTTTGAGTTGAGTAAAAATTAACAAAAGTAAAAAAAAACAAAACATTCGTGATCAATTCCATCAGCCTACAAACCATCACAACCACCTACAATCTCTAGTTAGACTGCTTTTCTGAAGAAAAAAAAACCCAGCTACGTCAATGCCGGTTGTACAATGATGCCAAAAAGAAGAAGTATAGCAAAGTCAGGCTATAAGCCCGCCAAACTATTTATAGTGTTTGTTTTAGTCGAAGAACATTCCACCAAATCGAGGCTAATACAAACTTCCTCAATGCCTCGGCTAGATCGGCGGCGCTGTGGAAATTTACCCAGTGGAATCAACTGGCAAGCGCCCTCGCCACGCTAAGACACTCGGATTAAGAAAGACAAACACAAAGCGCCGACCCGACACGACGGGCAGCCGCGGTGGTGACTGCTGTGAAGAAACCTTGATGAATTAATTTGACAGACTGGTGGGCGGCCCCCGTCCAGCCACACAATGGAGTTCCCTTCATAAATATTTATTTTCTGCTGATTTTAACAGATTTGGGTTAGAGACAATAGAGGGAAAACTTCACAACTTGGGCTCATCAAAACTTTAATTAACTTATGTTGTGGTGGATGGTTCGAAGATTTGGTATGTTGAATAGACTGAATGAACGATTCCAGTTTTAGAATGAGTATCTAAAAAGAGGATGATTCAGTTGCCTTCTTGTCCAGTCTAGGCTACCAATCGAGTGACAGCAAGAATGGATTATTTCGGAAACTAGATAATAAGGTTAGCGTTGGCGTACTGCAACAGCCTACCCATAAAATGTTTGTTTGAATCCATTTCCAAAACGTATCCCAATAACCACTATATATTTTTCTTTTTTATTATTGCGTATTGGGTATTATCATCACTGCGACCATTGTTTTATCTATTGTGACAACTATATATGTTAATGTCACTCTTTCTTTAACTGCTTCAGTCATAATTTTGAATGTTAACATTTTATTAATCCTTATTTGTTACCACCGTTTTGATAAAACAAAAATTGAATGGAATGCAGAAATACTACCCGAAGCAATAGCATTATCGAACAACAGCATTATTTATTTTCCTCTGGATGATAGATTAAGTTTGGAATTTGCTTGCCAACTACCGCGTGAGCATAGGTAGCACAGTTCAATTAAAGAGCTGTTACTCCACTGCTGGAAGAAAATTATTTGCTCCTTGGTAGTTATAGTTATACCATAAGTATTATTGAATTAATGTTGTTAGGAATCCTACCCAAGGAGTCACTGGTACGAATGATATTTGCATTCATCTGCCCGGTACGTGATTCAACAACTTTTTTGTCAGTTTGTCAATTAACAGTTTTGTCTCGGATTCTGTCACGCATTGCAGATTTACAATTTCCATCCTTTTTTGATCAATACCTAAATATCAGCGATATATCTTTAGACAAAAAAAAAATCAAAAAGGCATGCCTTCTAAGGTTAACCTTCACATACCCGCACCTCGACATCTCATTTTCAAAATGCTGGCATTTCGTCAATTTTCAGCCGATTTTTTTGAAATCGCCCTCAATCGATCATAATTTGGTGCTCAAGTGGCCATGCAATATCCGGAACCATTCCAGAGATATTCCGGATTGTACTGTGGTCAGGGGGGTGCCAAAATGGCAAAAAGTGATTATTTCGAGATTATTGGATTTGAATCATCAATTTTCAGCGTAATTTTTGTTGCGAGCAATGAAACACAACTGCAATAACCAGATTTGTATAAGTTGACCGATCCGGACCACCGTGACAGGTTCCGCGGGGGCCTCATTGGGGACACTTTCGGTTTTCAACCAAAACATGTCATGCGACGTATCAAACTTCATGATTTCGAGAAAATGAGTCAGAAAAGTTACACTGAAGTATGTATCAACTGATATGGCCACTCCGGAACACTTGAAGCAGGTTCCGCGGGGGCCTCATTGGGGACACTTCTATTTTTCAACCAAAACAAGTCGTGCGACGTATCAAACTTCCTGATTTCGAGAGAATGAGACAGAAAAGGTAGACTGAAGTATGTATCAACTGATATGGCCGCTCCGGAACACCTGAAACAGGTTCCGCGGGGGCCTCATTGGGGACACTTCTGTTTTTCAACCAAAACAAGTTGTGCGACGTATCAAACTTCCTGATTTCGAGAGAATGAGACAGAAAAGGTAGACTGAAGTATATATCAACTGATATGGCCGATCCGGAACACCTGGAACAGGTTCCGCGGGGGCCTCATTGGGGACACTTCTGTTTTTCAACCAAAACAAGTCGTGCGACTTATCAAACTTTCTGATTTCGAGAGAATGAGACAGGAAAGTAGACTGAAGTATGTATCAACTCATATGGCCACTCCGGAACACCTGGAACAGGTTCCGCGGGGGCCTCATTGGGGACACTTCTGTTTTTCAACCAAAACAAGTCGTGCGACGTATCAAACTTCCTGATTTCGAGAGAATGAGACAGAAAAAGTAGACTGAAGTATGTATCAACTGATATGGCCGCTCCGGAACACCTGTAACAGGTTCCGCGGGGGGCTCATTGGGGACACTTATGTTTTTCAGCCAAAACTAGTCGTACGACGTATCAAACTTCATGATTGCGAGAGAATGAGACAGAAAAGGTAGACTGCAGTATGTATCAACTGATATGACTGCTCCGGAACAACTAGAGCAGGTTCCGCGGGGGCCTCATTAGGGACACTTTTGGTTTTCAACCAAACCATGTCGTGCGACGTATCAAACCTCAAGTTTACAAATGAGTAAGCCAGAAATGATAGACTTAAGCCTGTATCACCTAATATGACCACCCGGAACATCTTGCACAGGTTCTGCGGGGGATTGGCAGGTTCTGCGGCATTGGAGACACTTCTTGTTTTCAATCAAAACATGTCGTGCGCCGTACCAAACTTCATGATTTAGAATGAATGAGCCAAAAATGATAGACTTAAGTCTGTGTCAACTAATATGGCCACCTCGGCATATCTAGCACAGGTTCCGCGGTGGCGTCATTGATGACACTTCTGGTTTACAATCAAAACCTGCCGTGCAACATATCAAACTTTATGATTTCGAATGAATAAGCCAGAAATAAGATAAAACTAAGTAGACTCGACTCGGTATCGACTTGAAATAGCGCTCTAGATTCTTTTTAAATTTAGATTAAGCAATCCACAAAACGTACACAAGCTGTATATTTTCTGAAAAATCGGCATATGTTTGCAAAAATAAAAGATTAGATGTTTTTTTTAAATACTTTTTATACTTATAATATGTTTTTTACTTCTTCTATATCTAAATAACAACACACAACAGATAACAATCGAAGTTGTCATCTTTAGGCTTTTGATTTGCAATTTGTGCAAACAACAGTTTTGAAGACTTTACTATCTTTGTAGCAATGTAATCGCTTTGTTCCGGAATAGAATAAATATGGGTGTATAGGATTACAAGTAGCTCCATGACTGTATTCAATTTCAATTGCAAAATTTTATATCCTCCTGTTATTTGTTCCTACCTTGGTAGCAGCATGCAAGTTTAAAATTAAAATAAAAAATAATATACAGCAAATAAATGACATATGAAATACTACAATATACTTGTTGTTCAATCCCAATTCGTTGCCAACACAATCTGCACGAGATTATTCTTCAATATTCCTAAAATATTTTCTTTCTACCGTAATGTCATTGCGCAATTATTGTCTCCTCTATCACAATTATTAGTTAGTTAGTTCACTACGCTATTGAAATGGAAATGACCCATTATTGAGGGTGATCATAATCGTGGTATGACTGTACGTTTCTTACAACTTTATGTATATTTGTTTCGCTATAGGGGAAAGCGTGGTTCATCTCTTGCTGACGATCATCGTTCGTATTACGCGTAACGTGGACGTTCCACATGCGTACAGGATTTCCTGAAGCATAACCTAGGAAGACCAGAGGTCTTCTCATCATTTTGTACCTTCCACTCCGTCAAAGTGTTTTATTCATTCGAAATCATGAAGTTTGATACGACGCATGGTATGTTTTGGTTGAAAACCAGAAGTGTCCCCAATGAGGCCCCCGCGGAACCTGTTCCAGGTGTTCCAGATTGGCCATATCAGTTGATACATACTTCAGTCTACCTTTTCTCTCTCATTCTCTCGAAATCAGGAAGTTTGATACGTCGCACGACTTGTTTTGGCTGAAAAACAGAAGTGTCCCCAATGAGGCCCCCGCGGAACCTGTTCCAGGTGTTCCGGAGCGGCCATATCAGTTGATACATACTTCAATGTACTTTTTCTGTCTCATTCTCTCGAAATCTGGAAGTTTGATACGTCGCACGACTTGTTTTGGTTGAAAAACAGAAGTGTCCCCAACGAGGCCCCCGTGCAACCTGTTCCAGGTGTTCCGAATCGGCCATATCAGTTGAAACATACTTCAGTGTACTTTTTCTGTCTCATTCTCTCGAAATCATGAAGTTTGATACGTCGCACGACTTGTTTTGGTTGAAAAACAGAAGTGTCCCCGAAGAGGCCCCCGTGGAACCTGTTCCAGGTGTTCCGGATCGGCTATATCAGTTGATACATACTTCAGTCTACCTTTTCTGTCTCATTCTCTCGAAATCAGGAAGTTTGATACGTCGCACGACTTGTTTTGGTTGAAAAATAGAAGTGTCCCCAACGAGGCCCCCACGGAACCTGTTCCAGGTGTTCCGGAGCGGCCATATCAGTTGATACATACTTCATTGTGCCTTTTCTGTCTCATTCTCTCGAAATCAGGAAGTTTGATACGTCGCATGACATGTTTTGGTTGAAAACCAAAAGTGTCCCCAATGAGGCCCCCGCGGAACCTGTCACGGTGGTCCGGATCGGTCAACTTATACAAATCTGGTTATTGCAGTTGTGTTTTATTGCTCGCAACAAAAGTTACGCTGAAAATTGATGATTCAAATACAATAACCCACGAAATAATCACTTTTTGCCATTTTGGCACCCCCCCCCTGACCCCAGTACAATCCGGAATATCTCCGGAATGGTTCCGGATATTGCATGGCCACTTGAGTATAATAGACTAGCACCAAATTATGATCGATTGAGGGCGACTTCAAAAAAATCGGCTGAAAATTGACGAAATGCCAGCATTTTGAAAATGAGATGTCGAGGTGCGGGTATGTGTTAATAAGCAATCCTCTCGGGTCATCCATAAATTTGCAGTTCAATCATTTTACAGTTACTGTCGCTGAGGGTAATAAAATTGATTGAACTCTGATATACCCCTACGTCAGGCTAGTAGACTTCAAGTGAACTCTAATTACTACATTGAAATCCACTTAAAACGCCGTTTCGAACAAAATGCTTATCCAAAACGGCCTTACTAAGATTCTAAATAGCGGCAGAGTCGGAGTGTGTAGACCGGAGCGCGGTTTGTCTGTATGCATAATTAATTTTATTGTCACCCCTTCGATAGTCCCCCATCGTCAGCAGAGCAGAATCCATACCATATACACACCACAGTTGAGCAAATGCTAACGCCCCCACTGCTGCCATTCCGCTGGCTATGAGCTGCTGGTAGCTTAGCCACTATTTGTAAGCAAATCAGCAACTGGCCACCGCACTCAAGCGATGCGACGCTACCTTCCCATGCACGGGGCACCGCCGCGCCGGTTTGTTACAATAATTCAAACAACAACAGCAACATACAACTCGGTATGGACATACAGGAAACTTGTTGAACGGTGACTGCGGCTGTGGCCTGACAGGCACGTAACCTTTAGGTGATGAGGAACGTGTTTTGCATCACATGCGGCAGAAAAAAAAAGCAGCAGCATCCTTTATTGCACCGCACGTCTTGATTGCATGACATTTGTGAAATACATACCCACCTATTGCAATCCCGATGGGATGGATTGATCATAAAGTAGTGACCGATGAATTATTTGATCAATCGGCATTACGGAATATTTGCAATAGCTACTTCGAATAACAACCAGTTGATGTTAATGAAATGACCTCAGTCATATTCACATTATTCCATTATTTTACAAAATCCTCGGCTAACAGAGCTAATGTTTATGAAAATATATTTTTACGGGTAGGGACAAATTACAGCGGATCATTTTGTCTTGAGAATTGCACGTTTGTGACGTAAACGATTATTCATAACTTTATTCCTCAACAGAGCCACTAACAACTTTTCGTCTAATCAGCCAAAATTGTCGATTGACACTCGCTTTTTTCTGTGCATTTGCTGCGGTAAAACGGTAATGCTGACTGAATTGATGAAGAATTTCGGTATTGGGTCATTAGACCGAAGTTCTTTAGACCGACGTAAAGCTTATATTTTTAAGACCGAATGGAGTCGATCTCAGCCCCGGCACTTGCAATTTTTCACCACCCAAGTAACACAACATGCTCTATATGACGATATGACCAGTTAATGTGTTTTGGTTCATAACTATAAAACCGTTTTTCAGACAGATATACAGGGGATGGCCAAAATGTTTGGGATAGGCAACTTTTTTTCTCCCACAAAAAAAATCAACATGCTGTAACTTTTCATAGAGTGCATCAAAAAATCTCAAATTTTGACTGTTCGTCAACCTATTATATGCATTAGCGGAGCCAGCATTTTCTTTTTTCTCACTCACTCTCCTAAACATACACGAGAAGGAGCAAGATAGAAGAGGGGGCAACTTGCCTCCTCTTTCATCTCGCTCTTTTTCGTGTTTGTTTAGGAGAGTGAGTAAGAAAAAAGAAAAAGCTGGCTCCGCCAATGATTATATGTGCATCATTGGTACAAATTTGGGCTCGATTGATAAATCTTTTGCAAAGTTAGAACCGTTCGGATAAAACACTATTTTTCAGACAACTCATTTTTGAGCTGTCATATCTCGGAAACCAGTGAACCGAATTGAATGAATTTTTAAACGTTTATCAACAATATATTGATACTTAATGCGACGTTATAAAATGTAATATTTTCGCACGGCGAATTAAGTTATACCGGGTTGAAATTTTTACCCATATAGAGGAAAATAAGTCAAATTTACAATGCCACACAAAAATTATTAAATGTGTTCTTCCTTCAGTCTAAATAGGCTCTAATATATCTGATTAGAGATAATTTGAGAACAAAAGTGGAAAATCTTTGGAAATCAACACTGAAATTTATTGACATTCATATGAAAAAAATATATTTTTTCGAGAAAAATCCAAAAAGAGTCAATCCATGATAACTTTTTTCAACATTTAAAAAGTACCTATGTTTTAATAGTTTGTGAAGCATTTACATATTGTTCGTGTACGTTCAAAATTTCATCCAATTCCGTTCACTGGTTTCCGAGATATGACAGCTCAAAAATGAGTTGTCTGAAAATAGTGTTTTACCCGAACGGTTATAACTTTGCGAAAGATTAATCAATCGAGCCCAAATTTGTACCAATGATGCACATACAATATGTTGACAAACAGTCAAAATTTGAGATTTTTTGATGCACTCTATGAAAAGTTATAGCAAGTTGAACTTTTTTGTGGGAGAAAAAAAAGTTGCCTATCCCAAACATTTTGGCCATCCCCTGTATGACTGAAAAGCGCAGAAGGTGGAGCTTCGGCAACATATTTGAGATGTTATAATCATGTTCTATATGAATCAAAGCAAACTTAATAATGTTTCTTAGTATGTTTTACAATACATAATTCTGACAACTTTTAATAAACAAACTACACGTCTTATTTTTCTAACTGAGGATGAAAATTCAGTTTCTTTTCTAAGGCGTAGTCAATGTTTGTTGCATAGCCGTATTCAACTAAGTTTCAAAATGTCAAAAAAAAAAAACTCTTCAAGTGCAAAATATGGCTTGCGATATTATTTCAGCTAAACTATTTCAACTTAAAATTGGCTTTCTATGACCAGAAATTGTGGTGCGATTCATGTTTTTCTGGCTAAATAGGCATTTGTACTTCGATAAATTTAATGCGCCTTTTAACACGTATCTTTGAAGGATAATAAAATAAAACAAATTAAAACCATCGTTTTACTTGAACATGTGTAACCTAACGTGCTTTGTTTTCCTAAATAATATTTCTAATTCCTGCAAAAAAATCATACATCATGGATAAAAATGGGATATTTGACTGGATATTTTATAAATATTGAAAATATTAATGAAAAATTAAATGGCATACTTGGACACGGCATGCTAAATGATTCGTGATATGATAAGAAATTAACTTAATGCTTACCGATATGGAAATTGAGAATATTCTTTATACAATGTCATACATATAGCCATCACAATTTGTATGGATACGAATAAAAAAAATTTAAAGTGACATACACATGCAAAATTGACATTAGCAGAGGAAGCTCTAAATAAATAACTGGGGAAGTTCTCGTAAACTAACACTATGCTGAGAAGCAGGCTTTGGTCCAGTGTTGACAACGTCAGAAGAAGAAGAATATGTATTTCACATTTTTGGGCTGATTTTATAAACGAAAATTTGACAGGAGGTAGTGTCCTCGTGAAAATCAATATCATTATCAACATTGTTGTCGGTTCGTAAAATGGGTAATTTTTCATGAAAAAATGCGGTGAAAGACGATAAGGATTTCCGTCATTAAAATAAAAATATGCAAATTCAATCTTGTATTACTTTTACCGCGAAGCAAAGAAAAAACTTCTGAACAGTAACTCTTTCTGGTATAATGATCCCCTCATTACATTTCTGGAGCAACATTTGAAAAGGGTCCATGAGGTCTTGTGTCTTCTTTTCGAAAATGCTCCGTAAGGCATAACAGCAGCCCGCCCACGCAAATGAACACCGTTATCCGAAAGATCGATGTTTGCTCTATCTGATAACGGTCTTAATTAGTGTGAATAAGCTGATGGGGGCTCAGGATCGACGTTTGAAGTCATTGTTTGCCAATGCTCGTATGCCCTTTTCAAATGTTGCTCCAGATTTTTCAGTATAAGTTTTCATTAGTAACATTATGTTTAGTTTTTATTCCTAATTTATTACATATTGAACATCATATCGACATTTTTATGATCGGTAGTGTAAAATAGCCTAGTTAAAAATAATGATTTTAGTTTATGTTACATATGTTTGTTTACTTATTGAAAAACATCAATATGACTTAATGTAAACAAACAAAACATATTATGTTTAACAAAAACTTCATCGAAAACAAGTATTGAAAGACAGACTAAAAATGTTACTCATATATGACTTATGAAACATACTGAACATGTCATCATGTTACACATGTTTGCATACATACTGCAGAAACCCTCAATATGACTTCATAAGAACAAATGAAACATATTATGTTTCGACAGAACTTAATAAAAACAAGTATTGGAAGTAAGACTGAAAATATTACTCTAATACGACTTATCAAACATATTGAGTCTGTTGAGCTGTAGAGGGGCTTTCATTTGTTTATCGTGTGGTAGGCATGAAGAAATTCAAGGAAGTTTCCTTTGCGATCTACGTCACTATTGACCCCATTCATCTTATTCAAGCAAACTTATCTCTCTCTCTCTTCTTGGCGTAACGTCCACATTGGGACAAAGCCTGCTTCTCAGCTTAGTGTTCTATGAGCACTTCCACAGTTATTAACTGAGAGCTTCCTCTGCCAATGACCATTTTGCATGCGTATATCGTGTGGCAGGCACGAAGATACTCTATGCCCAAGGAAGTCAAGGAAATTTCCTTTACGAAAAGATCCTGGACCGACCTGGAATCGAACCCGTCACCCTCAGCATGGTCATGCTGAATACCCGTGCGTTTATTGCCTCGGCTATATGGGCCCAAGCAAACTTATACCAATATTAAATAACAAAACAAATCCTCCTGATAGTGCCACGGGTTGACGTAAGTGGTCTGAAGTGGTCTTTAAAGAAACTCTTACAGGAAGACTCAAGCCATTTTATGTCGTAAAATATAAATGTGAGTAGCAAAATATTGTGATAGTTTATATATTTATTACAATAATCGGGTAAGTTGGACGACAGTAGTATAGAGAAGAATCTATTAAAAGTTCGCTATTGAAAGTTCGCGTGCAATACAGGAAATATGTTGTAATGTAAAACCCAATAAATTGGAATTTTGTAATGTATTTGCATTTATAAGCGAAACGTTAAGGTGAATATATGACGAAGCCACAGCTCGAATTTTCATGAGCACAAATCTGAAGAACCGAAAGTCGGTTTGCACTGAAAAGTTGATCGATTGGTTACCCGCTGGTAGTGACCAATCGATCAACTTTTCTGCGCAAACTGACATTCGGTTCCTCAGATTTTTGCTCTTGAAAATTTGAGCTGTGGCTTCGTCATACCTTCACGTAAACATATTATTTTTTAATGTCAAGTATATTAAGGAAAATATAACTTTTGTTGATTTAGAATAGTAGTAAATCCGTTACATTTATTGAATGGTAACTTCAAGATTATTGACATTTGTTACTTTTTGGGGTTGACCAAGTTTTTCCCTGACATATAATTTATGTTTTCATATTATAGAAGCATACACGACGGTTCCTTACCGAGAATATGTTTGATGAACATATTAAGACAAATATAAATCTTAATCAGTCTTGTCATATTGCGACAAAATAAACGTTATTAGAACATATCCAACAAAACTGATAACAACATGTCAGACTTGTTTGAAAAGACAAAATATTTACTCAAATACGACTTTTTAATAAGAGATCATTAAAGACTAGTTTTTGGAATCATGATATGACTTATACAAGACAACATTTGTTTTGAAAAACTTTGAATCAACTGTTATAGGACAAAATGATTATATTTCCGGTGTTACTTGGGCAGTTGCTCTTCCCCCCCAGAGGGTCTGGCACTGAACCTCTTCTGAGTCCATAGGTCTAACGGGCCCGGGAACTTGGATATCGCTGAACAGCAACTCATAATGGACCCCCATCGGACTGCTTCCGTGAACTATAGAGCGGTAAATAGAATTAGGCAGTAAAGAACAAAAACAATACATTTTCCTTTCTATTATAAAGGGTACTGCATACCGCCAAAGATCGTCCTGAGCACGCGTCGCTCGTTAAATTCAAGTGCTTGCCGGTCTTCCTCGAGCATGGTCCATGTCTCGTGTACGTAAAAGACCACCGGTCTTATAAGCGTTTTGTACATTGTGCATTTGGTGCGTGGTGAATCTTTTTAGACCGCAACTGCTTCTGCGTCTATCGTGACATTGCTACCTAGACGGATTCGGTCGCGTTCGTTCCACCTATTAGCAAGTACTTTTTTTACGCATTCACCTTTGCTGCCCGTCCTTTGCTGCCCTGCGCTTCAGGCGGGAGTACAGCTCTGCCACCGTTCCAATTGTTCTGGCTATAGTGTCAATGTCTTTCGCCCGACTGTGCCCGGCTGTTAAAACCGGTTCGTCGCATTACATCTTCCAGTGCGATGTTGAATGGGACAGCAGGGATTATAGTCCCGGGGCCTGACAAAACCATCGACTTGGCGTCCACGAAGTCGAACATCAGCAACGAGCTGAAAACGCCTTGTATCGTTTTCGGGTGTCGATGGATGAGGCCTGGCAGGAGCACGCGATACTCACAATAATGACTGCAGCAGCGGTGGAAACTGTTAAGGCAAAGGTGCCAAAGTTTACCCAAACGGAGGACTTTGCTTTCACAGGTAGTCAAAGAAGTGTGGTGGATGCAAATGCTCGTGACAAGCACTCGCAGAAGCGAGCGAGGCAGCCGTCAAGTGGGGAGCTGTCTGGCGGTGCCCGTAAAGCCAGGCGTATAATAACCCCGAAGGTCGGCAGCAATGCCGATAAGTCGGACCCTAGCCAGGGTTCCCGGAAAGCTAGGAAGGGTGGGCCTGAAAAGACTGGCTCGTCCCGGAATAATGGGAACAAAGAGTGGCGACCGTTGGTAGGCCCTCCATGGACTAAGGTGGAGCGGAGAGAGAGGAAGACGAAAACGCTGGTAGAAATGAGGGACGCCAAGCGCGAGAAAGACGACGCGCTCGTCATTAAGACGGGACAGTCGAAGTACTCGGACGTTGAAGACGATGCGAAGCGACGCCAAGCTCGAGGGTCTGGGAGCCGACGTGCGCAGTATTAGACGTACTCGTACGGGCGTGATGATCATGGAGCTGAAGTGCGACAAGGATCGCAAGGGCACCGCCTACAAGAGGCTCTCACACAAGAGACGACTCTGAAGGGCAAAGATCTAGACGAGGTCACCGAAGTGGAAGAGCTCGCATGGCACTGCGGCAACAGTCCGATGTGCAGGTGGCCGCTATGAAAGGGCCAGCAGGGACACAACTAGCTTTGGTTCAGCTACCTGGGCGGACGTCAAAAAGTCCATTAAAGTAGGGAGGATAAAAGTAGGCTGATGCGTATATCACCTGAAATTCCACGAGCCACCAGAGGTTTGCTTTAGGTGTCTGAAATCAGGACACAAGTCGAGGGACTACAAAGGCTCTGACAAGCGCAAACTGTGTAGGAGATGCGGCGCTGAAGCTCATAAGGTCCAAGGCTGCACGAGTCTACCCATTTGTCTGATTTTTACCAAGAAATCCGTGAACAACAGGCATCCAACGGGTGGTCCAAGGTGCTCGGCCTTCAAGAAAGCCGCAGGAAACAAATCACAGTACATGTAACGCAGCTGAACCTGAACCACTGTAACGCGGCTCAACAACTGCTTTGTCATGCGGTCTCTGAGTGGGAGACGGATATCATAGTCTAGAAGTTGGTGTCTACTGAGGGCTTCGTGATCGCCAAAGTAAACGGGGTCTTCTTCTGTAATTGTTATGCGCCTTCACGGTGCCCGATCGTGCAGTTCACGTAGATGCTGGACCGCATGACGACCGTGCTAACATGGCGAAGGCCGGTGGTAATAGCAGCTGACTTTAATGCCTGGACCGTGGAATGGGGAAGCCGCTTCACGAACCAGCGGGGTCAGATCTTGCTAGAGGCACTGGCCATATTAGATGTCGACTTGGCTAATGTCGGTACCAAGAGCACCTTTAGTCGAAACGGAGCGGAGTCGATTATTGATGTGACCTTTTGTAGTCCTGGCCTAACAAGTAGTTTGAACTGGAGAGTAGGCGATAGCTACACTCCCAGTGATCATCTGGCGGTTTGCTACAGTATCGATTACAACAACAGCAGGCAGCGGGTAAAGGAAGAGGTGGCTAGGTCAAGGACAAGCCCTCGCAGGTGGAAGGCATCATACTTCGACGAAGGGGTGTTTATGGAGGCGCTCCGCCGTGAGCGAAACTTACTTGGCTTAGACGAGGCTCTCGATATGTTCAGGTCTGCTATGCAAAAATGCCTGCGCAAGGAAATTTTCCCAGAAGTATGGAAGAGGCTGAGCTTGGTTCTATTGCCAAAGGCGTGGAAACCACCCGGAGACCCGTCGGCATATAGACCAATATGCTTGATCAACACGGCGGGGAAGGTGCTCGAAAAGATCATCCTCAGAATGATAAGACACACCGAGGATGTAAATGGTCTCTCGAGTTGCCAGTGTGGCTTCCGGAAGGGGAGGTCGACCGTAGAACATAGAGTGCTTCAAATGGCAGCGCGCGTGGGACAGTTCCACCAAAGGAAGGTGGACCCATAGGTTGATACCGAGGATAGATAATTGGATTAATATGCGTCATGGAGAAGTAACATTCCACCTGACACAAGTCCTTTCAGGCCATGGTTGCATCCGACAGTTCATACACCGTTTCAGGCATGCGGGTTCTTCCGAATGCCCTGTTTGTGCTGTTTATAGGAAACGGCGGAACAGGTTTTGATCATGTTCCCGCGTTTTCGCACAATGCGTGACCGCACGCTTGCCACATGCGGGGAGGACACAACTCCGGATAATCTTGTCCAGAGGATGTGTAGGGATGAGTTTGTCTAGAATGCCGTTTAAATGGCTATGGGGCTGTCCATAAACCACGTGGTCATGAGGGGGGGGGGGGGGGGGGGTTCGGCCAATGAGCATTTTGTATGGACGAATAAATTTTTTTGTATGGACTAATGACCACGCGGGGGGAGGGGGGGGTTGAGAAGTCCCAAACAAATGACCACGTGGTTTATGGACAGCCCCTATCACCCAGGCAGAGGTTGACCCTGCCCACCTTCCAAGGACAAAGGGAGTGGTGAGGACCACTAGGGAAACTGGCTAAGCGCCAGCATGTTATCGTAATAGACTCTCCAAAGCGAGTCATCGATGTGCTGCAGACTACGTAGCTAACCTTGAGGGTGTAATGTGCACTAGCCCCTCTCTGAAGCAATGCCTTCATGGTGGTTCCAGAGAGACGAAGGGTTTGGCGACCATAGGAATGTGTTTAGTGGGTCGAGGATTGTAGTATGTATATAATATTATTGTGAACGACTTGACTTAGCAGACTAAGATTATTGTAAGCAGGCCATGACTTTTGATTAACAAAGAATAAAGATCATTCTGTCAGAAACCGTATAACTGCATCGTCGTATCTATTACTACAATCTCAGAAGTGGGATAAGTTCCAGAAGTAGCGAGATTTTTTTTCCAATGGAGAAGCCGAGAGATCAAATGTTCCGGAACAAGGTCGTTATGGATGGCGTTTCTTTTAACGGAACATCAAAAGCTGCGGGTATCGATGCTATTGGTACAATGAATGCTGCAGTGGATCCCAGGTTGAAAGTCTCCGATGTATATTGCTCCAGTTCATCAAACCAACCAACTGTTCAAGCAAATGGTGTGGATTTCTTTCCGAGTGTTCCAGTAACCTGTGGAAGTACGGAGCGATATTGTCAAGAATCTTCACAAGAATCGATGAAAATTAGCTTGAATGAAATTTCAACACTTTTACCGACATTCAGTGGAGGAAGCCATGAAGATGTTGAAAGTTTCATCAACACTATTGATTATACGAAGCGAGTTTTGAATGTAAGCGACGATTTGATGAAGTTACTCATGATGAAGCAATTTGAAGGAAGAGCAAAAATGTGGATGTCTTCAAGTGCCGATTTCGTTCTGAAAACTTATCAAGAAATAATTGGAGATGTTCGTCAGATGTTTGGAGTAGCTGAAAGCAAGTATGAATTGCGGAAAACCTTGGATCGCATCAAGTGGAATGGTCATCAGCCCTTCAATGAATACTGTCTGTTCAAGAAACTCGTTGCTCAAAAACTGAAAATTTCCGAATCGGAGTTGGTCGAGTATGTGGTCGAAGGAATCGTAGATGACGTTCTTAGAAATCAGGCCCGAATGCAAAATTTCAAGACGATGGAGGACGTAGTTCAAGCATTTCGGATGATCAGGCCTTCGGATGTTCGCTGTTCCAGGAGAAAATCAATTAGATGTTATGCATGCAATCAAGAAGGACATATGGCAATTAACTGTTCTAGTCGAAGATATGAAGATAGGAGACATCAGGTCAAACCGATGAACGATTCGAACATTGACACCACACTAAATTCAGTATCGACTAAAGACAGTATTTTGGCTAACGAACATTTAGAAAAGGTAAAAGGAAAAGACGGACTAATTGACTTCCAATTTTTAAACAATAATTGTAATTTCAAAGGACTTTTCGATACAGGTAGCCCAATCTCATTGATACGCCGAGGTTTAGTGGAAAAAAAAGATATAGATGAACGTATTAATTGTAAAAAATATCGGGGTCTCGGTGGGAAGAGGCTAAAAATTTTAGGAAAGTGCAATAATATTATATTAATTCAAAATCTTCGTTTCAGTATTGAATTTTATGTTGTACCAGATTCAACATTGGGCCTATTCGATGCCATTATAGGACGAGACGTCATTATGCGCCCCGGGATTCGAACAGTAATTGAACGAAGCATAAAGATTTGCCCAGTGAATGAAAATTTGAAGCTTAGCAATCCATCAATGAACCAGGTAAAGTCCAAAACGCTTTTTCATATTAGTTCGGATCTTTTAAACAAAATTAAAGAGAATACAGATAACATATCTTCGGATCAAATGGCAAAATTTTTAGATATTTTTAAAAAGTATTATTTGTTTTATGAGAAACCTTTGAACCCAGAGATAAATTATGAAATGATGATTACATTAAAAAAAGGAGAACCATTCCATTATAAACCTAGAAGGCTATCATATGATCAGAAGAAAAAAGTAGATAGTAAAATTGAAGAGCTTTTAAAAGCAGGAGTTATAAAAGAAAGCGATTCCCCATTTGCGAGCCCTATTGTTTTAATTCCAAAAAAAGACAGTGATTTTAGAATGTGTGTTGATTATAGAAAGCTGAACAAGGATACAGTACGTGATAATTATCCATTACCGGTTATTGATGAGTTGTTCGATAATCTTAACAATAAAAAAATATTTTCAATTTTGGATCTCAAATCGGGATTTCACCAAATAAGAATATCACAAAACTCAACAAAATATACTTCTTTTGTAACTCATCGTGGACAATACGAATATGTTAGAGTTCCATTTGGTTTATGCAATGCACCGGCAGTTTTTCAACGTTTTGTTAATAAAATTTTTAAACATTTAATAGATGAGGGTAAAGTTTGTATTTATATTGACGATATTCTTATAATAAGTGAAACGTTTGAGGAACATTTGGAAATTTTGAAAGAAGTCTTGACCATTTTAAGCAAAAATTTGTTAGAGTTAAATTTGGAAAAATGTAAATTTTTATTTCGAGAAATTGATTACTTAGGATATACTGTAAACGAACAAGGGCGTAAACCAAATAAAACTCATATAGAAAGTATTTCTAATTTCCCTGAACCGAAAAACTGTAAAGATGTGCAGCGTTTCCTTGGATTAACGAGTTATTTTCGAAAGTTTATTAGGAATTTCGCCACGTTAGCAAGACCACTCTATAATTTAATTAAAAAAGATGCAGTATTTATTTTTGAAAGGGAACAAAAGGAATCTTTTTTTCTTCTAAAACAAAAATTAATATCTTCACCAATTTTGGCTATTTTTGATCCTCATGCTGAAACACAGCTGCATTGCGATGCCAGCTCGTATGGTTTTGGAACAATGTTACTTCAAAAACAAGCTGATTGTAACTTCCATCCGATAAGTTTTTTCAGTAAAAAAACAGATGAATTTGAAGCAAAGCTCCATAGTTTTGAATTAGAGACACTAGCTGTAGTTTATGCAATAAAAAGATTTCATGTTTATTTGGCAGGTTCTCATTTTAAAATTTTTACTGATTGTAGTGCTCTAGTCAAAACATTGTCTAAAAAAGATATAAATCCTAAAATTAGTAGATGGGCTATGTTTTTGGAAAATTACAATTTTGATCTGGAATATAGGGAAGAAAGCAAAATGCGACATGTTGATGCTCTAAGTAGGATAGATATGAGTACAAAATTGAATCATGCATCAAATACTGTTTCAAAAATGAAAGATCCTGTAACTAGAACTGATAATCTTGATGTTGAAACTATAGGTTTGCTTGATGCTTCAGATGTAGAACATAATATAGTAGTTGCACAAGAACAAGACAATAAAATTTTGAACATAAAACAACTATTAGAGAGATCTAGTTTTCCAAATTTTAGTCTAATTAATGGTGTTTTATTTAGAAAAGAACCGAATAAAAATTTATTAGTTGTACCGAAGTCTATGATAGACAACGTCATACGATTATATCATGACAATTGTGGGCATATAGGTATTGAAAAAACAATTCATGAAATAAAAAAAATGTATTGGTTCAGTGGTATGAGAAAGATTGTCAAAAGTTATATAAAAAATTGTCTTACTTGTATTTTTTACAGTCCAACTAATAAAAAAGAGGGATTTCTTAAAATAGTTGATAAAGGAAGTCAACCATTTGATACACTACATTTAGATCACTATGGGCCAATAAAGCTAGCATCATCGAATAAATCTAAGTTCATTTTGGTTATAGTTGATGCTTTCACAAAATATACCAAATTTTATGCTACTAGATCTACAGGTACAGAAGAAGTTATTAATCATCTTGATAGTTATATTCAATATTACAGTAAACCAAATAAGATTGTTACTGATAGAGGTACGTGTTTCACGTCAGGAAAATTTGATCAGTTTATAAAGAAGAATCACATAGAACATATTAAAACTGCTGTTAGAACACCAGAGGCAAATGGACAAGTTGAACGTATCAACAAAACTCTTACACCAATGCTAGCTAAAATGTGTAGCGAAAATTCATTGAAATGGGATAAACTGTTACCAAAGATTGAGCATGTGTTTAATAACACATATCACAAGTCGATCAATAACTATCCTAGTGTTTTGCTTTTCGGAGTTCAGCAAAAGTCTTCAGATATTGAAAAGCATAATATTGAATGTTTTATTCAAAATAATCAACCTGATATTCCTGCTGAAAATATACAAAACATTCGTGAAAAAGCTCGTCGGAAGAATTTAGAAGTTCAAAATTATAATAAAATCATCACGGACAAGAAAAGATTAAAATGTCCTGATTATAAGATAGGCGATTTTATAGTTTTGAAAACAATTGAATCTCATAAATTATCTCCAAAGTTCAAAGGGCCATATGTAATTAAAAAAGTTTTGCCAAACCAAAGATATGTTGTATCCGACATTGATGGACTGCAAGTTTCAAGTGTTCCTTATGAATCGGTATGTTCTCCGCAAAATATGAGAAAATGGGTGCATAGTGAGGTCAATCAAAATGGTATCGATGAGGACATCGCGGTGGTCAGGATGGCCGAATTGTAGTATGTATATAATATTATTGTGAACGACTTGACTTAGCAGACTAAGATTATTGTAAGCAGGCCATGACTTTTGATTAACAAAGAATAAAGATCATTCTGTCAGAAACCGTATAACTGCATCGTCGTATCTATTACTACAAGGATAGAGTAGTCCTGGCTTTCCTGACCTTCCTGTCCAGGTGTCTGTTGAGCAGATTTTCCCCCTATGGTTAAGAAGGGAAAAAAGAGGAAAAGTTTCTGGAAGCCACCCCGTGTGGTTGCCATATCGGAAAATGGGCCTACATCTCATCATAGATTTGGTTTATCAAAAAATAGGGTAGAAATTTACTTCGTTTTATGCGCTGATTCCCGTCTCATCAGAAGGAAAATAGCTAATCATTACATATATTTTGACTAATTTGATTTACCTTTGCCAATGCCTCATTAGAAGGAAGCAAAAAGATGTTGACTATGTAGATTGTAGATGTAGACGAAATTTCACGTTTCAATTTCTCGCCACTTACGAGTTGAAAATTTCTCGTTTGCGTACGACGACGGCAACCGCATCAAAGCGGCAACTAGCCGAGTTGATCTTCATCACCGTTCAATTTTCACTTCACCAGATTCACTTGTTGAACCAATCTTCAATTCACACCCCACAAAAGCTCGGTAGCACTTCAAAGTTGGATTACACTGCTGCTGAATGCAGTCAAAGCTGTAGACAACAAAATTTCTTCGTCTACGGTGGATGCAAGCAAATATGTGCGTGGATTTTCTGCATACGAAACATCTTATTTCACAACCACAAAGAATGATTTCTGCGTTGTACTGTGATGGCGTATTATGATCTGGTGGACAAAAATATTAATTGAAATATGTTAGTCATTGATTTAAAGCTAAATCTCAACTTAAAATCTTTCTGCTCAATCACACTTTGAACACATGATTTGATTTGGACTACGAAGAATTTGATCGACTTTTCGAACACCTACGAAACACCTACGGTCAAATCGTAAGTGTTGACCTTCCTATATACCATAGTTTCACGTAGGAAGTGTGCCGGGAATTAAAATCAGTTTGTGCCCGAAATAGGCGTGGACAAAATGGAAACATAATTCGAAAGAAAATAATTCAATCTTATTATTTTAGGGAAATTGTAGCTCTTTCACTATATTTTTACATGATACGAAAGCAAATTCATGAATTAATAAATGATACCAAACTGGTCATGAGGCATTAAGCGAGGTGCAAGAATAAACTCAATCATTATTGGTCGGTTCTTAGGAAAACGAAAATTAGATAATAACTGAAAAATCACGTTGGATGTGTACGTTGTAGGATATTGGTTCCCTTTTTAGCATGTGACACCCATTTTCATCCTACGACAAACAAAGGACTGAAGCGCAGTTTTATTATGTTTCTTTTTTGTTAGAAGTGAGCACGCATGAAAACACAAAAAAAAAAACGGAGTCTATCTGTGCAGTAATCACTTGTTTTCGAATAGGATGAATTTGGGAGCGTAAGATTATTTATGGCATTCAGACCCTTTACACGTAAAAAAAAATAAAATGTGTACTTATTTTTCTGTTCCATTCGCTCGTTTTATTCGTTTTATTAAATAAAATCTTTTTTCCTTTCTTTTCAGGTAAACATAAATTTTCAACGCGTATTCTCTCAAACTAAATATATTATGTAAGTTTGCTCGTGTGATAGGTACAGGGGATAGACAAAATGATCGGGACAGTGTATGTAAACGACATTTCCTTCATTCTCAAGAAATTAAAAGTGTTAATTTATGCCGACGACATGAAGCTCTTTTTGGATATAAGAAATGATGAAGACATCAATGTATTCCGCAATGAAATAGACATATTCTACACATGGTGCAACAAAAGCCTATTAGAACTGAATGTTAAAAAATGCAATCTAATATCATTTAGCAGAAAAAGAACAACACCGAATGTCTCAATCGCATTAGGAAATGAAAGAATGTGGAAAAATGTGAAAGGGTTAGGGATTTAGGAGTAATCTTAGACTCTAAACTTACATTCGTTGACCACTACAACACAATCATTCACAGGGCTAATAATATGCTAGGGTTCATTAAGCGCTTCTGCTATAACTTTCATGACCCATATACAATTAAAACACTTTATATTGCCTATGTTAGATCTATTTTAGAATACTGCAGCACTGTATGGTCTCCTTTTTCAACCACGCACGAAGAAAGATTAGAATCAGTGCAAAAACAATTTCTACTGTTTGCTCTTCGTAAATTAGGCTGGACATCATTTCCACTTCCGTCTTGCAAAGCACGCTGCATGCTTATTGACATACCAAACTCTGCAAGAGCGGCGTGAAATCGCAATGATTTCATTCGTAAACGATATCGTTTCGCATCGTATAGACTCGCCTGAAATCTTATCAAAACTAAATTTTTATATACCTACTCGGCAATTAAGAAGTCGGAATATTTTCGCAAGTAACCACCACCGAACAAACTACGCCAAATTTGGGCCTATAAATCGCATGATGGTTGCTTATAATAAACATTGCGAAACGATTGACTATACCATGTTCAGGCAAAATTTGAAAACATATTTTCGTACCATTAGAAATAGGAACACTTAAAAAACAAAACACTACTTAATTCATTTTTTAATATATTTTTCAATGTATTTCATAATTATAATATTAAGAAATAAGAAAAAATATGTATATGTTTAGTGTACTAGTCTACGTTGGTTGACGAAATGAAATAAATAAATAAATAAATAGACAAAATTCCATTGCATTCGGTTCATTGAATCCGGAGATATAACAGCTCAAAGTTGGCTTTCGTATAATTCTACCTTTTTCTAAAATGCTTATAACTTCGTGCAGAATAGCCCGATCTTTTCCAAATTTTGTTCACTGATACACAAATAGTTAATCAACTTACAGTGAAAATTTGAGAATATTTGATGCGCTTTTCGAAAAGTTACAGCTAATTTGACATTTTTTGAAAAGCGAAAATTTTGCCTGTCCCGATCATTTTGTCTATCCCCTGTAGGTACTTAAAACATGCATTGACGACGATTAATTTCATCTTGACATGTAAAGAATCACTCCCAGCAAGTGTAAATATAGATCCCATTTGTAAATTATATGCTTCTGCTAATTTATGACCCATGATAAATGATCCGTGACCGACCGACCGACTACCAACAACCACAACCCGCAAACCAAACGGAGCTCTGGTAATTGGAGACGTGGTGCCAAACATTGAATCACCTAACAGCCGGTACAGTCATGGAGTACGGTTGAATACACAACACACAGAACGCGGCTGTGACTACTGAGAGATTACCAAACAGTTGGCGCCGTTCAATTAGCATAGGGCAGGTACATACGTACTGTTCGGAAGAAAATCCCCTTCTGTTAGACCGTGACGACCGGCGGTGTAGTTCCGCGTAATATGCTCTTCATTTTAACACCGAATCGTAAATGGTAGACAAATATGTTCAGCGGAAAATCTTTTATGAGTTTATCTTTCGTGAGAAACAATCAGTGCGTCATTTCTCTAACAAGGGGATTTTATAAACCTTATGTATCTCCCAGGATATTAAAATAGGTTTATTTTTGTTGTTTGTTTTTGTCTGTGCAACATTTGGAATGTTAAACGGAAACACATGCAAAGTATGATATATTTTATCGTACTTTGTTACGCCTTCTGTGCATTTTTGGTGAAATAAGTCACCGAATAAGTACCTACTTATATTACTTCGTTACAGACAGTAGGCGGCGACAAAAAAAAGTTCTCTTCTGGTCAGCGATGGAATAACGGCAAAATCTACATGCAATGGTGAGCTCGTTTCATGCTACTTCGTTGGCTCGTAGTCGAAGTGTCAACTTCCTCTACTTTAGAATTTCTACTAGAAACGCTGTATTGAAAATACGTTGCAGCATAATATTCATTAGATCGTTTACCAAGACGACTAGCCACATCAACCTCCTAATGTTTACTCGTGGAAGTGCAGAGCTTCTATTAACCCACGAGCGATCGCGCTGATGTATTTTGTACCACACGTTGAAAAAATCTCGCTTTTTGTACTCAGCATTGGCGTGGTGCTGACGCAGGTAGTCAACCACGCGAGTTACGGAAGGTTAAAGCGAGTAGCACGTCATCATTTCCTTCCTATCCTTACATATTTAGGATACGACAAATCTAAAGTAGTATCTGTTGTTTGGCTTAGCTGTTCTTGCGAAAACGGAGTAGCAACTGCAGTTTGCCAATGATGCTTATGAACAATCGTACATTAAAAAACCCAGATTAATCCACCTAGTGGTGATAGTGCCTTTCTCGTCGAATATGAGCTCATGAACTTTCCGTCGACGTTAGCCAAAATGTTCCTGAATCCTGAAAACACTTTATATAGAAAAGCATCAATTTTAACAAAGCCATCATCGATTTGGGAAACTTATTGATGGTACATATTCCGATGTAAAGTTCAACATCAATACAGAGCTGACAAATATCAGACCTCTCAGTTGACTGCTTGACCGCCTAAACCCTAGTCGTGCATTAGGGTCATTATGACTCCATTTCATGCACTACGGCAGCGGGGTGCATGAAGAAGCTTAACTTTATTCACAATTACAGATCACTTTGTGATCTTCGCCAATGTTAATTTAGCACACTTTAGGCTATTTTTTTACCATTGGTAGCACGATTCATGTAAAATTTGACCTACTTACGAGAAAAATGCATAAAATGTAAATTTTCCATTCAAATTTCAATCGCAATGAGAAGAGTGAGGGCTCAACCAGCCGCACCCAAATTGTGAGCTGTAATTTTAGAAGCAAAAGGAGATTGAAGATTGAAATATTGAAAACTGTATAAGGTGTTGATGCGATTAAATTATATTTTTTCCATAAAACGTTGATCCATCCTACTATACATTTACACCGCTGGAACCAGAAATGGTGTGATTTGAAGGGATCGCTTTGGTCACGACTTTGTTCTTTTGCATATATGAAGACTTTGGCCATTTCTTCACTTATAATCTTACCCAACGTTTACAGGCTATCAAAAAAGCCACGATTTGATATATCGCTTTGACATTTATTTTGTTCACTTCTATAATTCCGCTATTTGATGTACAGCTTGCATGGGTTTTGTTAAACTTCGCGTTTGACCACTCCCGGTGGGACACCTGGAATCGATTCCGGTTGTATCAAATATGATCTGAGACTATGTTCTTGTCAATTGTTCATCGGGTTACCTAAGAAGCTAAAAATTAATGTAATCTGAGGCTGTTTTCTTGCTAACCGTATAGCAAATTTTTGAAAAACCCACGATTATATGTACCGCATGCATGATTTTGGTTTACTTCTATTGAATCGCTTCCCGCAACCGATTCCGAAATATTATTAGGGTAAAAGCTCCCTTAGTGGAGGTAGTACCAATAGTGGTGGTAGTTGCATTTTAGCACTATTTCGACCAAAAAGCTTGTAAATAACATTTTTAATGGATGCATCATACCTAATTAATAACATTAAGTCAGTTTTGCGTTCATTATTTGCCGAAAAATCTATTTTAAACAATTATTTTCCTTAATTTTTTTGCTCCTTTGCACCTATAGTGGTGGTAGTGTTCCTATAGTGGTGGGTTCCATAAGAATTCAATGGGATGCGCCACTATAGGAACCAATGTTAAATTCTACCTCCATAATAGGAACCGTGTACCTATAGTTGGTGCAAGTGATTGATTAGCAAAAACTTAAATAAACTATGGTTTTTACATTTTTCCTAGCAAATTTAAGTGAAAAACTACCGATTAACGTTTTCAGACTATTTATTTTGTGGTGTTATCAATTTTATTCAATTATTTTACTACATGGAGCTACTAATAGCACCACTATTGGTACATTTACCCTACAAGTTCTAGATGTGGCCTGAGACTATTTTCTTGTTGACCGTTTATCAGATTATCAGAAAGGCCGCTATGGTTTAGTTCCCTTCTATATTTTACCACTTCCGGTGGGTTACTCGTCTCGTCACCAGTTTTGGAATACTACCGGTTCTCCCAAAAATGGTCTGAGATTGTTTGTTGGCTGACCGTTTATCATGTTACTGAATAAGTCATTGATATGTCACATATATTGGTTCTCTTTTACATTCGACCATTACTGGCGGGACACCCGGAATCGGCTCCGTAATACACTGATATGGCTTTCGTCTATTTTCTTGCAACTGTTCATCATGTTACCTAAAAAGCCGTGATTTGAGGTATCGCATGCATTGGTTTGGTTTCACTTCCGGCCCGAAACCGGTTGCGGAACACTACCGATAGTCTCTTAAGTAGTCTGAGCCTATTTGCTTGAAAACGTTTATTAGATTATCAAAAATGCCGCGCTTTGCTGTGTCGCATGCATGGGTTTGGTACAATTTTATATTTAGCCGCTTTCGGAGGGAAACTCGGAACTAATTTCGGAACTACTGACAGTCCATAATGTGGTCTTAGCATACTTCCTAGATAACCGGTCATAAAGTTGTCGGAAAAGCCTTGATTTGATGTGCCGCATGCAAAAGTTTTGTCAAATTTTATATACGGCCACTTCCGGTGGAGCTTCTGGAACTTGTTCCGCAACACTACCAATTCAGATATGGTCTGCGACTGTTTTCCCGCTAACAGTTCATCAGGTTATCGAAATTGCTGCAGGTTGATGTAACGCATGCATGGGTTTGGATCACTTTTATATTTGACCACATCCAGCGGGACATCTGGAACCGGTTCCGAAACACTACCGGTTCAGATGAGGTCTGAGTCTTTTTTATGCCAACCATTCATTGGATTATCAAAAAAGTCGCGCTTTGATATGTCGCATGCATAGATTTGGTTCACTTTTATGTTTGGCCACTTCCGGCGGGATAACCGGAACCGGTTCCGGAACACAACCGGTTCAGATATGGTCTGAGACTGTTTTCTTGCTAACTGTTCATCAGGTTATTGAAATTGCCACAGTGTCGCATGCATGGGTTTGGATCACTTTTATATTTGACCACTTCCAGCGGGACATCCGGAACCGGTTCCGGAACATAACCGGTTCAGATAAGGTCTGAGATTGTTTTCTTGCTAACTGTTCATCAAGTTATCCAAAATGCCACAGTTTGATGTGTCGCATGTATGTGTTTGCTACATTTTTATGTATGGCCCCTTCCAAGGGTACTGGTCCGGAACACCTAAATGTCCATAACTCCGGAACGGCTGGACCGATCCGAACCATTTTCAATAGGAAACAATGGGACCAGATTCCGCGTTGAATGAACCATCGGTCATTAAAATCGGTTGAGGTTTACTGCCAAAAAGTGATGTGAGTTTTTTTGTACACATACACACACACACACATACACACACACATACACACACATACACACACACATACATACACACAGACATCACCTCAATTCGTCGAGCTGTGTCGATTGGTATATGTGACTCGACTCTCCGGGCCTTCTATCAAAAAGTCATTTTTGTAGTGAACATATAGCCTTTCCAGTACACTTAGTGTACGAGAAAGGCAAAAAACGTAAGATATTCAGTAGGTAACTACTAAACCATTCTCAATCAAAAGGAAGTAAGGAAAGACGTTTATTTCCGTATAAGCCTCAAGAGATCAATTAAAGAATTTGAATTCGTGAAATTGGCCCTTATGAAACTCACAGATTGTGTAATAGATAAATTGCTCAATTTCAGCGATCTATTCATCAATCCTCACTCCTGTCTAATTACACAGTTGAAAAATTGCAAAATCGGTTTCCATCTCCATACCCCGAATTTGGAAGGCACGTTTACAGCATCCGCCACAAGCCCTACAATTACCCGTTTCTGCAATGATAGTTGTTCTACCGTCGTGGTGGTTCACTTTGGCGATGACCACTGACTGACTGACTGCCATGCCAACACGATCCAGAGCACATGTACATTGTACATGAGTCTGTGGAGGAAAAATTAGCAGTTGTGGCTTTTAGCGTGGAACACAAATAATGGTTTTATGCTTGGCTGCGATTTGCAACGGAGCGAAAATAATAACTTCTTTTAAATCCTCCCTCAGAGCTGTCGTTCATGACCACTTCACCGATGGAATATCGATTGTAGTCACAAATGCAGATACAAATAAGCAACAGCTGATAATCGAGTTAACTTTAGCAACTTTTCAAAACACAATTCATAGATTGTTTCTCATCGTACAGTAAAGATTCTTATATACCAGATTCAATCTAGCCGGATTCCTGTAGTACTGATGCCGGAAGACTCCCCAAGAACCCAAAGGATTAAAGTGGGAAAGGACCCCAATATATGTATTTGTATTGTAGCTAACTTCAATTTGGCTTTATTGGGGCCCTTGACCACTTTAATCCAACTTTAATTGTACAGATACAGTAATGCTTGCTTTATTTACAACTTGTTTATGCATGCATTACGGCTTGAGCAGCGTAATTACTTGGGTTTTCAGTACTGATTATCCGCATTATGGCAATAAACGGGGCATGCGCGCATGGGCGTAGCCAGAGGAGGCCAGGGGGCCGTGTCCCACCCCCTGGCCCCGTGAGTTTTTTTTTTTTTTTTAATTGGAGGCAACTCAAAGATTATCAATAGTTCAAAGTTCCAGAGAAATTATCTCAAAAAATAAACTATAAAAATAATTAAGATTTTTTTCATTATTATCAAACCTTTTTACTCGAAAACTACTTCTTGTTTCGCAAAGTATTTCTACAAAAGAACCACTTTGATCTTATCTTAAAATTTAGGAATTCCTCAAGGGACTTCTTCAGGAAAGTCTTTGTGAAATCTTCCATTGCACAATGGTCCGAGGACCAACATTAAACGATCGATCAAACGATCAATTCTGACTATACATGTCAATGGTTGCTCCTCCGTGATTGATCTGAACTGGTACCAGTTGCACTGTGATCCAACTGAATAAGGGGCTGGGACATTCCACTTATTCTCAAAGTGCAATTTTAGCAGCTCATGCATATTTGATCAATAACGGTGCCGGCCAAGTCCTTATAGTCAGCTGGGAAGGGAAAGGAATGTTAGAGTGTACTGGTTGTTGCTACTAGAGACCGAGAGCACTCTGCGTCCCACAACCCGCACGGACTGGGGTATTTGTTAGACGGAAAGGATGGGAGATCTGGGAGTCACCGTTGGGTCGGTGATGCGATCCATGGATAGGGTTATTTATAGTGTTTGTGATAGATTGTGTGGTGAATAAGGTGAATAAGGTCAAGCGGCACAGCACGCTTTGGTTGCATAACTTATAGGCGTTATATATACACTGTGCTGTGAGTGGAAGTTGGAAGGGAGGGAAACGACTTTTTTTTTTCAATTCGTTTCTGGTTCTAGCGATGGCTATGAACATATGAATATACATGAGTTGTATATGTAGAGAAGAGAGAGAGTGAGAGAAAGTGGATAGAAAGATACAAAGTAGGATGAAAAGGACGGGCCAGGGATTGAACCCATGACCTTCTGCATACGAATCAGAAGCGGTAGCCACTAGACCACCAAGCCCGTCACATAATGGTCCGAGGACCAACATTAAGTGGAAAAACCCAAATTAATCCACCTAGTGGTGATAGTGCCTTTCTCGTCGTATATGTTCCCACGACCTTTCCGTCGACGTAAGTCAAAGTGTTCCTGAATCCTGATATTTTTCAAGAAAAGTAAGCATTTTATCAAAGCCATCATTGAAATGACTTAAAACTTATTGATGGCACATAGTCCGACGTTATGTTCAAAGTATAAGCAGAGCTGAATAATATCAGATTTCTCAGTTGACTGCTTGAGCACCTTCACTAGCACTGGGGGCTGATCAATATCAACACGATACTAACAAGCTAAGATATAACTTTTTACACAATCACAGATCACTTTGCGATCTTCGAAAAAGTTTTTTTTTTCTGAAAATTCTATGCTATATTTGATTGACCGTTGAAAACAAGAACGTGGTGAGTATAGTGAGACGTCTGTTTGTATGTGGGTTTAATTTGTCAAGATTTTGTTCTCTTACACATATTTATCGCTTGCATTGATTTTATTTATTTTCGTAGTTCCGGCGAGGCACCAAACACTGGATGTGCAACCCTACCGGTAGTCTCTAATGTGGTATGAGCTTATTTTCTAGTTAACCGTTCCTCAGGTTATTAAAAAAGCCGTGATGTGATGTGTCGCATGGTACATTTGGTTACTTTCCATGCGGTACTGGAACAGGTTCCGAAACACCACGGGGTCTACCAAATATAGTCTGAGACTATTTCATTGCTAATGTTCATTAGGTTACCTAAAAAACACAATTTGATTTATCTTATGCATGGGTACAGATCACTTTTACATTTGCCACTTCCAGTGGGACACCCAGAACTGGTTTCGGGACACTACCGGTTATCTAAAATATGGTCTAAAGCTATGTTCTTACAAATCGATCATCGTGTTATCAAAAAAGGGTCTCCAGTTGGCCTAGTGGTTAAGGCTATGGATCGCCAATCCGGAAACAACGGGTTCGATTCCCGTTCCGGTCGGGAAAACTTTCTGGACTTCCTGAGCATAGTTTATCATTGTACTTGCCTCACAATATACAAATTCATGCAATGGCAGACAAAGAAGCCCCTTCAATTAATAACTGTGGAAGTGCTCTCAAGAACAAGTTGAAGAGAGACAGGCCAAGTTCCAATACGAACGTCAGGCCATAAAGAAGGAGAAATTATCACAAAAGCTGCTATTTGATGTACTGTCAAACCCCGCGTATTCATCACTCTTTAAGGACGAACGTCTTGAAATCCCGCTTCAACAGTGCATCAGAACTTCAGACGCACTAGAAGCAAGCTTCAAACAACAGTGCATATTATTATTCTATTCTTGCTCACTTGTAATAAGCTTCAAATAAGAGGATCAGGCGCGCTGGTTTTGTTTACGAAGAGATTTGTGCGCTCGAAATCGTAAGTAGGTGCCAAAGTCGGCCATTGTGGCGGCCATTTTGGGATTCTTACAAGTCTGTCCTTAATACGACACTTTTTAATTTTTACCCCGCTCATTCGGCATTTGTCGAATTAAAAAATGATCAAATGTCACAGTGTAATACACTGTAAATACGAATGATCCGATATTGTGGTGTTACTCACACCCGCTGCGGCTCCTCGTGCAGCTGCCACTTCCGAAGGTTCAAATTTGGTGCTTTCCGACACCTGATCCGTTTGGTGATCAACCGCAGTGAACCTCGGAAGCCAACAATCGTAGAATGAACCAGCTATCAATTCGTACCACCACAATATCTGTAAAATTTGTGTTCAAAAGCAAATCATACAATCTAAACAAAATTAAAATAGAGTTAGTTTATCTTTTAATTCGATACGATGTTTACGCAGGTAATTTGACAGCAATCATTGTCGAATTTCACATTTTACCACTTTCGGTTCACATTTCACCATTTACCGATTATCCCTGATGTGGTCTTAGACTAGTTTCATGCAAATTGTTAATCAGTTTTCCTTAAAAAGTCGCAAATTTATGTAATGCATGTATGGGTTTGGTTCATTTGTGCATTTCGCCGGTTCCGGCGTGGCACTCGAATCTGGTTCCGGAACACTACCGGTAAATGTGGCCTGAGATTATTTTCTTGCTGATCGTTCTTCGCGTTATCGAAGATGCCGTTATTTAAGGACAAACGTCTTGAAATCCCGCTTCAAAAGTGCATCAGAACTTCAGACGCACAAATCTCAAGAAGCAAGCTTCAAACAACATTGCATTTTATTATTCTATTCTTGCTCACTTGTAATAAGCTTCAAATAAGAAGATCAGGTGCGCTGGTTTTGTTTACGAAGAGATTTGCGCTCGAAATCGTGAGTAGGTGCCAAAGTCGGCCATTTTGGGATTCTAACAAGTCTGTCCTTAATGTGCTGCGTGTATGCGTTTGGTTCCGTTCTACATTTGACCACTTCCGTCGGGGCACCTGGAACCGGTTTCAGCACACTATTGGTTTTCCAAAGTATGGTCTATGATTTTTTTTTCTTGTTAACTGTTCATCAGGTTACCAAAAAATCATTTAATGTGTCGAATTTATGGGTTAGGTTCTCCATTACATTCGACCACTTCCGATGGGGCAACCGTAATCGGTTGCGGAACACTACCGAACACTCCTCAAAATGGCCGGAAACTTTTTTTGCCAAATCAAAATACCTAAAAATCCGCGATTTGATGTATCGCTTGCATGGGTTTCGTTCACTTTTATATTTGGCCATTTCCGGCGGGACACCCAAAACCGGTTCCGGATCACTACCGATTCAGATAAGTTCTGAAAGTATTTCCCTGCTTACTGTTCATAACAAAAAAGCCACTATTTGATATGTCGCATGGATGAGCTTGGTTAACTTTTATACTTGGCCACCTCCGGCGGGACATTTGGACCCGGTTCCGGAACATTACCGGTTCCGATATGGTCTGAGAAAGTTTTCCTGCTTACTGTTCATCGCGTGATCGAAAAATCAGCGGTTTGATATGTCGCATGCATGGGTTTAGTTCACTTTTATGTTTGGCCACTTCCGGCGGAACACCCGGAACCGGTTCCGGGACACTACCGGTTCAGATATGGTCTGAGAATGCTTTCCTGCTTACTGCTCATCAGGTTACCGAAAAAGCTGCGGTTTGAAATGTCGCATGCATGGTATTAGTTCAATTTTATATTGGCAACATCCAACGAGACACCTGGAACCGGTTCCGAAACACAACCGGTTCAGATATGGTCTGAGAATATTATCCTGCTTACTGTACATCAGGATATCAAAAAAGGCACTATTTGATATGTCGCATACATGGGTTTGGTTAACTTTTATACTTGGCCACCTCCGGCGGGACATTTGGAACCGGTTCCGGAACATTACCGGTTCCGATATGGTCTGAGAAAGTTTTCCTGCTTACTGTTCATCGCGTTTTCGAAAAAGCTGCGGTTTGATATGTCGCATGCATGGGTTTAGTTCACTTTTATGTTTGGCCACTTCCGGCGGAAAACCCGGAACCGGTTCCGGGACACTACCGGTTCAGATATGGTCTGAGACTATTTTTCTGCTTACCATTCATCAAGTTATCGAAAATGCCGTAGCTTGATGTGCCGCATGGATGGGTTTGTAGCGTTTTCATATCTGGCCCCTTCCTGGGGTACCGGTCCGGAACACCTAAATGGCCATAACTCCGAAACGGCTGGACCGATCTGAACCATTTTCAATAGGAAACAATGGGACCAGATTCCGCGACGAATGAACCGTCGGTCATTAAAATCGGTTGAGGTTTACTGCCAAAAAGTGATGTGAGTTTTTTTGTACACATACACACATACACACACACACATACATACACACACACATACATACACACACACAGACATCACCTCAACTCGTCGAGCTGAGTCGATTGGTATATAAGACTTGATCCCTCCGGAGGCTCTATCAAATTTTCGTTTTTGGAGTGAACATATAGCCTTTCGGTACACCTTGGTGCACGAGAAAGGCAAAAATTAATCACTCAAAAACCATCCAAGATAGAGTCTTCATGTCTTCTAGACATTTGCTCGTGAGTCCAAGCCGCGTTATATGCAAAAGTGTCCTAAACGCCAAATCTTAAAATACTTCATATTTCAGCACCTAACTTTTTTATTTCAAAAGATATCGAAATAAAATGTTCTGCAAAGTTGAAGAAGGTAAAACCCCGACAACTTTCTCGAAGAGCAGTTTTTTCTATCTCTTCAATCTGAAGAGATATAACTTATTGAAGAAATAAAAAGTTTTTTTATGAAAAGATTGAAGTTTTGATGCATATTTCGCACCGTAAAGCACTATTTGCAATTGAAATAGCGTAACTTGCTACTAAAATTGCTTTCAAACGCAAGCTCTTTCAATTATGATGAAATCTATCAAAAAATCAATTGATTTTGCACCAAATCAATGGTTTTAACCGGTGTCAAGCCATGGGAGTCACATTAGGTTGATCTGCTTTTGAATGCTGACATATTTGAGGCGATAAAGCTTGAATAAAAAAATACAATGATTTTAAATATTGGTATCAAATGCTAAACCTACAAACTAGCAACACGGCCAAGCCAACAACAAAGCGATATGATCGCAGCAAACGGATATCAATTTCGACCAATCAGCGACTGGTCTCCGTTTGACAGCAAATTGGTCTCAAATTGACTGACTACGTGTCGCATCCTATCCTAGGATCAAAGGCCTTTCATAATATATGTCAAACATATAAAACTGGACGGTCCACAATTCAATTTAAAATTTGCATACGATCACCAGATGCATATATCTGATGAATTAAGAAATCGAAAAACTATAGGGAATTTGTTTTATATTTTTGCTCACTTACACAAAGGAACAAAACAAATCAAAAAAGACAAGATTGGGTTCATCGCTACTCGAATGTTTAAGATAAGTGATCTTGAAACACGAGTAGATGTTGAACTCGGACATTATGGATGTAATTTTTCGTGAATTTGATGCCTAAAATACGGTCATAGTCAAATCACATTTAAAACGCAAAACAAAAAAACACCCTCTCCAAAATTTGTCAAAATGCAGTTTTTGTCATACTAGATCCGGTGGTGGGAGAAAATTAAAGATTCACTTGCGCCTTTTTCAAATGTTACGCTAGAAAAATTGGCTTAAAAAAGTACAAAAATACTTATATCTTTTGATAGAAACATCGTACAGCTTTGATGTCTTCTGACGAAATATGTATTTTAGCAATATGTACAATTGCTCTGAACATAGTAGGCTTGAAAAAAATGATAGTTTTTGACATATGACAAAAAAAACCGATTTCGGACTTTTTATTTCTTCAATAAGTTATATCTCCTCAGATTGAAGAGATAGAAAAAACTGCTCTTCGAGAAAGTTGTCGGGGTTTTTACCTTCTTCAACTTTGCAGAACATTTTATTTCAATATCTTTTGAAATAAAAAAGTTAGGTGCTGAAATATGAAGTATTTTAAGATTTGGCGTTTAGGACACTTTTGCATATAACGCGGCTTGGACTCACGAGCAAATGTCTAGAAGACATGAAGACTCTATCTTGGATGGTTTTTGAGTTATTATTTTTTTCCACTTAATGTTGGTCCTCGGACCATTGTGCATTGGCATCTTGCAGGGTTCCGATAGTGATTGTTTCAGGGATTGTGCTAAGAAATGCCACATGAATTCTTCCCACGATTTCTTCTGATTGTTTTTACAGATACTTGTACAAGGATGCATCGATGAAATCCTCTAGGAATTTGCCATGGATCATGGATTGCTCCAGAGATTTTTTCAAGAATTCCTCTCCGGGTTTCACCAGATATTCCTTAGGAAATTTCTCCTGCGATATCTAAGGAGTGTATCGGAAATTAACTATAAACATTCAGGATGCTCTATCTCGAAGCATGTTTGGTCTTATCATTTCGGTTCTTCTATCAAATCTTCACAATACAGTCAAGTTTAGAACAGCCTGAAAAAAATTGAAAAATGTTTAGCATTATTGAAAATATTGTAGAATGAATACATCTCACAAATTAAAATTTTGGACAAATTGTTGTTTTTTTAAGATTTTTCAGCGTTTCAATAACCTGTAGCGAATAAAACTTGTACGGCGAAAAATCCAAAAAAAAATAATTATTGTTAGCAGTTATGTACACATAACATATCACCGAACACCAACTTAAAAAAAAATATTTATGATCGAAAAACCCTCAACATTTAAAAAATGACCTATCCTAAAAAAGCACTAATTTTTTGTCGAACTTTGACAGTCTATTTTAAATATCTTCAAAGGTTATACAATTCCGTTCTCTACTAAAGCTACCTCGTCGTTAAGTTTAAAAACATTTCCAATTAAAAAAAAATGAATCATCAATTGGATGTATTCTTTATTTGCGTAATCGTGCTTTGAATGAGCATCAATAAATAGGGTCCCTGAAAAATGACCTTTTTTCATTTTTAAGAATTGCGCTAAAATGGAATCGAATTTTTTCTTGAAAAATTTTTTTTACCTATATTATGAGCAATCTGGGGAAGAATATATTTGCGCTAATATATTTAAAAAAATCAAAAAAAAATCCATTTTTTCCGCAATTTCAAATTTTTAAGAGGTGTCCAAAATTTCAAGATCATGCGTTCAAACTTTGAGATTGATGACCATGTAAAATAATTATTTTTACAAAAGCAAAAGTGTCATTCCTTTTTCTGAGGATTTATATAGTACATCCAAAAATAAAATTATTTATAACTTGAATAAATTATTTTTTAGGATGTTTTGAACATAGTTAATTTCCGATACAGTCCTTATAGAGGTTCCTTCCAATGTTTTTTTTTTCGAGGATTCCTCCAGGAATCCCTCCAGTTCCCAAAGGAATGTCAACAGAGATCATTTTATGTATTTCTGCAAGTGTTCCTTCAGAGATTTCTCAGGATTTCTCCATGTATTCCTTCAACAATTCCACTAGAGATTGTTCTAATAATTCAATCTGGAATTATTTGAAGTATTTCAGCAGGAATCAGCAGAAAATTGAACCAGAGATTATCGTAAAAAAAATTCAGGAATTTCTTAAAACATTGTACAAAACATTATTTTGGGAGTCCATGCAAATATTCCAACAATTACACAGCGTAACAAAAATTTACCTTTTGTCTGTCTCAAGAGCAAACTTATGTGTCTCCGAAGAATTTTGGGCCGCTGAATCCGAATCCGGGCTCAGATTTGCTCTAACACGTCACAATTTTGAGCTATACCTCAATTTATAGGACAAAATATGCGATTTTGGGCTTTTTTGACTGCAAGCCATTAAGCAAGGAAATATTTTTTTTAAGCAATCAAAAGGTTTATTGGTCAATTAACATCTAAATTAACGACTTATGCAAAATATTTCGTTTAACCAAATCGAATTTGATAGTTTTAAGCGATTTATGTTAGGTACGATATTTCCCATACAAGTCACCCTCCAAAAGTTGCATGCAAGCTTTCATACTAACATAAAATGCTTAAATCTATCAAATTTGATTAGGTAAAACGAAATATTTTGCATGAGTCGTTAATTTAGATGTAAATTGACCAATTAACCTTTTGATTGCTTAAAAAAATATTTCCTTGCTTAATGGCTTACAGTCAAAAAAGCCCAAAATCTAGCCCAAAATCGCATATCTTACCCTATAAATTGAGGTATAGCTCAAAACTGTGACGTGTTAGAGCAAATCTGAGCCCGGATTCTGATTCAGCGGCCCAAAATCCTTCGGAGACACATAAGCTTTCTCTTGGGACAAAAAAATGTTGCGCTGTGTTATTCTTTCACAATTTATTGCAGACATTGATATCTTCATATATTTTTTTTTTTTTCAAAGTATTCCTACACAAATTCTTCTAAGAACTTGTTAAGAAAGCTTTTCTGGAATTTCCTGAGGAATTCCCCATGAGATTTCTTAAGGAACTCCTCCAGGGATTACCCCGGTAATTTTTTCGGTGTTTCTTTTCAGAAACAACTCCAAGGATTATTAAAAAAAATCCTCAAAGGATTCTCCTCCATGAATTATTCCAGTACTTCCTCCAGGGACTGTTTAGAGATTTGCTTAAGCATGCCTCTTCAAATTACTTCCAGGATTCCTCCCGGGGTTTCTTCGGGAACTTCTGCAGGGATTCCTTCAAGAACTCTTCTTAGGATTCCTTCTAAATTTCTCCAAGAACTCCATATGCGTTTTTTTTTTCAGGAAATGTTCCTAGTATTCCAGGAATTACTCCAGGGATTCCTCTGGGGATTGCTGCAGGGGTTCTTCTAAAAAATCCTTCAGAGATTCCTACAGAAATGCCTCTAGAGATTCCTCTAGGAATTCCTCCAGAAAGTCCTACAGGAATACTTCTAGCGATTCTTCCAGGAGTTTCTCTAGAGATTCCTCAGGGAAGCCCTACAGGCATTCCTCTAGCATATTCTTTCTCCAGGAACTGTTTGGGGACTCCTTTGGGAATTCATACTGAAATTGCTTCCGCGATTCCTTGTGGAGTTTTTTCAGGAATTACTCTAGGGATTTCCTCAGGAACTGCCACTGGGATTCCTCCATGAACTCTTCAAGGGACTCCTTCAGAATTTCACCAAGAATTCTATCTGCGATTTCTTCAGGAATTATTTCTACGAATTCCATGAGAGCTCCCTCCAGAATGTTTTTTAGAGATTCCTACAGGAAGTTTTCCAGGAATTCCTCTGGGAATTCTTGCAGAGATTTCTCTGAATATTCTTCCAGGAATTCCTCCAGAGTTTTCTCTGGATTTTTTTTCAGAGACTCCTACAGGAATTCCTCCAAAGATTTCTCCAAGACTTCCACCAGAAGTTTTCCTAGGCATTATTCCAGGAATGAATCCAGTCATTCTTCCAGTAACTCCTCGGATTCTTGGACTTATGGAGTTTTCTCCAGGAATTCTTTCAGAGATTCCTCCAGGATTTCTTCCAGACATTCCTTCAGGAAATGTTTCAAGGACTCCTCCAGGAATTCCTTCAGGAATTCCCCATGAGTTTCTCCTGGGATTGCTTCTGGAGTTCTTCCTGGGATTCCTCCAAGAATCCATGCAGGAATTCTTCCAGATTTTTATCCAGGAATTTCTACAGGGTCTCCTCGATGAATTCATTCTGAAATTACCCCACTAATTTCTTCAGGGATTCCTCCAAGAATTTCTCCAGAAATTATTCTGGAAATTCCTTAATAAATTCTGTCTGCAATTCATCCATAATTTTTTCTAGGAATACCTTCAGTGATTCCTTCAGAACCTCTTCCAGGATTTTCTCTAGGAATAATTTCTGGATAAAATCTCTCAGAATACTTCTAGAGATGACGCCAGAAATACCATCCAGTATTTTTTTTTTCAAGAATTTTGATACAGATTCCTCCAGGAATTCCTACAGGGATTCCTCTAGGAATTTCCACAGGAATACCTCTAGGAATTCCTCCAGGCATTCTTCCAGGATTTTATCCAGTAATTTCTCTAGGAACTCCTACAGGAATTCATCCAGAAATTCCTCCAAGAATTACCCCAGCAATTTCTCCAAGAATTGCTCCTGGACATCGTTCAGAAATTGTGTCAGCTATTCCTCCAGGAAATTCACTAGGGATATTCAGAGATTTTTCAGGAATTTCTCCAGAAATTTCTGCAGGAATTCCTCTAGGGATTTCTCCGAGAATTTCTCCAGGGATATTCCCAGAAATCCCTCCAGGAAATCCTCCAGAAATTCCTCCAAGGAGTCTTCCAAGAAATACACCTGGAACTTCTCAAGGGATTTTTTTCAGAAATTTCTGTTGTGAAGGTGTCTGTTCTGTTCAGTACTGATAAATCCATCAAAACAATCAAATCTGACTTGTACATGTCAATGGTTCATCCTCCGTGATTGATCTGCCTGCTGGTACCAATTGCACCGGGATTCAAAAAAATAAAGGCTCGGACACTCCACTTATTCTCAAAGTGCAATTTATGCGGCTCATTCATTTTTGATCAATAACGGTGCCGGCCAAGTCCTTACAGTCAGTTGGGAAAGGGAAAGGAATAGTGTTATGATGGTAGAAAACGTTTGTGCTCGAATGAAATTTGTTCTTGCACTGCCTCATGCAACTTTAAGTGATGACTTCAATGTCTATTTGATTATCTCCAAGATCTATCTTGAGTATTAAGACTTGACGCCCTTCTGCAGCCGCCTGAAACGTCTTGAAATGCTCTAAAACGCCTTTGAAGTTTCCCTTGAAACTTACCTGAGACCGCACTGAAACCTTCTAAAACGCCTCTGAAAGCTCCGTGAAGTTCCCCCAAGAAACCTCCCAAGACCCCTCTGAAAATCCAATCGCCCTTAAAAATCCCTGAAGTCCCATAAAATCCCAGTGAAACTCACTCCTGATTTTGTGGAAAAAAAACCCGCTCTGGTGAAATTGTAACGCACGACTCCGTAACCGTTAAACCAGCGCTTTAAGGGGCCATCCAAAAACCGCGTGGTCTTCCCGGTGGAGGACCACGGTTTATACAAATTTGATTTTTTTTGTATGAACCAACGGAGGGGGGTTTCGGAATTCCCCAAAAATGACCACGTGGTTCATGTACAGCCCATTACCAGCTATGCCGCAAAATAGGTAACGAATCTGAGGAATAGAAATCCGAACTGTCTCCGTGATAATTCAATAAAACAAGAGGGTTTATTTATTGAACGCTTACAACGCTACCTAGCGGCGAAATTCGGGAACCGATTTTGCTCAAATTTTGAACGTAGCTTTTGGGAGTTCAAAACAACTGATTTAGGAGGTAATACTTGGCATTTTTCGAAATTTCTGTTTTTCATATAAGTGTGGGCCACCCTAGTTGCCATGGATTTATTTCCCACTCGAATGTGATTTTTTTCACATATTCATCTCTCAATTTATCAATTGACAACATGCTGTGTCTTCTAATTTCTGGATTTCCAGTATGTTTCAGACATACTATGTAGCAGAATACCAGAAGAGAGCAATATAGGGTATTCGTTCCCTTATTAAGCATGTGGCTCTCATTTTCATCCCACGAAAAACAAAGGATTGAAGCGCTGCTTGTTTTGTTTCTTATTTTTGTATTTTTTGTTAGAAGTGAGCACTCATGAAAACAAAAAGAAAGGAGTCAATCGGTGCCGTAATCGCTTGTTTTCGAATAGGATGAAAATGGGAGCATGAGATTACGGATGGCACACATACCCTATGAACTGTACCTCTATGAAACCATGCCCCAAAATACCTTGAAACGCCTCTCAATCAACACCGCTCTTTCTGTGCACGGGTTTGCCCCCCCCCCCCCCCCTTAAACCCCACTTGACCAGAAAGTTCTAACAAAAATATAATATAATTATAACAAACCATGATATTTATAACTTATTGCGATATAATCATGTTCAACATTCTTGGTGTTTTTGAAAAACTATATCTCAATTATAACACATTATGTTATAAATGTTGTTTGACAACTCATTGTAATATAATTTAGTTTTGATTCTTCGACATTTGGACATGTTACAAAATTGTATCACATTTTGATAGAAACTAGAAATCCTGAAGCTAGTATTCATATCACATTCTGTTATAATTTTGATCTGATTATAACAAAAAAGGTTATTATCTTGATAAGACAAGTGTGGCTTTAGTAGCTCTGGGAAGATGATCAACTGACGACCCTGGCACGGATCCGTAATGGCTGCAATTTGAAATTATTCCCTTTTCTAGTCCCAGGCTACTTGAACTTGAGCGACACTCGTTCAAAAAACACTTGTGACTACTTTACTGTCCCTGACTCCAATCCCTTTCATCCGATCTCCCGATCCGATGATCCCGATCTCCTGATCAAAATCATCGAACTTCCATGTCGTCCTTTACTCAATCTTTCTTCATTGGAGAACTCTTGTATTATTCTCATTTCTCTTCAATTCCTAACAGTTTTTGAACTAGGTTTGAGAACCGCACAATGCGCCACTCGCATTCATAAGTGTTCATTGGGACCGAGGTCTTTATTGACTATTTTAAAGCTGAGAGATTCTACTGACGTGTATTTTGAACAGAATTAAAAACAAGCGTGGTGAAAATCACATTCCACGCTACAATTTCGTCACTTCTAAAAAAGCTCTGCCTGACATATAATTACCTAATCCACCTGATCTGAGAACTTCGTATATTCATGTTCCCATCGATGTCGACTTCGCCAGCATCGTAAAACTCTTGGTATGTACACCTCCATGTCACAGAAAAAAATCTACGTTCTGCGAACCAACAATCCACTTCGATCATTGCCCCCGCGCGCACCATCGCCATCGTCGTCCAATTAGTTACAGTAAATTGACTCGGTCTTTTTTTTTGCCAATTGTGTCCGTTTCACGTTCTGCTTCCCACTATTCATCAAGCATCAGGTGGACTGAGAAGAACGATTCGCTACGGTGGGATCTACTAGGTAAGGTACACCGGGGCAAGTTGAAACGGGTGGGGCAAGATGAAACACGAAGTTTTGAAATAGATTTCAATATAATTTTAAAAGTTATCCTTCACTAAAAGATTGTTTGAATCAAAAACTATGTGTTATGGCGATCGAACTGTTTATCATCATTAGAAAACATCATGTTAACCCGCTGTTTCATCTTGCCCCACCCGTTTCAACTTGCCCCGGTGTACCTTACCTACCGGCCAGGGACCAATGGACCGGCCGAGAGCGTTCAAATTGCTTCAATGCGGCAAATTCCGAGTGAAGTAATGCGAAATTATAGGTTTGAGGAGCAAAAATAGGATCGGATCGAATAAATGAAATCTCACCTCCTACTCGTGACTCGAATTGATGAGTCTCGTGGGTATAGTTAATTTGGATAATTGATTGTTAATTAATACGTCAGTTATTTTTTTGTGAGTTATCCAAATGATGGATGTCTGAATAGTAGAAGGGATCCACGACACATATCAGAACGTGATGTATGGATATTGCTAAATGATGATTTTTACAGCGAAATCATATTTTTTCCAACAGAGCTTTTAGTTAAATAAATCACATGAATGCTGAAAAGCCATCGGCTGCAGGTCTTCATCAATAGATGCCTGCGGCATAATTCGTTCTTAGTGACCTCATAATTGAATCAGTGGTGCTTCATCTTTGATGTCATGAAAATCCGATAGCGACAGAAATTCGGGAGCGAAAGTGGAGGTGAGTCGGCCACACTCTACGTTATCCTATTTTAGCGACTTCTTTATCCAGATATTTGACACTTGGGCGCTGAACAGATTACTGCAATAAGCAATACAGATCAATTGTATCAATCAAGGTAACAAAACTGTCTTGAACTAATACAAATTTATACTTTGCTACCACTAATGCGATATATCTTAACTCTTACATCAACGCTTTGGCATAGTTTTCTAGTTCAAAACTGCAAAACATTGGAAACTCGACTCCACTCAATAAAACGACGAAGGTACCACGAAGAGGCTCGAATGTAAACCAGAGCATTGCATCTTTCCAGTCACGGAAAACAAGAGGCGAAAATGTGCAAACAAACATATAAATTAAATCGTTGTCACGATCGCTGCGAAATGAGATGAAACAAAATGCTGCCAATCTCACCCCTGCATACTACCTTTAGGTACAGCACAGCTTGACAAACACCACAGTTAGTCAACTTGCGGGAAGGATGATTGGTCACGATCGTTTCGTGGTAGTGCTTTGTAGATCGTCGTCATAGTGTTTTCTGCTTCATCGACTACAGCATTGAGGTGACTTTATGTGAAACGCGCCATTGAAGAAAAGAACCTTGAAGGTGAGAATCTTAAGGGAATATTTTGGTATTTCATTCTTCCAACTCTTTAATCATACAAGTTTTCTACCTCTAAAATATAGAAAATGGGCAGGTCGATGTCTCGTCTGTGAAAGGGACACGAAGTTTTCTTTTCGGTTGTTGACCTTCGTTGCACACAGTACGTGACGACAATTCAATAATTCTCTTTCGACCACCAAAAATACGCATGAATCGGTGAGTTCATTTTATGTTACTTTGTTGTTATTGAATTCAATTATAAAGTGTCTACTATAGGGGCGGCTGAGGAGACTTGATCCCTGGGAAGACTTGTTCCCCCCATATTTGCTCGGAATCAAAAGCATTTTTCTTCTAGCATATTTTTTTCAAAACTACTCCTGGACAAACGACTATGTTTTGGCTACAAGTGATTTCGATTGTACATTGCATTATTTTTTAACGGCTTGGTTTGTTTTCAGTCCTTCAGAAATCTTTTAGGCTATTCCGAAAATCTCAATAACTTTGTGAAAATTGAACCAAAATCTGTCAAAATTTCACAGTACATAGTTTGAATAAAATACTTTCAAACTTATTTATCCAAATAAGGCTGTTGTTAACATATTTTAATTAATTCTGCTTAGTATACACAACAGTGACATGGGGAGACTTGATCCCTCGAGGGTTACACACACATTATACATGTGAAAAATAAAATTCTAATTGGAAGCCTCTATTTACTTGGAATTCTAGTCTATTCAACGATAAAATGTGTCAGACAATTATAACTTTAGTACAAACCGATAAAAGGGGGATCAAGTCTCCCCATTTTGAAAATACGGCATATCCAAGGGCATCCCAAGTAACAATTATACTTTTGTGACAATCCTGAAGTAATTTCTAAGATAGAATAATAAAACTTAGCAATAAAGCTCTTTGTTCTGCAAATCCGAGATAAAATAGGCATAAAATATCTATAAGACGAATCTGGCCCACTCTGCAGGAGATCTCCAAGGCTGCTTTTGAAGACTGCTTTGAAACTAGTTGTATTTATGTACTTGCACTGATGATTGATTATAAGAACTTCGTAAAACTTAAAGAAGAATAGCTTGAGGCATGTTGATCTTGTAGCTGTCTTTCCCAAAAGTGCTAGTAGTGCACAATAAATGAAATCTTTTACCTAAGCATTATGCAGATGCGAACAACTTTTGTTTCATGGATGAAATGTTAATTGTACTGCGAATTAATTTCCATCAAATTGAAATGGCTAAAGCATTTAAATTGCCTGAGAGATCGTTGATGACAGGGAATCAAAATTTTCCGTGTCATACCCACTACTTCGTTAATATGCCATCTAAAACATACGAAAATAACATAGCGCCTCAAGAATAATATCATTCATTAATATACGAAGACAAAAATTTCATATAAAAACAAAGTGCTACGCCACTTTTTCAATTCCTTCTAGACATGGCTGCCGTTCCAAGCGAACAAAACTCGTGCAGCCGCCATCAATTGTTATTACCTTTAATCCAACCCACTTCAAAGCTATGATGGAACTAAGTTGGCTTGCATGAAAGCTACAGCATTTATTGAAGATTGTTTTTACTAGTAGTGATCTTAAGGCAGATTTGTTCGTCTTAAATGAAACTTGTGCGCTTTATTCAAGAGTAACAGCTTTTGACAGTTGTTTGTTTACGTTTTAGGAGCTAGAAAATTGTCTCTGTACATTCCGCGTCAAGATGTGCCAATTCGATGATATTTTCGTGTATTTTTGAAATAATGAAGTGCAACTTACTAAAATTACTTTATTTAGCATGAACATAAGAAGAATCACAGTAAGTACCCATATCATTTTCGGTTCGTATAGTTGTGGCCTCTATGAGTAACTAGCTAAAGGTAGGGCGACAGCAGCAAGCCACTCGCATTTTTGATTGGCTATAAAATAATCAATTCGTCGATATGATTACTTTTGAGCATCAAAATGGATACATTATCAGTGAGCAAAAAGATTAAATGTTTACAATTGCATGAGAACGCAGTTTAACTATTAATTTGTTGCATAAATTATCATTTGAGTTGATAAGTTCATTTTTTTATGATTCCAGAGTAGTAACTCTAGCTCAAGAATAGAAGGTTTCAAGCAGTTTTTAAAGAAGGATAATTCAGATGAAATGCACTTCAATAAACAAAGCATAAACTTCTATTAAAATATTTTGGTGTTATGTGTTGAAAATAACTTCAAATACGACTTAAAACTGATGATAAGATGAAATACTCTAGTAGATCCAGTCGTTTTATGCGCAATATTCAAAATTAACTTGAAGAAAACCTAAAAACCGCGAACGAACGAAGATTGTTTTCTCTTGATAAAAACAATCACAAATGTTCCATGAATTGGTCATGCTACGATAAAGCTTCCATAAAAATAAACAAATCTAAATGGAATTTAAATTGTTACTTGGGATATCCTTAAAAATTTAAGGAAATCTTACCATTTCATACACTCCATATTCATCGAAAATACAAGAAAACTCGAAAAGAAAATTCATAGGAAGACTCTGGAATTATTTTCCCTTTAAATAAACCATGTGCTCAACGGGGGATCAAGTGTCACCCATTTTTGAAAAATACATTATAAGACGTGCCTCCATAAAAACACAGTTTTGAAAACTTTAACAATAATTTAAAGGCCTTCTGTTGTGTATTAACTTGCAATACATGTTTACCTGCCATTTTGTACGGAAATCGGATCTAGTTTTATGTTTTCTCTTGAAGTTTCAGGTAAATTAAGAAAAAGGGATCAAGTCTCCCCAGTCTCCCCTATACGATATTCGTAGATATGCAATGTTTATGCATTTTCTTATCAAATGTTGTGTAGTCCTTCACAATAAGTATTAGCTTAAGAAGTTAATTTTGTGAAACACCATTTGTTTGTTATATTTTGTGTTTATGAAAACCCTTTTAATGGTTCGTCAACAAGATGTCGACGTCCCCATGAGAAGACTTTCTGTCAGCATCACATTCAATTCATCGTTTACCAAGACGACTATTAAAAATAATCACTACCCTCCTCCAAATTCCTAGCTTTCACTCGTAAAATTTCAGAGGACTCAATAACTTCCATTCTCTGTGCATCCTGAAATCGATCAGCATTCGAACGCGACCGGTGCCAGCATGGCTTTTGTAAGTAATGGCACTTCACCCCTCTTTCATCTAGCTCTTTTTCGAGTTTATCAAAGAGAATGAGTGAGACACAAGGAAAAGCTACCTGCAACAAGAACGGGCCGTAAATCATGCACATTCTTTAAATAGTCTTAGTGGATAAAGTTTGCCAATTTTTCAGTTCACAAGGAGTATGAAGAAGCCTTAACATTTCGAAGTTTTGAGTAAGTGTAGCTATGGTACAAAAACAGCAGTTACGACTATTGGTAACTATGAAATATTCAGCTGCATTTGAATAAACATTTCCATAGATAACACATTTTACACGTTGATCCCCATTACAGCCTAAAGTTCACAGTTCACGCCTAGTACAAAGAGGAGATATTTACCAGCCAACGGCTTCGTTGCAAACTTAGGGTGTAGAGTGAGAGACTAAAAACAACGATCAGATAATGTTACGAAAATCAGCCAACTGTTTTCACTCCGATCAGCCTACGAGGTCGTTGCGAGTTTTGTCACCAGGAGAATGAACAGCTGGTCTTTGACTACCCGAGTATACCAATATGTTTTCTATCCGGTACTGAAATCAAATAGATTTAGAAAATTAAGACGAGTGATGGAAAAGTCGAGCTGTTCAACAAGTTGTATAATGAATTATATGAAATGATTGTTCATTATAAAATTCAGGTTACATTATGAACATTTTCCAACTCTTTATTATAGTTACGTTATAATGGCATTATGAGCTTGAGCTTGAGATTGATTGACCGCCCGCAGTTGCAACTCCAGTAGCGCCAAATCAGCTACACTCACACAAGAAACCAATGAGATAGCTGCTTGGGACCAACAGCCATCTTCAGTGTGTGAGCGTTGGTGGTCTTGTATTTTTAGGCGACAATGGCGCCTACTGCGTGGTTGCAGGTCAATGGGGAAGGGGAGGAAGTGATGATTGCAATCGCTTGCCCACATCAGGCCGTTGAATCCTCTGCGCCTGCACAAGGTCATGCGGATGTTGGTGAGTTGCTGGGAATGTTTATTTTGGCACATGGGATCATGCATTGGTGCCTGGGTGCCAGGCGTAAAGCGATAGATTGTGTGAAGATTACTGTGAAGCGGCACAGTCCCCTTGGTTGCATAACTTGTAGGCGTTATATGATAGATTGACACTGTGCTATGATGAAAGTTGGGTTTTTTTTCAATCCGTTTCTGGTTCTAGCGATCGCTACGAACATACGAATATACATGAGATGTATATGTAGGAGAGAGAGAGAGTGAGAGAGAAAGTGGATAGAAAGATACAAAGTAGGAGGAAAGGGACGAGCCAGGGATTGAACCCAGGACCTTCTGCATATGAATCAGAAGCGGTAGCCACTAGACCACCAAGCTCGTCTGACTAATTATGACTATTGTGGTATCATAACGAGTAGATATTAAGAAGTAGAAAATATGAAAATATTTCAAGGAAAAATTAAAATAAAATAAACGGTGAAAGATAATATCAGAACAGAATCAAAACTCATGTAATTGAATCTTATTGTACATCCGATTGGGAATGAGGGGCTGTTCATAAACAACGTAGACCAAATTTTGGCCATCTCAGACACCGCATTCCCCCTCGTAGGCTTTACAAAAAAAAATAAAATTTGTATGGAGCATAGACTTTGTTCAGACACCCCCCCCCCCCCCTCCGTCCAAAAATTCCACGTTGTTTATGGCTCCTAATCTAAAAACAAAACATGTGCCATGTGGTACCGCTGCACCATGGGAGAAAAATGGACTCAAAATTGCAACTTTTGGAAGCCGCTGGTTTGGAAAGGCATCAAAGACCTATTTCTATGTAAAAAATGACAAGGAATCGAATGGAGGCGATCTCGTCTTGTGCAAACCACGAGAAAATGTCCCCATGTTGCCCCATTTTCCCCTTGGTTGCACATATTCCTAAAAAAAACTATTGTAGTTAGTTTTTTGCATAACTTTTCAAAGTGTTTTCAAATTTTCCATGTAAATCAGAGCAACCACCATTCACTCACTCTTAAGAAACTGGTGTGAAATGATTCACACCATGGCTGACCACGAGGAATGACCTATTTTGCCCCAATACGCTCCAATTTTCATGTTCAAAATTTAACCAAAATGCATATGAAGATCTCCACGGATAGTATACATCCATGAAAAACGCTCAATATTTTAGCAAAGACTTTGCACAACAAGGGTTAGTTAAACATTTCCATGTTGTGCATATCACGATGATGCCCATATACATAAAAAATGTGAAAAACTAGTTTTTTTTTTTATAAGTTTTCAAACTATTGTCGATGTTTCCATAAAAATATAGGAATCATTATGTAAATAGTTTTGAAAAATTGAACAACTTTGATTTCAACCCTGGCTAAGAACGGGAAGTGATCTATTTTACCCCATTTTATGTTTTATTGTAAAATTTTCCCATGAAGCGTATTTAATGTAAATACTTTACTTCACTTTATCTTTTTATTAAAGATTAAGAAGAAAAAATAAAGAAAAATGTATAGAAATTTAGTAAATTCTCACAAGAGTCCTTTACTGAAATCCCGGAGAATTTTTGAAGGAGTTCCTATAGAGCATAGCTCCCAACTTTCGTTTCGCGACCCCCCAACCGCTAACAGACACGCTTTGTGTGTTTTACGAAAAACGCAGTGACGACAGACTGGGGGGTCGCGAGAGCCAAGGTTGGGAATCGTGGGTAGAGGTTTGTTAAGATTTCTATTGAGAAAAAAAATCCTGTTCAAAATTCATGGAGAAATTCCTAGAGGCTTCCTCAGTCCTGGAGGAATTTAGGCGAAAATCCTTGAGGAATGAAGAATCTCTGTATGGAGGAGCTCGTAGTAATTTCTGAAAAAATGCTTCGAAAGATTTGTTGAAGTAATTCGTTTAGAAATTTCTGAATGATTTTTTTTTGAGTTAATCTGCAAAAATCCCTGTATAAACTTCTAAATGGATCATTGAAAGTTTTTTTTTGTGGAATTCTTTTAATGGAGTTTTTTTTCTTAAGTAATCTGTGGAAGATTTTTTGTGAGAGTCCCTGGAGGAATTTCTCATGAAACTTATGGAACAATTCTGGAAGGCACCCAAGAAATATTTTTGAAATCTTAGAGAAATTTCTGGATGAATTATGAATTGGCTTCTTTAACGGTGTTGAGATAATTTAATATTCTAAATCTGCATGTCAAAATGAGCCGAAATCCAAATTTTCATGAATTTTGGAGCCCGGGAACCTATTTAAAAATCAATTTGAAGTTTGTATGGGAACGATTTCTCGCACCACCCCTCGTCGCAGTTTGTACTGGGCGGAGCTGTCAAGCAGTTGCCCAGCTGTCAAAAGGTGATTTCAAAAAATATCTTTGAAATTGATTTAAAGTACCAAAATAAAGTTCTAAAAATCTGAAAAAATCATAGTTGCTCAGAAAAAGGTGCTCTTTCGTATGAAATCAAAAAATCAATACATTTTTCAAAATTTAAAAACCCAATTAATGATTTTCTATAGGAAATGCTAAATCACGCTCATATCGAATTATCTTTTCTAAAGTATTGAGCGTTTTACAGATATGTAGATTAGCAACAGGTACCTTCATCTTCTTCGTGCTAAAATTATGCATTGAAACATGAAAATAGGGGTGAATTTGGGGCAATATAGGTCCTATTCCGTGCTCTGCTATGGTGAAAATCAACTCTATCTTGTTTTCTTAAGAGTCATGATTACTATAATTTGCATGCAAATAGCAAAATCATCTTGAAAACTTACATATGAAAACCCTATTTTTAATACCTCCTAAGGAATATAGGCCGACCTACTGATACCTGACCGTTGGTTCAAAACAACGTGTTATATTTACTGCTCGGGCTTCAGCAGAGTCCAATGAGCTTTTTTGTAAGTATCGATTGCATTTTCACAACCAGAAGAAATAAATATCTCTTTAGTTTTTTTTCTCTTTTGCGATGTTGCCGGTTATGGCTTAGACGTTCATCTCGCTTTGGTTTGATTATTTCCATAGGAACTTCAAATTCGTGTCAGTTGGGAGAATATATGGTTCGGTTCAAGTTGAATAAACTACGGCTAGCTTTTCAGTTATTTATCATATCTAAAACTTCTTAAAAACTAGGTAACATTTCTGACATAGTTCAATTCAGTTTTCTGCAATTGCAAATTTCGTGGAAGAATTGGAGCAATTTTTAAAAGATGTTAGTTATTTTTTAATAAATTTCGATGAGCCTTTCCAAATAGAATTCCAGAACTGGTAAAGCATTTTTAGTTGAAACCTTGCAAAATATTTAGCAGGAATCTTATGAATGATTTCGGTCCGATTTTTTTGGCAAAATATGGCTTAGTTTTTCGATAATTTTCTTTTTACAATAAACATGTAAAAAAGTCATAACCAATTTTAACTGATCTTATCTTCAGCATGGTTTGGATGATCTGGGACAGCTCTAACATACAAGAAATATGATTGAATTGATCTAATATGACTACTGCAACACTCTACACTAAATTTGAAATGTAGCCGATGCAAGCTCGTGCCCAAGGGAGGAGTTTGGGGGGTTAAACCCCTCACATTTCCGAAAATCTATGAATTAGGTGCCATTCCGCCTTTACGAAAACTACGAAAAACCCTCCCTTGTCGTATTTTTTTTGTGCATGAGCCTGAGTTGATGATTTGCTACGGGTTGTAGATATGAAGGCCTTAACCATATACTATTACAAGTGACCTCATATATCCCTGACGCACTAGAAATTTGTCTCCCATTACTAGCATTACATGTATAAATCATGCAATAACCATATGTCTCATTTTTTGAATAGTTTGGATGATCCGGGAAGCTTCTAAGATGTATATTCAATCATCACGTGAATCAACTGATCTTCAATGACTACCAAAACGCGTTATAGTGAGTGTGGCCAATGCTATGTTACGAGCGTTGATCTGGAGACTTTAACCATATAATATAAAAAAGTGATGCTTCAGATATCACTGATGTGCTGGAATTTTGTCTTCCACGACTTGTATTATATGTTTGAATCCGTATATTTTAGCTTCAGGATGGTTTGAATTATCTAGAAAAGCTTCAAGTTATATGATATATGGTCGAACTTATCATCTATGTCTACTGAAACACACTACACCAAGTTTTAATCGTGCAGGATGCTTTGTTACGAGTGTAGATCTGAAGGCCTTAACCACATAGTGCTGACAGGCGACCTCAGATATCTCTGATGCTCTGGAAACTTTTCTCCCATGGCTTGCCTTATGTGTATGAATCACATGGGCAAACTCTGATGTTTGTGCACTTCTGTTGATATGATATTTCAAATTCAAACCATATTTCTGAACTTCAGAATAGTTCGGATGATCCAGGATGCCTCTATGATGTGTATACAAGTATCATATGATTCAACTGATCTTCTATCAAAACGCACTATACCAAGTTTGAAATGCACCCGATGCGTTATTGCGGGTGTAGATATAAAGGCCTTAACTTCTGCTGGAGGTTCGACTGTATGGTTCCAACAATTAATTAAAACCGGCTACTCAGTCTTGAACTAACAAACGATGTTTATTACTTGCCCAACGTTTCGACACGGGGTTGGTGTCTTCTTCAGGGGGAACTAGAATTTAATACATTTACTAACTGGTCTGTTACATAATTTAGTCACGGTAACTTACACTAATTTCGTCGTTTTTGGTCTTATGTTTCGTCTAACTGTAACTGTCCTGTTTTTTGTTTGATGATACATGCTGTAAAATTATTGTCGTTATTATTTTTGTCTAGTTTCTAGTCTGTACGGATCAATTTTATAGAAAACAATTTTCTTACACTTAGTTGGCTTGTAATAACTTCTAACGGACTATTGGCAATAGCGCAATTTTGCTATTATCATCCCCTCAATTTTGTTTGAAAATTTGTTGGTAGCGAAAAGTGCCCTATCTTAATAACTACGTTTCGTCTACGGTATGGTTATAATGTGTTAAAATCACCACGCCAAAATTATGTAAATTATAATTTTTGAAGCATATCTGTATCATTACGTCTCGTGTATCGTTATCGGGCTTTTACGCATTACATTTTACTGATTTCGTCTTATTTACACAACAAATAGTAGAACCCGAAATGTTATTGGGCGCGCTAGTGTAAAACATAGGAGCTGAAAATATTTTCTAATACCACCACGTTTTTGATTATTAATGGTTTTTTTTTTTTCACAGTTCACTAGAAATATGGTGCATTTGATGATGTGGGACTTATATTTTTATTGCAACCCTTTGATGAAATATTCCTGTTTGAAGATTAGTGCAAAATTACCGCACGCACCCTGTGTATCGATACAAATCTAAAGATATAATAGGACTGAATTCCAAGGAGTTTGGAGACCTTAGAAGTAAACATATCGTTTTTCATACATTTAAGGCATATACCCTACAAATAGGGGAAAGACATTATAAAATTGACGCAACAATATTTTTGGCCACCTGTTTGTACGGAGCCACCCCATAGTGCATCCGTTTCAATGCTGTCTAGTGTGAAGAATCGAGATCAGGGTTGTTAACGTTAATCAACGATTAACGCCGTTTCGTTAATTGGGTTCTTCAGGGGTATTCAGATTATTTCATAATCAGATTCTCCGCCCAAGAATTAGTCGAAATCCAAAATTTCATAATTTTTGGAGGCCGGAAACTATTTGAAAAACGCATTCAAAGTTTGTATATGGAAAATTTTTTGTTCGGGTCGAACTGTCATTTTATCGATTGAACTGTCATTCTATCCACGAAAATGAAAACTGTTTTATTAATTTAACTATCAAAACAAAGGTTTTGGAATCCAATAAAATCACGTTATACTCAGAAAAATGAGATCTTTCAATTAGACTATAGAAAATAGCAATATTTTATTCACTTAACAACCCAATTCGTTAACGTTAATTGTAACGATCAACGATTCTTCCGTTGATTTTTTTGAAAGCGTTGATCAACGTTAACGTTAACGCGGAGCGTTGATTTAACGTTAACGACTCCGTTAATTTTACGTTAATTGTAGTACATATTTAATTGATACTAGACTGTACATTTAAGTGAATCTACTTGGGTCAAACTAAATATTTCGGTAAATTTGTCGAAAAGGTGTGCAAAATCGAATAATTCAGATTGTTTTCAATTCAATTCTCTAAGTAATCTGGATCCTGAGATATATGGGATGGAAATTTTGTCAGTGTTTCATCTGCTTGTCTAAGATATCAAATAAATCACAGACTAATAGATGTGACACTAACGAAATTTCAATCTCATATATCTCATGAACCTGATTACTTAGAGAGTTGGTGTCTTCGGCTAAGTTGTTTGGCTGGTTAAGGACTAACCGATAATACGACTTATGTTTTAAAATTACACCGCTAGGCGGTGCTAGTGAGCTAACAAATTTTGTTTTTCATATATACAGGTCGGACTCGATTATCCGGAGTCGGATTCTGGCGCTTCCCATAATAAAATCTCACAAACGGAATGCTGTAAGAAGCTGAAATTTTGACTGATCACTAATCAAAGTTGGCTTGATAAACTGTCAAAATTTCAGCTTTATAGAGCATTTCGTTTCCCAGATATATGATTGAGAAGCATGTGATCTCGACTCCGGATAATCGAGTCCGACGTGTATCAGGAAAATTTGCAAAAAATTGCAACTAGCGCCGCCTAGCTGCAGAAATTTGAAACAAACGGTAATTATTCTGAAAGCCCTTAATCTACCAAACAATATAGCCGAAGACACCATCTTTCTACAAAATCAGGATGCTGAGATATGCGAAATTTAAAATTTGTTTGCTCTCTAGCGCCGCCTAGCGGTGGAATTTTGATTCTTAAGTCTTATTATAGGTTAGTCCTTAACCAGCCAAACAACTTTGCCGAAGACACCAACTCTCTAAGTAATCAGGATCGAGAGATACATGAGATTGAAATTTCGTTAGTGTCACATCTATTTGTCTGTGATTTATGTGATATCTTAGACAAGTAGATGCAACACTGACAAAATTTCCATCCCATATATCTCAGGATCCTGATCACTTAGAGAGTTGGTGTCTTCGGTAAAGTTGTTCAACTGGTCAAGGGTTTTCAGAATATGGGCCGTATGATTCGTGATTTCACTGCTAGGCGGCGCTAGAGAGCGTACACATTTTACATTTCACATATCTCAGCATTCTGATTTTTTAGGAAGATGGTGTCTTCGGCAAAATTGTTTGGTTGATCAAGGGCTTTCAGAATAATTATCGTTTGGTTCGAGTTTCTGCAGCTAGGCGGCGCTAGTTGCTATTTTTTGCAAATTTTCCTGATATATATGAAAAACAAAATTTGTTAGCTCACTAGCACCGCCTAGCGGTGGAATTTGGAAACATAACTCAGTTTCACAGCTGAAGGTGCATAATGCACCAACACCATTACTTCCGAAGCATAAACTCACGCATCCTGAGTAAGTCGGCAATGCATTTTGCAGGTTCTTAACGTGGACGATATAGATTCAATTATGACTCTGTAGGTCAAATGCCGGCGCACAAGTTTCTAAAAAAAAATTCTTGCTAGTGAGTAATGAAAAAAAAAAAAAAATTGTCAAACACAAATAATAATCTACCCAAAAATTGAAGAAAAAAAACCACAAGTGTCACACAGATCACAAAGCATATCACATCAATTAACGCCAAAATTAACGGCATTCGTTGACGTTAATATAACGCATGCCGTTGACGTTAACGTTGACTGGCTAGAAAATTATCGCAACGCCGTTGACGTTGATTCGGACGAAAATTAACGTTAACGGCGTTAATCGTTGATTAACGTTAACAACCCTGATCGAGATGCTGATCAAGATATTCACATGACCATCATTACGTACATTAAATTATCCAATTACTCACGATAGTTGGTTCCGACGAACACACCTTGGGTAATTTAAGTTCCTTTTCCATTGAAATTCTAGTAGAGTTGCAATCATGCATGGGAAATTACTTCAATATCTTCCTAATACTGGCCTCTTGAAAAAGTTCCATTCGTCCTTGTTTAATGTCGTCAGTAATCTTCATTCCGAGGAAGTACCGTAAAACGGGGTATCTTTGATAATGCGGGTAACTTTGATAGTGAGACAGGCATTGTATAATTTATCTCATAACTATGATCCCTCCAACCAGTTAAGAAAAAGGTAAACGTTAATCAATTCTATACATATGAAAGTTCATCTTAGACGTATTTTCATTCAAATCTAGTTTATATACAACTTTTTGGACAAAAAATAAAAATTGTTGATATTTTTGTCATTTATCAACCCCTTCAAACAATCTGCTATACGACTTCGTTACAACTATTTTTGCAATGAATCGACTCTTATTCTCGATAGATTCATCATAGTAGATTCCAAATCTGGCCTTGAATCTCTTGACGAAGTGTGTTTTTATGAAATGGAAGGAATTTTGTAAATTGAGATATTAATCTCCATACATTGATAAACGCCTAAAAGTATGCAATGCCCTTGTAATTTCATGTAGATAAATATTTGTTGTTCAAAATTTGTTAATAATAAAATAAAAAACTACCCAAAAAAGAAAACTAACCATGAATAGCATGTAATCAAATGTTGATGTACCGTTAAGCATTTATTATTACATAGATAATGATTTTTGAGAGCTATATTTATTGTGTTTTGCATTCAATACTCCACAAACTGCTTTTTATATGTGGAATTTAGTAAAAAAAATCAATGTTTTGATATAAAAATTCTATCTAATATATTCCACAAGCCTTCACTGAGCCAAATCTCCCGATCACAGTTATATGTCAATCATATATTACTGCACTATTGGAATATCATATGAATCTAATCTAAGGCTGAAAATGGGAAGTGAGAGTTATATGCGACGCATGTGGTATGACTCTCAGGTCGCAATGATACTGTTATATGTCATGTATATCGCTTCTATCATGCGGGCTGGGTGCGCCAATGTATATGCAACTCCAATAATATCCTTCACATTAAAAAAAAGCTTCCTTGGCTGGAGCGGGAATCGAACTCACAACGCCTGAATGACTGACGCCGCTTGCCGCACGACCACGAATCTCACTTACTGGAATTGCGGAATTCTGCAAAACATGTTCCACTTTATCTGCCAATGTTGCTTTTCCACCCGGCCAAAGTTATATGCACAGCTAATGTATCGATCGTGTTATGTGCATATAACTCCGATATGCGCAAATGTCATTTAGTTTTATTAGAAGGTTTTTCAATCGGAACTGCTTATGATATGATACGTATAACGATTCATTTGAAGTTAACGTTTCAGACTAGGGGTACAATGTATGTGTAGTGTCTGATAAAATAGGCTCTTAGAATTATTTCAGTGTTCTTTCATCATGTTTATACTCCTAAGATTTCAATGTGTGATTATTTTTTGAGATTTGATGTGTTTTTAGGGGTTTAGGGACAAAACGTCGAAAGACAAAACGTCGAATGCCAAAACGTCGAATGCCAAAAGGTCGAATGCCAAAACGTCGAAAGGGACAAAACGTCGAAAGGACAAAACGTCGAAAACGAGTAATTTAAGCAAATAGTGAGTTCTTTATTCTTTTAAGGGATACTCATTCTTTCTGCCAACTAGTTCAGAGGGGAGCCTTCCTGAGGCTCCCTGAAACAACACCGCAGGGTGGGCATGTTTCTTGACCAGAACTTCGCGGGTAGGGAATATTCGCACTGTCGTATACAAAAACTCACATCACGTAACATTATTTATTCCCGGACTTTCCCGACCTTTTCTTCTCTTATTTCTTTGGAGCCCCTTCTACTGGCACCCAGTGTTGCAATTGAACTAAACGCGAGCCAAAAGTGAACTGAGCTTGGATGTGAATGCGTCCTGACCAAGGTGTTGCCCTAGGATTTTGTGACGCATCTGCATACATGCGTTGTTGCGCGAAAATATGTGCCACAATGAAGTGGGATATTTTAGCATCGGGCATTAACCTTCATCCAGCCAACGTACATTTTCCATCTTCAGAAAAGCACAAAAATGGTCATAACTTTTTTGTTTTTCGATGGATTTTGATGAAATTTTCAAAACTTCCCGAAAAACTCTTCTAGTTTATGATGCCGGGGACATGGGTGCCTGGTCCACATGGTTCCGGAGTTATTCCGGATTGTCTTGGGGTACCAAAATTGGCCACATACTTTGCACAACGTATATCTCAAGATCCCGATGAGATAGAAGTATAGTGTCTTCGGTGAATTTGTTCAGCAGGTTAAGAACTAACTGGCAACGGCAACTTTGGTTCGCGATTCGGCCGCTAGGCGGCGCCAGTGTCACAAATGTGCAAACCCTCATATCTCAGAAACCTGATAAGATAGAATGATGATGTCTTCGGCAAAATTCTTCAGCAAGGTCAGAACTATCTGATAGTAAAGCCTTTGGTTTGGGATTTATCCGCTAGATGGCACAATGTGTCTGAATAATTCAAACACGTTTATCTCGATACCCTAATGAGGTGCAAGCATGCGGTTTTCAGCAAAGTTGTTCAGTAGGCTAAGAACTATTTGGCAATGGCGTCTTTGGTTCGAGAATCGTCCGCTAGGTGGCGCCAGGGTAAAAAATCTTCAAACTTTTATATCCCAGAATCCTGATAAGATAGAATGATGCCGTCTTCAACAAAGTTCTTCAGCAAGCTAAAAACTGTCTGATAGTTGAGTCTTTGATTCGTGATATATTCTCTAGGCTAATCGCTACACTGTCTTCGACCCCCTGCAGACAAATTTTGTCACCCCAAAATATTGCTCCATTTTTTCTACAGGAACTCTTCCGGGAATTTTTCCAGGAATTTCTCCGGGAATTTCTCTGAGAACTCCTCTGGAAATGTCTCCGGGAATTCTTCCGGATTTTTTCCGGATTTTTTCCTAGGACCCATATCAGGAATTTCAGCGGAGATTCCTTCAGGAATTCCTCCGGTGATTTCCCCAGGAATTATTCTGGGAATTTATCCAGGAGTTCTCCAGGAAATCCTCCGGATTTCCCCAAAGAATTTTCCCAAACATACCTCCATGAGTTCCTCCGGGAATTACTTCATGAATTTATTCTGGATTTTGCCCAGGAATTCTTTCAAGAATTTCTCCGGGCTGGATTTCTCCGAGAATTTTTCTAGGAGTTCCTCCAGGAATATCTCCGGGAATGTCTCCGTGAATTTCTTCGGAAATTTCTTCAGAAATTGCCCGGGAAATCCTCCAGAAATTCTTCCAGGAATTCCTCCGGGAATTCCCCCAGAAATTCCTCCGGGAATTCCCCCAGAAATTCCTCCGGGAATTTCTTCTGGAAAACTTCCGGTTTTTTTTTTCATCCTATGGGAATTTCTCCAGGAAGTCTTCCTTCAGGAAGTCTTCCGTGACTGCTTTTTTAAGAAAACCCTCTGAGAATTTCTCCAGGAATCCCTCTGAGAATTTCTCTAGGAATTCCTTCTTTGTTTTCTCCAGGAATTCCGCCGGGAATTTCTCCAAGCATGTCTCTGGAAATTCTCCCTGGAATTTCTCTAGAAATTCCACTAGGAATTTCTTCAGGAAATCTTTCCAAAATTTTTCCTGAAATTCCACTAGGAATTTCTTTACGATTCCCTCCAGGAGTTTCTCCGGGAACTCTTCTAAGACTCCCAACAGCAATTCCACCGGTGATTCCTTCAGTAATTTCTCCAGGACTTTTTCCGGGGTTATTTCCAGGGATTCTTTCGGGTATTTCTCCAGGAATTCTCCCGGGGATTCCTCCTGGAATTCCCTCAGGGGATTCCTCGAGAGATTCTTCCAGGAATTTCCTTCGGGGGATTCCCCTTCGGGGAGCAAGGATTCCATGAAGAATTTTCCAGAGGAATTGCTGGAGAAATTACCGGAAGAATTCATAGAGAAATTTCCTGAGGAATTCCTGGGGAAATTCTAGAGGGATTCTCTGAGGAATACTTGGTGAAATTCCCAGAAGATTTTCTGAGAAAATCTCGAAAATTTCCTTCAAAAAATCCCGGAGGAATTTCAGAAGAGTCCCCGGAGGAATTCCTGGAAGAATTCCTGGAGGATTTTCTGGAAGATTTCCTGAAGAAATTCTCAAAAAAATTCCTTAAGGATTTCCTGGAGAAATCTCCGGAGACTTTCTCGGAGGAATTCCTGGAGAAATTCCCGTATTAATTTCAGGATAAATTCCCTGAGGTATTCGTGAAGGAAGTCCTAGAGGAATTCCGGGAGAAATTCTCGAGGGTTTTAGGAAAAAAAAGTCACGGAAAACTTCCTGAAGAGATTCCTGAAGAAATTCTCAGATTTTTTTTTTGAAAAAAAAACGATAGTTTTCCTCAGAAAATTCCCGGATATATTCCAGGAGAAACTCCTGGAAAAATTCCAGGAGAAATTCATAGAGAAGTTTTTGAAGGAATGCCCCGGATGAATTCCTGAAGCAATTGCCGGAGGATTTCATGGACAAATTCCTGGGAAAATTCTCAGTGAATTTTCCGGAGAAAATCTTGGAAAAAAGTCCGGAACAATTCCTGGAAAAATTTCCAGAAGAATTCATGAAGAAATTTCCGAAGGAATTCCTGAAGGAGTTCCTGATGGGAGTCCTAGATGAAATCCTGGGTAAATTTCCGGAGGAATCCCCGGAGGAATTCCAGGTGGATTTTCTGGAGAATTTCCCGTAAAAACTTCTGGAGGATGTCCTAGTAGAATTCCCAGTGGAATTCTTGGAAAAAATCCTGGCAAAATTCCCAGAAGAATTCCTGTAGAAATACCCGGAGACATTCCCGGAAGAAAAAACGGAGCAAATAAAACAATATTGTAGGGCGACAAAATTTGTCTGCCTCTTGTACCACCGTACTCGACCGTCTACTATCCATTTGGCCTGTTAGCTTGAACAACTATGCTGAAAATGGAATATTTCTTGTTCATTAGGGTGTTCATACAAATATTGTCTTAATACTAGATGGAACCTATCGAATAATATCAGATCCAAGGACACCAGATATGTCTTACTTCCTCTTTCGGAACAATTTGCTGGACGTTTTTCGATTTTTGAGATAATTTTTTTGAATGTTTTGATTGCTGGTGTCACCTAGCGTCGTCATTGCCGGATAGATCTCAACCTGCCGAACAATTTTACAAAAAAAAAAGCCATGCTTTTAGCTTATAACAGTAACGAGATACACGTGTTTAAATATTATACACAAGGTGCCATCTAGCGAATAAATCACGAATCAAAGACTCAACTATCAGACAGTTTTTAGCTTGCTGAAGAACTTTGTTGAAGACGGCATCATTCTATCTTATCAGGATTCTGGGATATAAAAGTTTGAAGATTTTTTACCCTGGCGCCACCTAGCGGACGATTCTCGAACCAAACACGCCATTGCCAAATAGTTCTCAGCCTACTGAACAACTTTGCTGAAAACCGCATGCTTCCACCTCATTAGGGTATCGAGATAAACGTGTTTGAATTATTCAGACACATTGCGCCATCTAGCGGATAAATTCCAAACCAAAGGCTTTACTATCAGATAGTTCTGACCTTGCTGAAGAATTTTGCCGAAGACAGCATCATTCTATCTTATCAGGTTTCTGAGATATAAGGGTTTGCACATTTTTGACACTGGCGCCGCCTAGCGGCCGAATCGCGAACCAAAGTTGCCGTTGTCAGTTAGTTCTTAACCTGCTGAACCAATTCGCCGGAGACACTATACTTCTATCTCATCGGGATCTTGAGATATACGTTGTGCAAAGTATGTGGCCAATTTTGGTACCCCAAGACAATCCGGAATAGCTCTGGAACCATGTGGACCAGGCACCCATGTCCCCGGCATAATAAACTAGAAGAGTTTTTCGGGAAGTTTTGAAAATTTCATCAAAATCCATCGAAAAACAAAAAAGTTATGACCATTTTTGTGCTTTTCCGAAGGTTGAAAATGTACGTTGGCTGGATGAAGGTTAAGATTCTGCAGCGAAATCCGGATTTTCCGGTAATCCACGGTGACCGAACCGGTCCCCCCTCTCAATTGAGGGTGAGTTTCTGAATCGAATCAGCCCAAGATTGCTAGAATTAGTGAAGAAATGGTAGAAACATGACCATTTTAGTTTACCAGGTACCGGGGTACCATGTTGTCATTCTGCGGGTGCAGGTGTTCAAATATGTTTGATCGCAGTGTACCGTTTTTGAACTTCAACGCAAATTGATCGCGATCAAATGCAACACTGCGAGTGGCACAATGTCAGTTCCACAATTTTTCAGCATTATGTCATAACTTCCTTCAGGGTGGCTACGATGGCGGCCTCTAGCTATCGTCGGCCGGATCTCTGGCACCTTAGGGTGACGATGGCGATCATCGGGCGCATTATTCCTTCAAGGGCGTCTGGTTTTGTTACGGCGGTCCTCCACAATTCATCCGGTATTCAAGAATATGGTACTAGCACAACAATGCCAAGTATCCACACAATAATCTTTACACAGCTGGTGGTTTCAACTCGGGTCTGAAGCATCATAGAGTGCAAAATGAGTCACTGACCTTCAGCGCTTGGGCAGTGACCCGAGATATTGAGACATAATGAGTGTGTCCCCGTTAATTAGTTCGTCATCCTGCCATCTTGGTGGATCTACCGTATCGCCACCCCTCTTAGGCTATCAACAGGTTTAAATCGATCCACACAAAATCTCAAAAAAAAAAATCCACACTGAACTGCGAACAGTTACACACTTTTCGACGTTTTGTCCTTTCGACGTTTTATCCCTTCGACGTTTTGTCCTTTCGACGTTTTGGCATTCGACGTTTTGGCATTCGACGTTTTGTCTTTCGACGTTTTGTCACCCATTCGTTTTTAGGGCATTATCAAAGTTACCCCAAAATGAAAATCTGATTTTCGGTTATATGAAAAACTAAAAGCTATCCAAAATATTTCAGATTATCGAATCTTTCAATTGCAATTGATAACTGATACCCCAGTACCTGTTTCAAAAATATAAAACTCGGGGAAATACTGTTACATGTAGAAATTTTGAGAAAATTCCCTAAAAAACTATCAAAGTTATACCATTTTACGGTACTTCGCTTCGCCACAATCGGCCATCCTAAAATAATAAAATAGCTTCTTTTTCCATTCTTCGATTGTCTTCAAACTAAAACCAGCAAATGATCGGCATACAGAATCACGCGACCTACCGACTTGCCAATCAGGGACACACCTTACGCGAATTCTAGGATGAATCGTTCCTTCAAGGTTCGCAAGAACGTCAGATGACTTGATTCGTTAACCAGCTAATCACTGCAGCCCGAGTCTACGCAGAATGAGATCCTCCTTCATTTGATGCCTTCTGCTTCTGCTGTTCGGTTCGTCCCATAAAAGTGGCTGTCTTCCTATTCCCGACAGAAAAATGAGCATTTCCTTCGAACTTCTTCAAGGGACAGTCCATCTTAATGTGGCCCGATTTCTTGCACCGGTAACAGTTACCATTCTACTTATCATGCTTCTTCTCTCCTACGAACGTCGCACATCGCTAACGCAATCATGACGGTCGACCAGCTTCGACTTTTCAGCTAGCAGTCGTTGCTTCACTGTGTCCAGAATCAAATTCTTGTCATGACAATCATAATTCACCAACTTTTAACTTCGAACTAGCAAATGTACTAATAATATTTCTTTTCTCGTATTTTTCAGGTAAGAAGCAGCCAAGGATATACACCATAATCTTAACCATCCAAAAACTCCATGATCAGCCTGTGGTAAGGGTAGCGACACTAAGGAAACTAATACTACTTTCGACAGCTATGTTCTCTTCGTCGAGGAATGTTTTCTAAACTTTATAATTAAACTGTATTGACCTGAAATTGAACAAAATTGGCCTCAAAACTTTCACTACCAGACTGAATTTGCGACCAAGTATCAGGCAATTCGCGGACAAAACAATCCTCATGACGAAGAAGGAAAAACCGCTGAAAATACCCAAGTTATCCCATTTGAACTACCAATGTTCTTCAGGTATCAGGTAGGTCGGCTCAAGAGGCACGTTTTCCTCCATTTGGGAAATTTGTGCCATCGCCATGACTACGAGCCTATTCATCATTTACCTGAGGGAGAGCGAAGGGAGGAATAAGGGATGGGATAGGGAAAGGGAAGGTAAGGGAATAGGGTCGACATAATCGCATAAGCGTACCACAACGGGTTCAAACAGCGCCCTGAAAAGGGCACTGTAAAAAGCGCATAAAGCGTTAAGTAAGCCTATAGCTACTTGCCACAACGGGTTCAGAACAACAGAACATCCTGAAGATTCAGGCTTCTTAGGTCAGTTTCACTTAATCAAGTGTTTACCGAGTACTCGGAAACGCAGTTTCGTTAAAACTGGGTAGATACACTCCCGTTCAGAAGTTTGGGGTCACCCCCTCAAAAACATGTCATTTTTTTAGGCCCATATCTCCGCCAATTTGCGTCCGATTTCAAAACCCTAGGTTTCATTCAAAAGATAATAAGTCAAAGAAACTTTGAACATGATTTAATAGAAACTTTTTCAAAAAATTTTATTTGTAATCTTTACCCAAAGTTGCCAAATTTTCTAAAAAATGAATATAAACTTACGGCAGTGTCGCTGGAAGTTGGGTCGACCAAATTTTAAGATGAGAGCGGTAATATGACCCATTTTCTATTAGCTTTCAACTGCTTTTAACAGAACTTAGCTAAAAAATCTAGAAAAAAAGTTATTAAGTAAATTAATCCCTGATGTCATCGACCAAAAGTTTGGGGTCACCCCTCAAAATGATGTATCGGCCAAAAGTTTGGGGTCACTATCGTAAAACATGGAAAAGTTTTTTGTTGATATCTTTGTCATCTTTCATTCAATTTTACATACAGAATTTTTTGAAAAAGTTTCTTTTAAATCATGTTCAAAGTTTCTTTGACTTATTATCTTTTGAATGAAACCTAGGGTTTTGAAATCGGACGCAAATTGGCGGAGATATGGGCCTAAAAAAATGACATGTTTTTGAGGGGGTGACCCCAAACTTCTGAACGGGAGTGTACATTTCAAATGATTCAAAGTTTTACAGTCGGATTCTCAGCTAAGATATACAAATGAAGCAGCCTGTTAAGGCTTGTGATGGACAAAATCTTAAGTAGGAAAACCACATTGAGTTATCTCAATTGCGTTTCTGCTACGAGATTCCTCAAAAGTCATGGCAAGACTCCCGCATGGGGGCATCCACAAACACTCAATTTCCTAATCGCTGCTTGACGTAATGCCGAGAAGAGATGTTGGTTTTTGAGCATTTGGTAAATCCAATTGGAAATCATTGAAAGATAAATAGGACAATCCATGCGGCTTCCAATATGGAATCGAAAGGTACGTGTTCAAAAGTATCCTGGAAATCCGAGAAAACACCCAAACAAAATTTATTTGAATGAATGCTTTTTCGATATCGTAAACAACATTGTGTAGACAAATCACAGTGGACTTTCCATTTTGGTAAGCATGTTGGTTCCTATGGAGAGGCATTTGTGCTAGAAAAACATCACGGGTGTGATGCTCGACAAAGTGTTCTAATCATTTCAGAAGAAAGAGGTCAAATTGAAAGGTTTGAACTTCATACGAAGACATAATCCACTTACGGAATAAACTTGACAGTATAATCCCACCAAAATTTGGGAATAGCTAGGCTGCAAACAAGCAGTTTTATCAAAACATTTTGGGGCTCGAGGCATGACACGCAAGATTGTCATTTCAATTTTATTGAAAGTAGCAAACATCGGGTCAAACGCAAAATGCGGAACCATATAGGTGTTAATTAAAACAATACATCTACATATAAATTCTCCCTACGAAAGTAAGGTTCTTGGACCAAAGCTGTTTTTTTATGCTGAAGATTGATCTGAGCTGTCATAACCATAGCCACTACCCAAACTAGGCACAATCAAACTCTTACAATCACAACACAAGAAAAAAAAAAAAGCAGCGATAAAAACCAATTCGGTGTCGGTTGAAGAACGCCAGAGACGAACATACACAGAGGACACTGTGAAGAACGCATAATGCGAAGAGCCATATAGGCTATAATTAAAGCTAATAACATACTAATAATCCGACCCTTATTGAGCCTCACAGTTGAGGCTTAAGAAGGATAGCAGATTATCTCGGAGAAACACAAGGTCAACTGCACCATTGCTCCGGTTAGCGCAGTAAGGACAGAATACTGTGGAGGGCGCCCTAGTACCCCACAGGCTCCGTTTGGAGTTAGGTTTTTATTAGACCCTCCTAACCATTCATTCCTTGGCACGGTAAGCATAAAGCCGCATAACACCATGAATTATGGGTCACCTGTTTAGTGGACTCTTACCACTGGATCAGGCGATCCGTAGTGTTATTCTTAGCCAATTGAGACAACCGCTACCGACACTACACAGCTATCTAGACTGATCGGGAAAAGAAGTTAACATTGATGGTCAACTTCCAAACGAGCCCGAACAGCCTGAGCTGTTCTTACTTTCAGTCCTGGGCACCTACGGTGGTGCAGAGGCCCGGATCGAAAGATTTCCATCTGCGGCCAGGTCCATCACCTTGATCTGCGGCCAGGTCAAATTACTGTCGACTTGCTTGATTTCGTTGTTGAGGCTGCGCCGCCATGAGCCTCTGGGTCTGCCTCTGCTGCGATGTCCGGCTGGGTTCCAGTCTAACGCTTGTTTGCAATTCGTAAAAGCTGCCTTCTTGATCCGTGCACCTATGTCGATCTTGGTGCCGCCATCGGCCGCCATTTGGCTTCCAAGATATTGGAAGCTTTCAACATTATCCACTGATTGCCCAGCTACCGTTAAGCTGAAAGGGTTGACCGTGTTTACATCCAACAATTTAGTCTTGTTGGAAAAAAAGTTCAAAATTATTAATCTATCAGGGTCAAAATTTGATTACATTTAATGTAGTTTGGAACAAACTCCACACATGTACATCTTGTTCGCTTCTAAATCGCTTGTATAATAATAAAATACAGCAAACCCAACCAAACCACACACACATCTGCCGGGAAAATCGATTTCACGTATGGATCATCTCAACAAAAGCTCACTTGATACGCCCGTGCGGTTAGAGTTGCTTCGACATTGATCGCGCATCATGTGATAATATCGATTTTCGTTGATCGGTTTTACACACAATAATCCTTGAACCAAATGATCGACTATAGCCCACTTGTTGTGTAGCAGAGCAGAGCAAAGCGCGTGTGTGAGATCAGTAGATCACACTGTGCGGCTGATTGGAAAATTTACGAGGATTGGTTTTCATCATTGCGGTCGGCTGCAGTAGATATTTAAATCAATCTTGCGGAGAAAATCTTTATGCTACCACTTCAAACAGATGGGCAACCTTGACAAACTTAAGCGTTTGTGGCAGGCAAACTGAAGAAACTGATGCGATTTTGTTAGATGTTCACTGCATGTGGGAATGTCAGTGTTAAGGTTTCACAAAATTAATATGTGTACTCATGCTTATCATGTTTAACGTTTGGGTCACTTTTGGGACCGCGTTCAGAGACTCAAAAAATAAAATTAACTTTATGTATGATCATTGATCATACATATGTAGGGGAGACTGAGAAGACTTGATCCCTGGGGAGACTTGTTCCCACCATATTTTCTCGGAATCAAAAACATTTTTCTTCTAGCATAATTTTTCCAAAACTACTCCTGGACAAACGACTATGTTTAGGCTACAAGTGATTTCGATTGTACATTGCATTATTTTTTAACGACTGATGGTTTGTTTTCAGTCCTTCAGAAATCTTTTAGGCGATTCCGAAAAGTCTCAATAACTTTGTGAAAATTGAACCAAATCATTTCAAAATTTCACAGAACATAGTTTAAATAGAAAATTTTCAAACTTATTTATCCAAATACGGCTGTTGTTAGCATGTTTTAATTAATTTAGCGTAGTATACACAACAGTGACATGGGGAGACTTGATCCCTCGAGGATTACACACACATTATACATGTGAAAAATAAAATTCTATTCGGAAGCCTCTATTTACTTGGAATTCTAGTCTATTCAACGATAAAATGTGTCAGATAATATTGACTTTAGTAAAAACCAAGAAAAGGGGGATCAAGTCTCCCCATTTTGAAAATACGGCATATCCTTAAAAATTTAAGGAAATCTCACAATTTCAAACACTCCAAATTCATCGAAAATACAAGAAAACTCGAAAAGAAAATGAATAGGAAGACTCTGGAATTATTTTCCCTTTAAATAAACCATGTGCTCAAAGGGGGATCAAGTGTCACCCATTTTTGAAAAATACATCATAAGACATGCCTCCATAAAAACACAGTTTCGAAAACTTTAACAATAATTTAAAGGCCTTCTGTTGTGTATTAACTTGCAATAGATGTTTACCTGCCGTTTTGTACGGAAATTGGATCTAGTTTTGTGTTTTTTTTTAAAGTTTCAGGTAAATTAAGAAAAAGGGATCAAGTCTCCCCAGTCTCCCCTATATGCATATGAATGAATCCAAAATAACTAAGTTCACTAAGATAAAAACTCAGATCAATTTTCAATAGAAACTACTCTACAATTTGAAAGAAGATAAGGAAGAAGAAGAAGAAGAAGAAGGAGGAGGAGGAGGAGGAGAAGCAGAAGGAGAAGGAGAAGGAGAAGTAGAAGGAGAAGGAGAAGAAGAAGAAGAAGAAGGAGAAGGAGAAGGAGAAGGAGAAGAAGAAGAAGAAGAAGAAGAAGAAGAAGAAGGTAATTATGAATTGTCTCCGCCGAAAAAGTGACCAACCGATTTCCATATACGATCGTTTTAGCGAATTCCGGCATAGAGCTTGCCGAAGGTCGATCCGTAACCATATCAGGTACGGGTACCCGTGCGGCGGCAACTCCACAATCAGCATCGTAGTAGAACTGCTGAACTAGAGACTAGATCAGTTTATCTGAAACGCTCGAAACTTTTTAGTTTAATTTGGTAAAATATAATATTCTGCATAAATTGTTAGTTCGATATCAATCAATTTATCTTCCAAATAATGGCTTCAAAAAATATTTACAAGCGTTTGATGGCTTGCAGTCAAAGATCAGTAAAAACGCATATTTTTTCATAAAAATAAGAGCCCAGATTTGGTTTCAGCGACCAAAAACCTGACAGAGACACATAAGTTTGCTTTTGAGAAAAAAATGTTTCACTATTTAAAAGTTAAATGAAAGAGGTGAAGCTCTCAAAAAATAAAATGAATCAACCAACCATATAAAGCCAAAGAGAATGGTATGATCAACAATCAAAGAAACCATTCTATTTCCACGACATGAAGACGTTCACAGGCAGCCAATGGAAAATAATGGAGGCTTACCCCCCGAATCAAGCAGAATAAAATTGCACAGCCAAAGTAGAACGATTCTATAGAAACCCGTAGCGAACACCATTTAGATTGGATTGCGAAACCAAGAAGCGGAACGGAACAAATGGTTGACTTGTTGCGAGTTGACTTGGGGCTCATATAGACCTAATGCCTTCCGTTCAAACATATGCTCGCTCAGACGGTGGATATTTGTCAAGCCCCCTCCCCCCATTCACCATAATAATGGTAAAACTAGTTCCGCGAGGTGATCGTATTTTTCCCATTCCAAGCCTTTTATTGCACCCATTCGCAGCAACGTATGACAATTGATTCGTTAGTTTAGAACGTGTTTACTGGTTGGTGCTACCTACCCTATAGAGGGCATCTATTCGAATCCAATCATCAGAGGTCCTACCTCGACTGAGTGTGTGGGAGTCAGTCTGAGCGCTTGGCACAGGTTGCCCCGACAGTTGGAAAATAGTTTGCACAATTAAGGGCAAATTTGCTGTTCTACCTCGATGGTCGCGTTGGAGTAATTACTGGCAATGTGATGGCTACTGGTATATACCATTATGTCGCATACATTGTAGTACAGTGGACAGTTCCAATCGTATCTAATAATCTTATTTCGTGATTTCCTTCGGAAGATCTTTCCAAATAATTTTAAATTCAGGACCTTAAGTTCGTTTGGTATTGGCTATACCTCACAATGTTGAGAATGACAAAAATTTAAGACCGTTGTCAATAATAACTACTGTAAAAAAAATGTTCCCCCTGATGAAGGCACCATCCCTAAGTGCCGAAACATTAGGTAAATAATAAACCCGTTTAAAGAATAAAGACTGCGTAGCCACTAAAAGTTCTAAATTAAGAATTGCAGTCCATCCTTGCAAGCTGTATAAGCACATAGGGGCTGTCCATAAACCACGTGGTCATTTTTTTGGGACTTTTCAAACCCCCCCGTGGTCATTAGCCCATACAATTTTTTTTATTTGTCCATACAAAATGGTCATAGGCCGAACCCCCCCCCCCCCCTCATGACCACGTGGTTTATGGACAGCCCCATACTTCACATTTAGGTATGGTTGCGCTGCTAGCATCAACTATAGTACTAGTAGAAATGTCAAAGGAACAGTCAATAATAAAGTATCAGGGGCACGACCAATTATGACTCAAACGAAAGCTTCAGATTTGGTCATTTTGATCACCGCCCAGATAACCATTTATGACCGGGTTATACGCACTCTTATACGAGAAATTTCATCGCATACTGCATTTTACACTACCTCGAGCTTAAAAAAGTGGAATTGACGTACGAGCCTTGACGGGACAATAACAACGCCACATGATATAAAGCAACATCTTATGTAATTTACGGTGTGTACCATTGCGATGTAATGTAGCATCTTATGCGACTTAGTAATATTAAAAAAGCACATGTCACTTCAATGTTGAACTAACGAACTTTGGATTAACGGGTCAGGAATTCCTCCAGGATTGAATCCTGGAGGCACTCCTGGAGTACTGGAAGAATTCATGTAGTATTTTGTAAAGGATTCATAAAGAAATTTCCGGGAGAAATCTTAAAGGAATTCCTGACGGATTTCTTTGAGAAATTTCTAGAGGTATCAGGTATCAGAAGGCCGGCTCCAGAGGCACGTTATCCTCCATTTGGCACATTTGTGCCATCGCCAAAATAATAGCCTATTTCATCATCTACCTGTGGGAAAAGGAAGGAAAGAAGGATAAGGATGGGGATAAGGACAGGTAGGGAAATAGGAAAAGTACCCTGGAAGAGGATACTAACGCATAAGCGTACCACAATGGGTTCAAACAGCGCCCTTGAAAGGTCACTGTAATAACGCATAAAGCGAAAGAGAGCCTATAGCTCTTTACCACAGCGGGTTAAGAACAACAGAATATCCTGAACATTCAGGTCTTTGAAGTCAGTTTCACTTAATAAGTGTTTACCGAATACTCGAAAACGCAGTTGCGCAAAAAACTGGACACTTACAAATCAAATTATACAAAGTTCCATAATCGGATTCACAGCTATCACATGCAAATGAATCAGCTTGCTGAATACTCGCCATGTGATAGCTGAGTCGGCAGTGGCCAGTCAATGCTTTGACCAGAATGCTGCAATTCTGCTTTGACAGATTTATAAGATACTTCGCCACCCTTGGATATGGCTCAGTACAATACAATTCTAGTGGAGGTTCGACTGTATCGTTTCAACTATCATTAAAAACGGCTACGCAGTCTCGAAATTAGCAAACGATGTTTATTACTTGCCCAACGTTTCGACACGGGGTTAGTGTCTTCTTCAGGGGGAAACTAATTTGGTCGTTTTTGGTCTTGTGTTTCGTCTAACTGTAACTGTCCTGTCAATAATTTGTTGGTACATGACTTATTTTGCTTGTTATAACTTTCAACGGACATTGCCAAATGTCCGTTGAAAGTTATAACAAGAAAAATAAGTCATGTACCAACAAATTATTGACAGGACAGTTACAGTTAGACGAAACACAAGACCAAAAACGACCAAATTAGTTTCCCCCTGAAGAAGACACTAACCCCGTGTCGAAACGTTGGGCAAGTAATAAACATCGTTTGCTAATTTCGAGACTGCGTAGCCGTTTTTAATGATAGTACAATACAATTTGGTTTGACGACATGACTCCAAACTATTCCAGTATTGTCTGTGTTGAGTAGCAGCCCAGGTGTGAATCTGAAGCTTTCCCAACACTTCGATATTGGAATAGCTGGCTCAGGGCCAATGATGTCATGTGATGCTCCAGTGCGAGCTAACTCATCAGTCAATTCATTTCCAGCGATGGAAGAATGGCCAGGCATACAAGGTGAACAGCGTTTGCTGAAATCAGCTCTTTGATTTGAGTTCGACAAGCGATAACTATCTTCGACCTGGAGTTGGCCGAAGCAAGTGCTTTAATAGCAGACTGGCTAGCTGAACAGAAGTATATTACATTGCCCATTCTGTGCTGCTGAAGTGCTGATTGCACTCCGCACATAAGAGCAAAGACTTCGGCCTGAAAAACGGTGCAGTGTCTACCAAGTGAGTAAGACTGATACAGCCTTAGCTCACGAGAATAAACACCAGCACCTGCTCGACCTTCGAGAAGGGAGCCATCAGTGTAACAAACGATGCCGTCTGAAATACTTCTTTACAGATATCCAGATGTCCAATCTTCCCGGAATTTCGTGGAAAATGTCCTATACGGAAAATTACAAGCAATTGTAAGATCACGCAAGCACAATTTTGTCCCAATTCACTAAAAGTGGAAACAACGAGGTGTGTGTTGATGTGCGGTTCACAGGAATTTCCTCTAGTAGACCGAGTACCCATAGACGGTAAGTGCAAGGAAGTGCTTCTTGTTTGAGATGAATGTGTAGTGGAGCAACGTCAAACAGAACTTCGAGCCCTGCCGTGGGAGTTGAAGAGAACGCTCCAGACATCGCCATAAGGCACATCCTTTGGAGATGGCCTAACTTTGATTGGATCGTTCTCATTTCGCCCTTTTGCCACCACACTAGACATCCATAGGTCAATATTGGTTGAACAACAGTTGTGTAGATCCATTTGATATACTTTGGTTTAAGACCCCAAGTTGTACCAAAGGTTCGCCGGCATTGCCCGAAGGCCATACAAGCTTTCTTAATTCTGAACTCTATGTGAGGAAAGTTTGGAATCAAGAATGACTCCAACGTACTTTACCTGTTCAGTCACATCGATTTCAGAATCAAAGAGACGTAAAGGTCGAACGCCATTACGGTTTCGCCTTTCCGTAAAAAGGACAATAGATGTTTTACTCGGATTAACCGAAAGGCGACACCAACCCTCAACTACCTGAAGGGCGCTTTGCATCAGGTCGAAAAGGGTAGTGATACACATACCAACTAACAATGTTAGGTAGTCGTCGGCAAAACCATAAGTAGGAAAACCGCTATTATTGAGTTGCCTCAATAGCGTATCTGCTACGAGATTCCACAAAAGCGGTGACATGACTCCCCTTTGGGGGCATCCACAAACACTCAATTTCCAAATCCCTGCTAGACGCAATGTCGAGAAGAGATATCGGTTTTTGAGCATTTGATGAATCCAATTGGAAATCATTGGAGATATACCATGACTCAGTGCGGCTTCCAATATGGCATCGAAAGGCACATTGTCAAAGGCACCCTCGATATCTAGGAAAACACCCAAACAAGATTGCTTTTGAGCGAATGCTTTCTCGATATCGTAAACAACCTTGTGTAAAAGAGTCACAATGGACTTACCAGATTGGTGGCATGTTGGTTCACATGAAGAGGCACGTTGGCCAGATGAACATCACGGATGTGATGATCCACAATGCGTTCTAAGCATTTCAGAAGAAAAGAGGTCAAACTGATAGGTCTGAAACTATTTGCTTCTTCATACGACGCACGACCCACTTTCGGAATAAATTTGACAGTAATATCCCGCCAGGATTTGGGAATATACCTCGTAGCAAAACTACAAACAAGTATGTTTTTCAAAACTGTAATATTCAAAGGTCTTCGGATTCGGCAGGCATCTATAAAAACACTTGAATCGGTTAACAGTGAGAACAAAACTGAAATTTATTTCTTTCGGTCGTATACATTATGCATGCTGAGTTGCCACTCACTTCTATCGTACATGTATTGATTATCGAAAGTAGTATACATAGTGGGGTACACTACAACTCCTCTTCCCTTAGAATTGAAAACTATTTATCTTTTTATTCAAAAAAGTCAAGTTCTACAACACAATTTCAATCAGTCATTCAGAATGCAAAATCAGGTTTGATTTGCCGTAATTTAAAATGAAACAGTTGCATCAGTAAGTGAGATATTGGACTAATAAAAAAACTATTATCAAAACTGCTATTTTTATAATTATATACAGGGGATGGCCAAAATGTTTGGGATAGGCAACTTTTTTTTCTCTCACAAAAAACTTCAACATGCTATAACTTTTCATAGAGTGCATCAAAAAATCTCAAATTTTGACTGTTTGTCAACCTATTATATGTGCATCATTGGTACAAATTTGGGCTCGATTGATTAATGTTTCGCAAAGTTAGAACCATTCGGGCAAAACACTATTTTTTGGACAACTCATTTTTGAGCTGTCATATCTCGGAAACCAGTGAACCGAATCAAATGAAATTTTGAACGTACACTAACAATATATATGTGCTTTACAAACTATTAAAACATAGGTACTTTTTAAACGTTGAAAAAAGTTATCATGGATTGACACTTTTTGGATTTTTCTCGAAAAAATGTGATTTTTTTACATCAATGTCTATAAATTTTAGTGTTGATATCCAAAGATTTTCCACTTCTGTTCTCAAGGTATCTCTAATCAGATATATTAGAGCCTATTTAGATTGAAGAATGTACACATTTAGTAATTTTTGTGCGGTATTGTAAATTTGACATATTTTCCTCTATATGGGCAAAAATTTCAATCCGGTATAACTTAATTCACCGTGAGAAAATATTACTTTTTATAACGTCGTATTAAGTATCAATATAGTGTTGATAAACGTTAAAAAAATCATTCAATTCGGTTCACTGGTTTCCGAGATATGACAGCTCAAAAATGAGTTGTCTAAAAAATAGTGTTTCGCCCGAATGGTTCTAACTTTGCGAAACATTGATCAATCGAGCCCAAATTTGTACCAATGATGCACATATAATAGGTTGACAAACAGTCAAAATTTGAGATTTTTTGATGCACTCTATGAAAAGTTACAGCAAGTTGAATTTTTTTGTGCGAGAAAAAAAGTTGCCTATCCCAAACATTTTGGCCATCCCCTGTAGTTGCATACTGCTACATCCATTTTTACTAGGTACCATTTAAGGTTAAAAAGGTGGTTCCAAGGTTGATTCTTTCGCATTTCGAAACAGTTCTCCATAGTTGGTGAAACTACCCTAGATGCTGCACAAAAAAACCCGCAAACAGACTACACGTTACAGATGTGGAAACGCCAAACGATTATTTTCGTGATTGACTCCCGGCATCAGACACATTCATTATAGCGTTTGCGTGAGGTGATCGTCATATTCCCTTCTCTCCATCGTCGGGAAACAGCATTCACATCAAAATTGGGCAACAAACACTCCCTGACGCACCGTTGTTGCTGAAACATCCTAATATGCAGAAGTGCGACACTCTTGTAAATGATATCATTGTTCATACTGCTCACCGTCGTCAAGCAAAATGGCACAAAATGAAGAGCAATAAAATCTGGACTTAAAAGAATTGTTGCTAGCGATTCAAAATTACGTTTATGAACAGTTCAATGCTGTTTTATTTTGTATGGCGAGTTTTAAAATTTTTAAAACTCGTCATACAAAATAAAACAGCATTGCGAACGGCCTTACAAAAAAAATAAAAAATACGCTGCGCGATTGGAAAAATGATTTAGTTACCTATGTAAAAATCAACGACCTAATCGGCAGGAAAAAAGTTGAAGTGAAAAACGAAAAAAAAACGTCACCCAGTATCGTCACCGAAACAAAACAAAAAAGTGCACAAAAAGATGCTGCCGAACCAACATAAAATGCACAATACAAAATTCACGCGTTGTACGCATTTTCACAAACTTTTGCACGCTTTCACAAGAAGCACTGGCCGAATCAAAAAAAAATCACGCGACAAAAATAATAAATAATAAATCCAGTTCATCCTCGAGCCACTGTAATATTCAAAGGTTTTCGGATTCAGCAGGCATCTATAGAAACACTTGAGTCGGTTAACAGTGAGAACAAAACTGAAATATATTTCTTTCGGTCGTATACATTATGCATGCTGAGTTGCCACTCACTTCTATCGTACATGTATTGATTATCGAAAGTAGTGTACACAGTGGGGTACACTACAAAAACATGTTTGAAATGATCAAATCCCTTCTGAAGCAAAATAGGATAAATCCCATCTGCCCCAGGAGATTTGAAAGGAGCAAAGCCGTTAAGTGCCCACTCAATCGATTCTATAGTTACAATACTCCGAGCCGAGGCCAGGGAATCGTAACTACAATAAAAGACATCAGGTTCATCCGAAGATGTAATATCCACACATCCAGGAAAGTGTGTGCTGAATAAGCATTCCAGAACTTCCTCATCAGAGGTAGTCAGATCGCCATTTGGTAGCGAAGTTCGTTCACTCGGAAAATTCTTAGATTTCGCAAGGATTTTATTTAACCGACTGACTTCACTTAAACTGGAAACATTTGTACAAAGGTTTTTCCAGCCGGATCGTTCTGCAGACCGGAGAGTTTTCCTGTAGGCCTTTGCGAGCCGACCTGAAAGCCTCCGAAGCAGCCGAACGTCGTCTGTTCCAACTCTTTCTACATTGTTTCCTGCACACTTTATTTAGATTACCGAGCTCAATAATTTTTTGACGAGTTTAAAACTGCTGAGCACCGAACTCGTTCAGCAAAAATGCATTGTTTACCTTTTCCATACGATTTTGACAGTTGTTTTACTGAACCTCAGTAAAATCGATTACCGAAACTACCGAGATCGTACTGCTGTTATAATCTCGTCAAAAAAGGACCGAACGGAAAATTCAGAAATGAGTGTGTAAGTTTCGCCAGATCAGAGTTCAACCAAGGGGTTCCTCTTGTGATCTTCACATACCGTAGAGGGCATGCTTCTTCAAAAGCTTCCATGATGAAGGTCGTTGTAGTATCAACGGCATCATCTAAATCACTTGGAGTGTCAATGGATGGTGAGTATCCATGAAATTTGGCCGCAACCAAATCAATAAAAAGATCCCAGTTTGTTGACCGAGGATTCCTGAAACGCAATGTTTGCGAAGTAACATTTAAATGTTCTAAAAAGATGTAGCGATGGTCAGATAAAGATTCTTCATCTGACACATGCCAATTTGTCAGCTCGTGACTAATTCTGCTAGAGCAAAGCGTTATATCTAACACTTCCTCTCTAGCAGATACTATGAAGGTTGGGCGGTTGCCTATGTTAAGTAATGCAAGATCTGTACTACTTAAGTACTCCATCAAACTGGAGCCTCTCAAGTTAATGTCTGAGCTGCCCCAGATGATATGGTGAGCATTAGCATCACTGCCAACAATTAGCGGAAGGCCTTTTGAAGTACAGTATGCGATGACTTGCTTGAAAGCATCCGTAGGAGATGGTTCATCATGCGGTAAATAAACCGAACAATAATAGAAGTATTTCCTGTTGAGGTTTCTAACAGATACATCAATTGGGTTTTTTAGGGGTATTCAGATTATTTCATATTCGGAATCTCCGTCCAAAAATTAGTCGAAATCCAAAATTTCATAATTTGTGGTGCCCGGGGACTATTTTTAAAATGCATTTAAAGTTTGAATGGGGAAAATTTTTTGTTCGGGGCGAACTGTCACTTTATCGATTGAACTGTCGTCATTCTACCCACGGAAATTAAATTTGTTTTGTTTATTTAACCATAAAAACAAAGGAATCGAATCGCAATAAAATCACGTTATACTCAGAAAAATGAGCTCTTTCGATTAGGCTAAAGAAAATAGCAATATTTTATTCACTAAACAACCCCATTGTGATAGCACATACATCTCTGGTTGTTAGTTCAGAGATGAGTGTAGCAACTATTGCGTTGTTGACAAGCACACATGCTCGAGACATGACACGCGAGTTTGCCATTTCATATTTACTGAAAGTAGCAAACACCGGGTTCACAAGGTTTCCTAGATAGAAATTTCCCTTACGGAAGTAAGGTTCTTGGACCAAGGCCACTTGGGCTGAACCATTTTGCATAAGTCTGCAAAGATTGATCGTTGCTGTTCTTTTATGCTGAAGATTGATCTGAGCTATCCTAACCGTAGCCACTACCCAGACTAGGTAAGATTAAACTCTTCGCAATAACAGCACAACAAAGAACAGCAGCAATAAAACCAGATCGGTATCGATTGGAAAACGCCAAAGGCGAGGATACACAGAATACACTGTGTAAATCGCATAATGAAGATCAACTTCATACGGGCCCGAACAGCCAAAAATCTTAGAGGAATTCCTGACGGATTTCTTTGAGAAATTTCTAGAGGAATTTCTGGAGAAATTCTTGGAGTAATTCCTGAAGGAATTCCTGGAGTATTTGCTTGAAGAATTTCTGGAATATATCCTGGTGTATATCCTGGAGGAATTCCTAGAGGAATTCTTGGAGGAATCCCTGGAGGATTTTTCGAGGAATGACTGATGGAATTCCTGGAAGAATTTCAGGAAGAATCCCCGTGAGGAATTCCTGGAAGACCCCTGTTGGAATTGCGGAAGCAATTCCGAGATGGATTTGTGGAGGAATTCATGGAGGAACCCCAAGAAGAATTTCTGGCGGAATTTCTGAAAGAAACCCTTGATGAATTTCTAAATGAATTAGCAGTTATTTCTGGAGAAAGTCCTGGAGGTTCCTAGAGGAAGTCCTGGAGGAATTTCTGTGAGATTACCCGGAGAAATTCACTGAAGGTATTTCTGGAGTAATCCATGGAAGAATTGCTAGAGGAATTCCTGGAGGAATCTCTGGAAGAAACCCTTGAGGAATTCATGAAGAAATCTCTGGAATAGTTGTTGGAAGAGATCCTGGATAAGCTCTTGAAGGAAGTCTGGAGAAATTTCTAGAGGAATACCTGAAAATATTCCTGGATGAATCCTTGGAGAAAACCATGGAGGAATTCATGGAAGAATCCGTGGAAGAATGTTTAGAGGAATCGCTGGATGAATTCCGTGAGAAATTCCTGGGACAATTCCTGGAGGAGTCCCTAGAAAATTTCTTGGCGGAATGCCAGGAGAAATGTCTGAAAGAACTCTTGGGAAAATGATCTGGAGGAGTTTTCAGAGAACTCCTGGAGAAATCCTTAGGGGAGACCCGAGGAAACCTTGGGGAACTCACGTGAGATCCTCGGGTAACTTCTGGAGGAATTCCCGAGGAACTGCCGTAGGAATTCCCGAGGAACTTCTGCAGGATTTTTCGAAAGGTTCTTGAAGTAATTCCTGGGGAACTCCCTGAGAAATTCAAGCATAGCGCCTGAAGGAATTGAAGCGGGCTGCAAAACGGTGAGTCGATAAGGAGAGCGTCCAACATACACTCCCGTGAAGGTGGCGGGGTAATAGATCTAGGAGTATGTGCACAGGACGAAAAACCTCCGGCCCCTGACCTTCAAGAGATTGAGGAGGAGGTTGACCGGTTGAAAAACAACAAAGGCGCTGGAGCAGATCAACTACCAAGCGAGCTTCTAAAATACGATGGAGAAGCACTGGTGAGAGCACTACACTGGGTCATTGCCAAGATTTGGGAGGAGGAAATATTACCGGAGGAATGGGTGGAAGGTATCGTGTGTCCCATCTACAAAAAGGGCGACAAGTTGGATTGCGGGAACTACCGCGCGATCATACTACTGAGCGCTGCCTACAAGATACTCGCCATGTGTTGCAGAAATGCCGCGAATGCAACGTGCCTATGCACCACTTGCTCATCGATTTCATATCGGCGTATGCTACAATCGATCGAGAACAGCTATGGCAGATTATGCACGAATACGGATTCCCGGATAAACTGATACGATTGATCAAGGCGACGATGGATCGAGTGATGTGCGTAGTTCGAATATCAGGGACACTCTCGAGTCCCTTCGAATCTCGCAGAGGGTTACGGCAAGGTGATGGTCTTTCGTGCTTGCTGTTCAACATTGCTTTAGAGCGTGTAATTAGGAGAGCGGGAATAAACACGAGTGGAACGACTTTCACGAAGTCCGTTCAGTTGCTTGGTTTCGCTGATGATATTGATATTATAGCTTTATTATAGCTCGTAAGTTTGAGACGATGGCGGGAACGTACATCCGACTAAAGAGTGAAGCCAGGCGAATCGGATTAGTCATTAATGTGTCGTAGAAAAGTACACGCGGCCTTAATCTGATCGGTTAGGTAAGTAAGCCTGAAGGAATTTCCGATAAACTGCCGAGAAACCCGTAAGGTGATGTCCATACACTACGTAAACTCAACAATGAATGTTCATAATAAAAATCGAAATTTGTATGGAGCGTAGACTTTGGCCAGACCCCCTTCCATTTCCTAGGCATTTCCTAGGAACTCGTAGAGGTATTCTCGGAGAACGTCAGGGACTCTTATAGGAATTTCCAATGACGCCTGTAGGAATTCTTGGGTTATTTTCAACACTTCAAAATATCATAAATATGCATAAATAACATAAAGAGATACTCAAAATATTCTGAGATACAACAGAAATAATCGTGAAATAACATCGATAACGTAAAGAAATACAAGAGTAGAGCTTGTGGAGCTTGAAGATCCTAATTCCAGGTTAGTTTGGATGACCTAGATCACCAAGTGAATGTTGCTAAGTTATCAGAATTGCACTCTGAAACTCTTAGAGTAAAATATCCTAAGGTTTGCGACCCATACTTCAAAATACATTGGGTTCATTTGTATGCCGGCGGACACCCAAATAGCAACACATAGAAATACTCGTAATATGATGAGGTGCAACAGACACAATCGTGAAAGAATTATGCCGATAGATTGAAGAGAAAAAAGAATAGAGCCTGTAGACCTTGAAGGTCCTAACTTCAGAATAGCTATGAAAGCCTGGAATATCCCATGAATCTTCCCAAACTTTTTTAAAAGACACGGACACGTTCAATGCTTCCAGTGAGCTTTTCGCTCTTTGAAGGAAGCACGACACTAGACAACGGACTAGCATGCAACGCCCAGTGGCACAGCCGAAAACTTTTCCTGACAGCTGCGGCGGGAATCGAACCCGCGCTCCTCAGCACGATGTGACTAAGAGCTTGGTGACCCTAGCCACACGACCACAGAGCCGCACAATTTGACAAACCCTACCCTAGTTTTGTCTGTCCTGATCATTTTGTCTATCCCCTGTATGTATTTAAGGGCCGATTTCTTCACCCGGGCTTAAGTTTTAAACCAGGCTTAGCAAAATTTTAAGCCGGGCTTAACTTTTTTTCGATTTCTTCACCTCGGCTTAACCACTAAACCCGGTTTAATAAAGCTACGGTTTACGTTAAGCGTGGCTTATTTTAAGCGGTGCTCGGAGGTGGCTTAACAGAGATAAGCCAGGCTTAAGCCGCAAATTGCAGAGTTTGGGTTTCTTCACCTGATTCATGGATACATTTTTAAAACAGCAAAGAATATTTTTTATAAAACATGTACACTTAGGAACGATACAATTGTAAAACGTTTGTATACGGATGGAGGTGATAATAAAGAAAATGATAATCTACAGCCAGCGCGTCGTCAATATAATGAATTCAATATCGGTTTTTGGGACAATTAAGTTTTTACATTAGATTGAGTCTTCAAAAAGGCACCGTGTTGATAGTTTTGGAAATTTGTCATCCTGATTTGGAAGTCGGTTAATCCGGTCCTTCCATAATTTTAGGTCACAATAAACGTATGTTTGTCTGTTATGGTTCAAGAGATGTTATATTTCAACAAACAAACATAGGATGACACTCAAAAAAAATTCTTCTAAGAACTTTTTATACACTGATTTCTTACAAAAACTTAGTTCAAAGCACGTTTAGCCCATCGAATATTCAACATTTTGACTCATAATTCTAAATATAAAAAGTATTATTCGTGGTGTACTTCCAAACATTACATATTACATATTTTGAATACCTAAGGCGCCATCTACAAATTACGTAACGCTTTAGGGGGAGGAAGGAAGTATGGTCAAGCGTTACAGCCCATACAAACATTGTAAGGTTTCATACAAAAAAGCGTTACGGTGAAGGGGAGGGGGGGGGTCGAAAAATGTCGATTTTGGCGTTACTTAATAAATGGATGCTGCCTAATAGGGTGCGTTGGATATTATTGGCAGGTTTTTTCTTCAGGGTGGCCACTCAATTTCAGTTTTGAAATTCCCTTCTTTTTTCCGGTTTTCCCAGTACGATTACCAATTTTTTCCCGGTTTTTCAATTCCAAATACTTGTAGGGGTAGGCGGGGCAATATGGACACCCTAAGGTTTTTGCTAACTTTACCTGGCAAGATGTCAAAAAAGTTTAGTTTTTTGATACATGTATCCTTTTAAAGTCTATTTAGCATCTATTGCATAAGAATGCTCACGAAGATAAATGATTTATCCACTTCAAAAAATGTTATGAAAAATGTTAGTTTTTCATGACCGTCTTCAAGCGTACGGGGCAGAATGGACACCCCCATGGGGCAATATGGATACCATGAGACTTTTACGAATTTCATGCATTATTTACACATATAAAGTTATTTCATTACAAAATAACTATTATGGATGAATAATACGCCGAAGTAGATCATTTTTGTTCAGTTAATTTAAATTCAGGCTGTTTTGGATAAAGCTTCGTTTTGGTCGGCATGTACAGCTGTGTCTAGAACAACTATTTTCCACTGCTGTCGTTTTTTGACCAAATTGTTTCACCCTATGTCTACTATAGTGAACATTTAACCGAAAATATACTGAAATCGAAGAATTTGGGTGGTTTGTGATTTAGGTTATATTTTTCCCTTGCCGCTTCTTTCAAAAAATTGGGTGTCCATTTTGCCCCGGCAGCAGAAGATATTTCCAAACTTGATTTTTGATATAATAAAGAAGATAATATAAACATGTTAAGCATGTAGATACAGCAAAACTACTTGCATGTGTTCTAGAAATGTCAGGTTTTAATCGACCTGCAATAAATTAATCACTAAATCTTATTTTAGATGTTAATTTCCATGCACAAAAAACGGAGGACGCAACTTTTTCGTGTAAAATCAAGTATAATTTGAATTTCGAATGTTTCTTTCCTGAAACTACGTTTTAGACAAATGGACTATATTCTCCATTCATTAAAAGTTTAAAAAAGTTCGCACATTTTAAAATAATGAGGGTGTCCATTCTGCCCCGGGTGTCCATAATGCCCCGCCTACCCCTATTACATGAAAATTTTACCATGTAAAAAGAATAGGGGGGATTCACTTAACAGCGTAAACTGAGAAAACGTCGCGATCATCAAGGTAATCTTTGATTATCTCATTCGCAAAATCATGAAACATTTCAAATAAGCAGAAAATCATGGCTTATGCAACAATTTAATCTGTTTAAGGTGAAACATCAAGAAATCCCATTGCAATTTCGCATACAAAGTTTAGAGGCACAAATCTGACGAAAAAAGCATCGAAACATGCCTCATTTGTTTACCCTGGCTTTGCTCACTTGCAAAAAGAGGTAGCTTTTCCAAATCTAGCACATTTGTTTACAAATTTTCAAGATTTGTGCTCTTGAAAACGTGAGCAGGGGTCCAAGTCGGTCATTGTGGCAGGCATATTTGTATACTCTGAAGTTTCTCCTTAAAGAGTACCCATAATGTCCTTCTGGTATGCGATTAGCTTGTGAATACTAATACGTTTCCTCAACAAACCGTGTCATGTAAGGACAATTGAAGTTAAAAGTGAGTTTAAGTTTCAGTACTTACTACTATACAGTAATATATTATATGAGGATCGGAATGACTAATTATATTTATAAATTTTATACATAAGTTCCACTACCTTAAAATGACGCAAGTGGATTTTAAATATCTTTTTACAACTCAGCACTATGAAATTTAGTTTATACTTGCCGTATCACAACGGACTAGTTTTTCGTACTACCTATACCAAACAATTGCAATATGATTCATAAAGCAACTGGTTTCGGTTGTATTATGAATCATAATGCAATTGTTTGATCCACAACCAGGAGTTGTCACGGCAAGTGCGATTCTGGATATCAAAACATAAAATCAACATTGCAACGCCTTTTCTGCAATGTCGATACTAGCGTTGGGTAAAATATCAACAGTCTAGGTAGTTCATGATTGTTAATTTCCTTCTGCATCCGAAAAGTTTAACGAGCGATTCCGCTTTTCCTACTAAAATTTCAACGGATGTTTTGTTGTTGTTACTTCATACTGCAATATAACGGGCATTTCAAAATATCGGCGGCTTAAAATGACGTTTCCATTGGAAAGTCACTGGAATGACATGGGAAATTTCGTTAAGCCTGGCTTAGCTTAAGCCATCGCCTTCATTTGCTAAGCCGGTGTGAAGAAATGCAAATATTTAAACCTGGCTTAAGAATTTGGCTTAACTTTAAGTGTGGTTTAAGATAAACCAGGCTTACGTCGTTAAGCCGGTTAGGTGAAGAAATCGGCCCTAAGACGGTTAATAGGTGAAAAAATTGTCGAAAATGTGTAAAAACTCGTAAAAATATCTAGAATATGTTGTCCATCTCGAAGACATAATTTCTTAAAAACAACTTCATCATTCCGTCTCCGCTGATTCGCTCCACTATTTCCATTCCAATATATTTATGTTTACTAAGACACGGGTATATGACTTTGATTGACAGTTACTAGGTTCCGAAGGCAGTTCCAGCTAAACATTACTCACTAGGTAGGCAAGTACCAATATCTATATGAAGGTCAAGTCATTTGACGACCGATTGACTGAGTATAACGCACATGGGCCGCGCACCACCGGTAATCAATATGGAAGCGTGTGAAATGACTGTGCGCGTTTCTTCCTAACCGGTGCGGCGCGGTCGGTCGATGGGGTCCGGTCGCGCACAACTGCTCCACAACAACGCTCCGCTGCTGCTAGCTAAAGCAAAGATACCTAGTAAACCGTCTCGATCTAGAGGTGAAACGTTCAGGAAATGATTGTCGTAAAACAATTCTTCGCGGCACTGTTTCAGTGCCGGCGTATAGGGGGAAGTTGGAGTAAAATGTGCTATCGTGCTAAAATAAGCTTGCTGTCTTGAAAATGTGTATTTTCAACTCATGACTTCGACTTCAAAAAACTTTTAAACAAAATTCTGAATTCCTGGAATGAGTTCCTGAAAAAGTGTGAGCTTACTCCTGGAGGTCTGGTTGATTTTCTGGAAATATACCTGGAACAGTACTTCGTAGAGGAAATATATGCAGGATTCTCGTAGACCAACTGTAGACATAACTAGTAGAATTTCGACTTCAAAAAATGATGAAAGATTTTCTTCGATTGCTGGAATTGTTTCCAATGGTTATCCAAGATGAAATCAGAAAATTCTTCACGTTTATTTTTGATGTATGCTTTATTTCTGAAGTAAATCTAGAAAAAAAACGTTTTGATCAACTAATACAGATCTGTGGCTGAAACATCCATTAGAATAATTGAAGAAATACCTGGGAGAATAGTTTGAAAATATTTTGGCATTTTTTTATAAAATTGAACGAGAGATGCTTCATTCTATAAGTAGGTATGCTCTTTTGTATTTCTGAAAAAAGTAGCGGAAATTCCAAACTTTTAGCATAATATGCTAGGTGGATTATGTGACGAAATTAATGTATTCTAGAATTCTAAAACCACAGTGATTCGTGCAACTTTTCCACCAGGTGATGGTAGTGTGAACTGGGCGATGAATTTCGATAAAAATCGTTCAAGGTGTTACGTCTGTTTGTCTGTATTTCAGGAAAAAGTTGCGGAAATTCCAAACTTTTTGCATAATCTTTAAAAATGTGCTAGATGGATTATGTGACGAAATTAATGTAATCCTAACCTTTTTTTTTGATTTCCTCTTTCCGTTAGGTAAAATTCGGTATCAAAAACTGTTTTACCCCGGTCTCCCCTATGCCGTTCGCCGAATGGTAGTCACGGCAGTGTACTGCACAGAAATGTGTCAATTAAAATGGTTGTCATCGTAATTTCACGTACCGGTCGTTGTCGCTGCACTATACCGGCAGGGCCCCTCATACATACGGTTCGACGTGAGAGGAAAACATGTGATCATTAGGTTTGATGGCTTCGTAAGTGGTGTATTTAGGAATTTACATCTCTAAAGTCGACCGGCGAAATGCAAAGCTTTGGTAGGCGCGTTGGGGCAGTAGGTAATATTAGATATGTCGATGATCGCGGATAAATGCTGAGCTGAGGAACCTGGGGTTAAGGTGTCTTGATGCGTCACTCAGCTTTCAAACGAATCATTGACTTTTTGCTTTTCAATGATTGTTTGCCTCGCGTTTTTGAAGTGATAAAAAACTGTCAATCCTGCAGCAACGCAGCAGAAAAAGTGTCATCGTAATCATTGCGAGTGAGCATATAGGATGATACTTTTTCACACGGAAATTTGCTTTGGTGGCAGAGAATTATCACTTTGAAATTTCGAGCCACATATCCAACATGGCTGCCGGTGCTGATGATGCCGTAAAAAGCCTTAACAGATAGTTGTATAAACAGTCCGGCAATTAACCTTCGTAATCGATTAATTATTCGAATAAACTGTTGTCGTGGAAGTCGTTGAAAGCGTAGGCAATTGGATTAACTGGAGGGGTTGTAAATGGGGTACAAGCTTTTGTGTAATTAACTTTGAACTTGAGGGATGGATGTAAGGCTGCTCTCCGTAATGAGCTGCAAAAAACTTGTTGCGGTGAACGCAACAATGTAATGGACGCAAAGTTGTCGTAAGGAATATATTGGTTCCTGCTCAATATGTTTGAAGCCTTTGGGATCGTAGGGGTCGTATATGACCCCGGTAATTAAACTGAGCATGACAACGTGTCGAGGCCAGCGAGCTTGTGGCTGTATCGGCGAAACAATCCGTACGTCGTACATCGATCAGGCTAAGGGCGGGGTGGCCTCTACTGTACATAGTAGCCGTCTCCATTCCACTCGGTTCATGGCTGTTTGTCTCCAGTTCCGCACTCTGCGTAGGGTCCGCAGATCGTCCTCCACTTGGTCGACCCACGTAGCTCGCTGCGCTGCACGTCGTCTTATACCGATCGGATGACTCTCGAGAACCATTTTAGTTGGGTTGCTATCCCGATTTTCGCGGTATGGACGATGGCTGGTTCTCTCAGCAGCTGATGCAGCTCGCGGTTCATTCGCCTTCTCCAAGGCCCGTCCTCCATCTGCACTCCGCCGTAGATTACGCAACACCTTCCGTTCGAAAACTCCAAGGGTGCGTTGGTACTCTGCATGTAGGGTCCATGTTTCGTGCCCTCTAACGCAATGTTGAACAGCAAGCACGAATGTCCATCACCTTGTCGTAACCCTCTGCAAGATTCGAAGGGACTCGAGAGTGTCCCTGATACTCGAACTACGCACATCACTCGATCCATCGTCGCCGGGAATCCGGGAATCCGTATTCGTGCATAATCTGCCATAGCTGTTCTCGATCGATTGTATCATACGCCGATTTGAAATCGATGAACAAGTGATGTGTGGGCACGTTGTATTCGCGGCATTTACACCGTGTCCAATAAGTTCTCATACAAAATAAAATTGAATTCATTTCTCATCTGTAATTAGGATTTTCAAAGTAAGTTTATTTATTGAAAGGCCAACTAACATTGATCAAATACAGCATATGTTTTGGAATTGATTGTCCTTTATCCTTCTCTGCTGATCGCTTATGTGTCGTAAGTCGATTTCAGCTGGCACGCACGCCATTTCATTGGTATTTCGTCTCATTTCAACAGGTAAAGGTTTTAGGTTGAAACAAATTAGGTTCCTGTCCTCACCATTGCTAGTAGCAGCTATGGCCAGAAGAAAAAAAAATATAACATTCTGTATTGGTGAAGTACGAAGCTGTCTTATGTTGTACAAAATAAAACGTAAATTAAACAAAAATGTCCATTTACCTGTTTTAATGAAATTTGTTGTGTTAAAGAAGCATGGCTGCATATTATCTAATTGATTCACATTATTCTCACTTCTAAAACATGCTTGTGTCCCTATTGTGGTAAATTTTGTTCAAAATTTACGTTTTATGATGTTTATCTTTAGTATAACGATCATTTTCAAGGAAATCAGCCCAAGTTGAGCTTATTTGGAAATTTCTTACCATATCATCACTAAAATTGCTTAAATATAACCTTAGTATATCCATTTGGTACAATACTGGGGATAAAAACTCAAAATTTAACCATATGGACCCTATTTAGCAACCGTAGAATGAAAAACTTTTCGAACATTTTTCTTGCGTGCCGGAGTAAACGGATTTCAGAAAACGGAAGTGTACTGCTAGGCTTCGAAAAACAAACAAAAAATATCGTTATTCTGAACCGTATGCTTTATTGAATCAGTATTATGTGGCCCTTCAATACATGCATTCATTTTGAAAATATGAATAACAGATGTGAAATAAATTTATAATTTCTAAATTTGTATTTTGTATGAGAACTTATTGGACACGGTGTATGCAACACCTGGCGGATGGCGAACATCTGGTCTGTTGTAGCGCGTCCACCCATAAATCCAGCCTGATATTGCCCCACGAACTCTCTTGCAATCGGTCATAGACGGCGGCATAAAATTTGAGAGAGTATCTTGTAGGCAGCGCTCAGTAACGGAACAATCCAGCTCCATTAGTTTATACTAAATCATATGATTATTAACCTTCACATACCCGCACCTCGACATCTCATTTTCAAAATGCTGGCATTTCGTCAATTTTCAGCCTATTTTTTTGAAGTCGCCCTCAATCGATCATAATTTGGTGCTAGTCTATTATACTCAAGTGGCCATGCAATATCCGGAACCATTCCGGAGATATTCCGGATTGTACTGGGGTCAGGGAAGGTGCCAAAATGGCAAAAAGTGGTTATTTCGTGAGTTATTGTATTTGAATCATCAATTTTCAGCGTAATTTTTGTTGCGAGCAATGAAACACAACTGCAATAACCAGATTTGTATAAGTTGACCGATCCGGACCACCGTGACAGGTTCCGCGGGGGCCTCATTGGGGACACTTTTGGTTTTCAACCAAAACATGTCATGCGACGTATCAAACTTCCTGATTTCGAGAGAATGAGACAGAAAAGGCACAATGAAGTATGTATCAACTGATATGGCCGCTCCGGAACACCTGGAACAGGTTCCGTGGGGGCCTCGTTGGGGACACTTCTATTTTTCAACCAAAACAAGTCGTGCGACGTATCAAACTTCCTGATTTCGAGAGAATGAGACAGAAAAAGTAGACTGAAGTACAGTAAAACCTCCATGAGTCGATATTGAAGGGACCATCGACTCATGGAATTATCGAGTAGTGGAACAGAAATCCTTTGGTAAGCATTTTGGAGGGACCATCATAGTAACCAAGAAATTATTTTTCAGTGTGTAAAAATTTACCTCCATGAGTTGATATCGAGTCAAGGAACATCGACTCATGGAGGTTCGACTGTATGTATCAACTCATATGGCCGCTCCGGAACACCTGGAACAGGTTCCGCGAGGGCCTCATTGGGGACACTTCTGTTTTTCAACCAAAACAAGTCGTGCGACGTATCAAACTTCCTGATTTCGAGAGAATGAGACAGAAAAAGTAGACTGAAGTATGTATCAACTGATATGGCCGCTCCGGAACACCTGGAACAGGTTCCGCGGGGGCCTCATTGGGGACACTTCTGTTTTTCAACCAAAACAAGTCGTACGACGTATCAAACTTCATGATTGCGAGAGAATGAGACAGAAAAGGTAGACTGCAGTATGTATCAACTGATATGGCTGCTCCGGAACAACTGGAGCAGGTTCCGCGGGGGCCTCATTAGGGACACTTCTGGTTTTCAACCAAACCATGTCGTGTGACGTATCAAACCTCATGTTTTCAAATGAATAAGCCAGAAATGATAGACTTAAGCCTGTATCACCTAATATGACCACCCGGAACATCTTGCACAGGTTCTGCGGGGGCCTCATTGGAGACACTTCTTGTTTTCAATCAAAGCATGTCGTGCGCCGTACCAAACTTCATGATTTAGAATGAATGACCCAAAAATGATAGACTTAAGTCTGTGTCAACTAATATGGCCACCTCGGCATATCTAGCACAGGTTCCGCGGTGGCGTCATTGATGACACTTCTGGTTTACAATCAAAACCTGCCGTGCAACATATCAAACTTCATGATTTCGAATGAATAAGCCAGAAATAAGATAAAACTAAGTAGACTCGACTCGGTATCGACTTGAAAGGGCGTTCTTGAAAACTTCCCATAGATTCCTTTTAAATTTAGATTAAACAATCCACAAAACGTACACAAGCTGTATAAGGACTGTTCAATTTATAAAACGGACAACTTTACAAGGCTATAAAAAAAAGACGCCTAGTTCAAATTTATCCACCCTTGCTTCGTTTTTCAGTACATCATCTATCATTATGGTAATCATTTTTGAATCGAATAAAAATAGTTTTATTTTATAGAAAATCGGCCAGATGTAAAATGAGGTGAAATTTTTGATTGCTGAAAATTTGAAAAATAAATAAAACCACTGTTCACATATGGTATATCGTTTTTAATATCAGAAAACTATGTGCCATGCTGCAGCAGCATGAGTAACAAACATTCTGGCGAAATTTAAACTCAATCGGAAAAATAGTTGTTGAGATATCAAAGTCTCAAGTCAGATTCAATTGTTTTAACAAAATTCAATTGTTAAGCAAAAAGGGCATGAACATATTAAATAAACAATTATTTTATGCATTCAGTCGAAAGTAGGAATAATGTGGTTTCAAATGCAGAAAACCGCTTTTTAATAGTATTGCTGGTTTGGATACTGTGCGCCATTGCACGTACAGTAATCAAAACAGTTTCGTTCTTTGAAGGTTCTTCCAAATAACAATGCAACCTTAAGCAAAATTCAGCATAACAATGATGTTGGAAATGAAAACTTTACATCTAATTATTATTAAATAAGGCGTACAATAGTATAGGACCTACTTTGTTGAAAATAAATAATAACAAGATTCGCTAGAGTTGAAAAACTGCATCAATGGAGCAAAAAGTATGCCGTTTTTTATTATGACCATCTTTATGAATTAAATTTTTGATGAAGAATGCAATTTAAAGTAAATTTTTCTTCTGTATTACTCAGAAAGCAATATTCTACTACTCTGGACAAAATTTCAGCCGAATCCGTTGTGTTTTTGCAACACAGGACTTAAATAAATATTTTTTAATAATTACTATGAAAACAAGGCAACTCACTATATCAAGCTGGAGGCTGCCTTGTGCTTTATTACTGACCAACTATTGAGCTTTACCTTCAGTAGAATAGTATGAGATTGCAATACATTGAAAACTTAATGAAAAAGTGCATGTTAAATATGTGGAAAGTTATGTCGAATTTTGAGAAATGGGTTTTTATTGATGTTTTACGAAAACCGCTTCAGTTACACAATAAAGAACATTTTACTCAATGTTATATTTTTCCTACATTTGAAAATAGCTATAGAAAGTTATGCAAAAAACTGATAATGATTTTATCGAAAAATAAAAAAAAAATCGCACAAGCAAGTTGTCCGTTTTATAAATTGAACAGTCCTTATTTTCTGAAAAATCGGCATATGTTAGAAAAAATAAAAGACTAGATGTTTATTTCCAAAAATACTTTTTATACTTATAATATGTTTTTTACTTCTTCTATATCTAAATAACAACACACAACAGATAACAATCGAAGTAGTCATCTTTAGGCTTTTGATTTGCAATTTGTGCAAACAACAGTTTCGAAGACTTTACTACCTTTGTAGCAATGTAATCGCTTTGTTCCGAAATAGATTAAATATGGGTGTATAGGATTACAAATAGCTCCATGACTGTATTCAATTTCAATTGCAAAATTTTATATCCTCCTGTTATTTGTTCCTACCTTGGTAGCAGCATGCAAGTTTAAAATTAAAATAAAAAATAATATACAGCAGATAAATGACATATGAAATACTACAATATACTTGTTGTTCAATCTCAATTCGTTGCCAACACAATCTGCACGAGATTATTCTTCAATAATCTTCAATAATCCTAAAATATTTTCTTTCTACCGTAATGTCATTGCACAATTATTGTCCCCTCTATCACAATTATTAGTTAGTTAGTTCACTACGCTATTGAAATGGAAATGACCCATTATTGAGGGTGACCATAATCGTGGTATGACTGTACGTTTCTTACAACTTTATGTATATTTGTTTCGCTATAGGGGAAAGCGTGGTTCATCTCTTGCTGACGATCATCGTTCGTATTACGCGTAACGTGGACATTCCACATGCGTACAGGATTTCCTGAAGCATAACCTAGGAAGACCAGAGGTCTTCTCATCATTTTGTACCTTCCACTCCGTCAAAGTGTTTTATTCATTCGAAATCATGAAGTTTGATACGACGCATGGTATGTTTTGGTTGAAAACCAGAAGTGTCCCCAATGAGGCCCCCGCGGAACCTGTTCCAGGTGTTCCAGATTGGCCATATCAGTTGATACATACTTCAGTCTACTTTTTCTCTCTCATTCTCTCGAAATCAGGAAGTTTGATACGTCGCACGACTTGTTTTGGCTGAAAAACAGAAGTGGCCCCAAAGAGGCCCCCACGGAACCTGTTCCAGGTGTTCCGGAGTGGCCATATGAGTTGATACATACTTCAGTCTACCTTTTCTATCTCATTCTCCCGAAATCATGAAGTTTGATACGTCGCACGACTTGTTTTGGTTGAAAAAACAGAAGTGTCCCCAATGACGCCCCCGCGGAACCTGTTCCAGGTGTTCCGGAGCGGCCATATCAGTTGATACATACTTCAGTGTACTTTTTCTGTCTCATTCTCTCGAAATCATGGAGTTTGATACGTCGCATGACATGTTTTGGTTGAAAAACAGAAGTGTCCCCAATGAGGCCCCCGCGGAACCTGTTCCAGGTGTTCCGGAGCGGCCATATCAGTTAATACATACTTCAGTGTACCTTTTCTGTCTCATTCTCTCGAAATCATGGAGTTTGATACGTCGCACGACTTGTTTTGGTTGAAAAACAGAAGTGTCCCCAATGAGGCCCCCACGGAACCTGTTCCAGGTGTTCCGGAGCGGCCATATCAGTTGATACATACTTCAGTGTACCGTTTCTGTCTCATTCTCTCGAAATCTGGAAATTTGATACGTCGCATGACTTGTTTTGGTTGAAAAACAGAAGTGTCCCCAATGAGGCCCCCGTGGAACCTGTTCCAGGTGTTCCGGATCGGCCATATCAGTTGATACATACTTCAGTCTGCCTTTTCTGTCTCATTCTCCCGAAATAATGAAGTTTGATACGTCGCACGACTTGTTTTGGTTGAAAAACAGAAGTGTCCCCAATGACGCCCCCGTGGAACCTGTTCCAGGTGTTCCGGATCGGCCATATCAGTTGATACATACTTCAGTCTACTTTTTCTAACTCATTCTCTCGAAATCTGAAAGTTTGATACGTCGCACGACTTGTTTTGGTTGAAAAACAGAAGTGTCCCCAATGAGGCCCCTGTGGAACCTGTTCCAGGTGTTCCGGATGGGCCATATGAGTGTCTACCTTTTCTGTCTCATTCTCTCGAAATCAGGAAGTTTGATACGTCGCACGACTTGTTTTGGTTGAAAAATAGAAGTGTCCCCAACGAGGCCCCCACGGAACCTGTTCCAGGTGTTCCGGAGCGGCCATATCAGTTGATACATACTTCAGTGTACCTTTTCTGTCTCATTCTCTCGAAATCATGGAGTTTGATACGTCGCATGACATGTTTTGGTTGAAAACCAAAAGTGTCCCCAATGAGGCCCCCGCGGAACCTGTCACGGTGGTCCGGATCGGTCAACTTATACAAATCTGGTTATTGCAGTTGTGTTTCATTGCTCGCAACAAAAATTACGCTGAAAATTGATGATTCAAATACAAATTTCGTAAATGGGTAGTACGCTGATCGCAAGAAATTTCTTGGCCTATCTCGATGCGTGGGAAATTCAGGCAGGGAATCGCTCAAGAAATCAGAAAGCGTCGCTTTATTCCGGATCCTAGTACGGAGCTGAAACGAAACGTCAAATCAAATGGGGCTTGCTGTGTTAAATTTCTTGACCATTCCGGTCACGGAAAAATAATGCACTGAACAAAAATTACTTGAGCGATTCCGTTTGAAGTGCATACCTCGCATTACGCGGAAATTTAAAAATTTGGATTCCGGTGCGGAATTGATGCGCAGAGGGCTAGAAGAAAATGTGCCCAGAATGCCTTGATTTATCTAGGCAGTTTGAAAATTACCTGTCATTGTCTTACCTGGTTGCAGAACATAAATGTTCGTGTGAGTGGATGTCGGTTGTTGAGTGAAATGTAGATTTCCCCGAAAATGGCCTGTTCTCCAGTGCAAAAGTACTTCTCTAGAGTACGACACTAAGCCCTTTTCAGGGCGCTGTTTGAACCCGTTGTGGTACGCTTATGCGAATATATCGACCCTATTCCCTTACCTTCCCTTTCCATATCCCATACCTTATTCCTCCCTTCGCTCTCCCTCAGGTAAATGATGAATAGGCTCGTATTCATGGCGATGGCACAAATTTCCCAAGTGGAGGAGAACGTGCCTCTTGAGCCGACCTACTGATACCTGATACCTGATACGACACTAAGTTCCCACAATATGTAGATGATTCCGGAATAGAATACCGTCTTGCTTCATCCATTTTTTCCGATATTAACCCAACCCCGCCGGATTATAAACGAACATCCAACAATCTAAAAAGTTAGCGATCCCCTCTGTCCTCTTTAGTATCACGATTCCTAGCACGATTCACATTATATAGGGAAAATCCACGATCAAAAGCCCACACATCCTCCAAGCTAATGATCGGGGTCTCCCAATCTGCGACAAGCTCGCTCAAATTGGCATTTTTCAGAGCTTCCGGGTTGTGTTGATTATTAACCACCGAGTTTCCATTCTGTCAAAAGACAAAACAACACTCATTGAGCATAGCTACCTACGATCGTTGTCCAGGAAAATATTTCTTCCCACGGCACAGTGGGAAAAAACCGACCCAAAGAGGCACCTAATTATTGCGGCTGATTGCGATCTTTGAATTCCATCTTTTCCGAATGGAAAAATGTTAAGGAATCGATTGGTGATAGTTTTATTCACCGGAATTGAGTGTAAGTGTCCATTTTATCCCATTTTCCCCTAAAAAACACTGTTTTTCTGAATTAAATAATGGGTTCAACTGATTGCGGCTAACCAACCATTTTTTTATTGGTGTAGAATTCATAGGTGCATTCTATGGGGCATACCTCGATCTGTATCATTGACTGGAAGTGCCCATTTTGCCTCATTTTCCCCTAAAAATACTGTTTTTCTGGATTAAAAAATAGTTTCAACTGATTGCGCCTAATCAGCCATTTTTTTCTTGATGAAGAATTGACAGGTGCATTCTATGTGACACACCTCGACTTGTGTCATTGACTGGAGGTGCTCATTTTGCCCCTTTTTCCCCTATAAATACTGTTTTTTATGGACTAAAAAATAATTTTAATTGATTGCGGCTAACTAACCAATTTTTACCTGATGTAGAATAAACCGGCACATACTTTGGGGCACACTTTGATCTGTGTCATTGATTGGAAGTACCCATATTACCTTATTTTCCCCTAAAATACTATTTTTCTGAATTAACGAATTGTATCAACTGATTGCGGCTAATCAGTCAATTTTACTTGATGTAGAAATAACCGGCGCATACTTTAAGGTGCACCTCGTTCTGGTCTTTGGGTGGTGGTATCCATTTTGTTCCATTTTTCCCCAAACTACGGATTATCTGGATTTAAAAGTAGTTTCAATTGATTGCAGCTAACCAATATTTTTTTCCTGATGTAGAATCGACCTATGCATACTATGGGATACACCTCGCGCTATGCGCTAGTCTGGAATTGCCCGTTTCGCCCCATTTTCCCCTAAAATACTGTTTTGCTGGGTTAAAAAAGTTAGTTCCAACTAATTGCGGTTAACCAAACATTTTTTTCCTAATGTGAAATTAATCGTTGCATTATATGAGGCACAACTTGTTCTGAGTCATTGACTAGAAGTGCCCATTTTTTCCCTTTTCCCCCTAAAACACTGTTTCTCTCGTCTGAGAAACAATTTCAATGCTAACAAAACAAGTATTTCATCATGTAGAATTGATCAGTGCATATTGTCAGACAAACTTTGTGTCATTGATTGGAAGTAGTCATTTTGTCGTATTTTCCCCTAAAACACTGTTTTAGTTCGTTGGAACAAACTTTTTAACCCAGAAACAGTATTTTAGGGGAAAATGGGGCGAAACGGGCAATTCCAGATTAACGCATAGCGCGAGGTGTATTCCATAGTATGCATAGGTCGATTCTATATCAGGAAAACAATATTGGTTAGCTGCAATCAATGGAAACTATTTTTAAATCCAGATAATCCGTAGTTTAGGGGAAAATGGAGCAAAATGGGCACCACCACCCAAAGATGCTGAACGTGGTGTGCCCCAAAATATGCGCCGGTTAATTCTACATCAAGTAAAAATTGATTGGTTAGCGGCAATCAGTTGAAACATTTCTTTAATTCAGAAAAATAGTATTTTTAGAGGAAAATGAGGCAAAATGGATACTTCCAGTCAATGACACAAATCGAGGTGCGTCCCAAAGTATGCGCCGGTTAATTCTACATCAGATTGAAAATGGTTGGTTAGCCGCAATCAGTTAAAACTATTTCTTAATCCAGAAAAAACAGTATTTATAGTGTAGCATACCAGATGAACATAATTTGTAACATTATTCCTTTTCTGAAAATACGAAGCATTGACATATTCCAGTCACAGACTCCCCTACAGTCGTAGAACATTGCGACATGTAAAGTAAAATTATTGACACCATAGCGACAGCTATCAGCATAGCAACAAACCCGGTTAAATGCAAACACTTCAAAATTAATTATTGCCATCCATTCTATGTTGCACCAGAGACGATGACCCATGTCATCGTCACCGTTAAGCAATATAAAAATGTTCTTTCCCAGGCGTTCAATTATACGCAGCGTAATTCGATCTTTCTTTGCTGATGCCTTAGCGCATCGTTCTCACAGCGCAAGTGTCCAACGATTATTCTCCTTTCACACATACATTTAACAATTAGTAAAGTATACGCTGATTGGCTCACAGTAAAATTAGTCAAGCCAACTCCAGGCACCTCCCACTCTGAATATGATTGTAACCACCAACAATGTAACAGAAATTGATTTGAATAAACATTATCTTTGGAACCTTCAAGCCGACAAGTAGTATTTATAGTAAATGGCGACCAGTGACTGTCGAACTCTTCGGAGCCCGACTCAGTAAAATTGTTTGCATTGCATCAGTGAAATTTTGATCAGTGTTAAAGTGTATCGTTAACTTTTCCAATCAGCCCTATTCATACAGTGAAAATGGGTAACAAAAAGTCTTCCCCTAAAGTTGACACCAGTGGTAGCAACGACACCACTATAATAAACACTCAGGACTTTCATACAGAGCAGCATGAGTCCCATAGTACACTGCTCTGGATAGTGTTAACAATCACGGGGCTGCAGCTCCTCATAACTATCTTTAAGATAGTCGAAAAGCGGATCAGGCGCGATGCGCTTAAAAAAGCTAAATCAATAGCAAACATTGATGTGTAAAAAAAAAAAAAAAAAACGACAACTGAACCGTTAACACAGACATTCAGTAATAGTGTAAAATGTTATAACAATTGGAAAAACCAGTGGATGAAGTAGTGACCTGTGTTACCAGCTGAACTAAAAGTGCTCTAACAAGCTAAAAATCCAGTGAACAGCGAAAATGACCAATTCAAAAACTGAAGATATTTAAACAGACTGAAGAGCCAGCGGACAGCGAAAGTGACCAATTCGCTAACTGTAAGTGCTGAAGAACAAGCGGACAGCGAAGATAACAAATGACGTCAACTGATAGTGCTTCAACATCCTGATGAAACAGCGAACGAAGGAAGCGACCCGGAAGAAACTTCTACATGAAAGCAGTAACGAGGTAGGAGTACAATTGCGGAGATTTCATCCTTTTAGACCCTGTGCGTGAATTATTTTCGTAGATATGTCATTCCGACCCAGCCCACAGATTCTCACTAACCAAGTGCTTGTAATAAATGAAATCGACTATGTTCAGTACTATGTTTAGCAATTGTGAGCAACAATGACTAGAACTATTATGCCTTGTATGTAAAAAGAAAAGCTGTTATGATTTCATTTTTTTTTTTTCATTTTTATATTATGAATTCTACGTGAACCAATAAGCTGTAATATTTTCGACACAACAGTCCCAAAATCAATATGATGAGCATTAACCTTTTTATGAATTTTGAAATAGTGAATTAGTATATATTTTGTAATGTCAGAGAAAATTGAAAACGCTTTAAAACAATTAAATGCACTTTTAATAAATTTAAAAAAATCGATTAACAACAAAATTAAAGCGACTACATTGCAAAAAAAACGACAAGTAGCAAAGGACTTGAGTAATCAAATTGAGTTTTTCTTATTAGAATCTTCTTTGACAGATTCTCAATTAAATCACTTTTTAAAAATTTCTAAAAACTTGGTGAATGAGATTGAGTTGATAATTCAGCAAAAACTTTCGGAACACAAAATTAAATTACGATTAAGAACAGTGGTTAAAATTTTTATTTGGTTAAAAATTAAATCAGTAACAATGGCACTAGACATTAAAACTGCCTCAGAGCTAGCATCTCTGATCCCAAATTATGATGGGAATCCAGGAGGCATGAAATCTTTCACAGATGCAATAGGTCTAGTTGAAACCATTGTACCAGACGCGCAACAAGCTGCTGCCATTCAACTTATTTTGACTAAGTTGACTGGTAAAGCTAGAGATCTATTTACAGCAGTGCCAGCAGATTTCCAAGAAATAAAAAACAAAATTACTGCTGATTGTATAGACAAAAGCACTTCAGATTTGGCTCTTGCAAATCTGAAAAATGTTAAACCACGAAAAGGTCAAGAAACTTCTGGATTCACAAAGGAAATTGACATACTTGCGGATAAACTGAAACATGCTTACATTCGGGAAGAAGTTCCGAATGCGGTAGCCACAAAGTTAGCAAACAAGGCTGCCATACAAACCTTAATAGCTTCATCACACAAACAGGAGACAAAAATGCTCCTCAAAGTGGGGAAATTCGCGTCTCTTTCGGAAGCATTAAATATTGTTATTGAAAACGAGAATTTCAATAATGAACCATCCGCATCAATTATGCAGATGAGGAAAAATTTTTCAAAAAATAGACCAAATTATCAATCAAATTACCAAAATCGTTACAATGGCAACAATAGCAGAGGAAATTTCAGAAATTCCCCTCGTCCAAACCCGCACCAACCAAGGTCAAACTATGGTCAACAATCGTCAAATAGGTCAAGATATAGTCATCCGAACAATAACCAACAGCAATATAGACAACAAAATTGGGTACAAGATGGCAACAGAAGAATGTATCACATGAACGTGGTGCATGGTTCTGGTTCATTGCCTCCGAATCAGTTTGCACCAAACGGTGCACTGTCTCAACCCGTAGCTATTATACCAAGTAACCTAATGCCACCCCAAAGGCAACAACAACAACAACAACAACAACAACAACAACAACAACATGCATCAAGCAATTTTTTAGGAACACCATTCCTACAGCACCCGTACTCACAATAAACCTGAACGCTTCAAATTTCATAGCGGTCAATGTTCAAATGACAAATGCTAGGAACACGTTCACTATAGACTGCGGAGCGGATATTTCTATTTTTAAACTTAGTAAACTGAATCCCAATTACTTAATAAACCTTACAGAAAGAATCAAGCTAACAGGAATCACCGATGACACAATTGAAACTATTGCGTCAGCAGAAACTGACCTATATTTCGAAGGAGGATTGTGCATCAAGCATAAATTCCACCTTGTGAATGATGAATTCCCTATCATGACTGACGGCATTTTAGGCCGCGATTTCTTAAGCTCCCATAGATGCATAATTGATTATGAATCTTGGCTGCTTAAGTTCAGTGTAAATAATGAAGAGATAACAATACCGATTTATGACAACTTAAACAACGGTTTCATCTTACCAAAACGAAGTGAAGTCGTTAGAAGAATTGTTAATATTCCATGTACATACGATATGGTTGTACATTCACAGGAAATATTGCCAGGCATTTTCTGTGGAAATACCATCATATCACCTAATAATCCTTATGTTAAATTTATTAACACTACCGAAAAACCTGTACATATAATGTATTCACAATTTCATCCTTTAATGGAACCACTTAATAATTTTTACATAATGAAACTTAATAGTAGTAAAAATAAGGAAAATCGTCAAACCGATATTCTTAATCAGATTAACTTTGCTGGAATACCACCGGATGCAATAAAAGGTTTAAAGAACCTGATTGCAAAATACCAAGATATTTTTAGTTTACCAGATGATACGTTAACTGTTAACAATTTTTACACTCAAAAAATTCCCCTTCAAGACAAAAGTCCAATATATATTTCAAACTATAAAAACTTACATGCTCAAACTGATGAAATTCAGAGACAAGTTGATAAAATGCTGAATGAAAATATTATTGAACATTCAGTATCCCCGTATAACTCTCCAATTTTATTGGTACCGAAAAAATCCGATACCAATGACAAGAAATGGCGTTTAGTTGTGGATTTCAGACAACTAAACAAGAAAATACTTGCTGATAAATTCCCTCTCCCCAGAATTGATACTATTCTAGATCAACTGGGAAGAGCTAAATATTTTTCCACTTTAGATCTGATGTCTGGTTTCCATCAGATTCCATTGGATAAGAGCTCGAGAAACTTCACTGCATTTTCAACACAGTCTGGACATTATCAATTTACGCGTTTACCATTTGGATTGAACATAAGTCCAAATAGTTTTCAGCGTATGATGACGATTGCCATGGCTGGATTGACTCCGGAATTAGCTTTTATCTATATTGACGACATTATTGTGATTGGTTGTTCAGTCAATCACCACTTAATGAATCTTGCAAAAGTTTTTGACAGATTGAGGCATTACAATTTAAAGCTCAATCTTGGTAAATGCAAATTTTTTCAACCTGAAGTTACTTATCTTGGTCATCAGATAACTGATAAAGGTATATTACCAGATCCTTCTAAATTTGACACAATAAAAAATTATCCAGTTCCATCTAGTGGAGATGAAACTAGACGATTTGTAGCTTTTTGCAATTATTATAGGAAATTTGTTCCAAATTTTGCAAAAATTGCCAGCCCTTTGAATAATTTACTCAAGAAAAATGCGAAATTTACTTGGACAAATGAATGCCAACATTCATTTGATATGCTACGTAATCATTTAATGTCCCCGATGATTCTTCAATATCCCGATTTCAGTAGAGAATTTATTTTAACGACAGACGCTTCAGACATTGCTTGTGGAGCAGTTCTGTCTCAAAAATTTGACAATGGTGAATTACCAATAGCCTTTGCAAGCAAAACGTTTACTAAAGGTGAAAAGAATAAGCCAGTAATTCTCAAGGAGTTGACAGCAATACATTGGGCTGTAAACTACTTCAAACCTTATTTATATGGCAAAAAGTTCACAGTGAGAACAGACCATAAACCTTTGGTATTCTTGTTTGGAATGAAAAATCCAAACTCAAAATTAACAAATATGCGTTTAGATTTGGAAGAATTTGACTTTGCCGAGGAATATATTCAAGGCAAATCTAACGTAATCGCAGACGCATTGTCACGTATTGTTACAACGTCTGATGAATTAAAAAATATCAACATTTTGAAAATCAACACAAGAGCAATGACCCGTCATCAGAATAAAAATGCATTACCCGCCAAAATCCCAACAGTTGCTGTAAGTAAAGAGCCTGATCATCTCTCTACTTACGTAACCGAAAATCCAAGTTTTACCAATAAATTGAATAAGTTAGCTATTACATACGAAAACAATGTTCTTGAAATGATAATCTTATCGAAGAACAGTAAAAAACGTGTTGCATTAGTGCAACAGCAGTTGTTAATTAACGGAAGTCAAACCCTAGAATTTGCACTTCTGAAATTAGAAAAATTATTATTATCTATGAAAATTAAACAGATTGCATTATCTTCGGATAACGAAATTTTCAAACTATGGCCGATAAATATTTTCAAGAAGATTGCTAATGAAAAAGTGAGACACGTGCAAATTATAATTTTCAATCCACCAAAATTTATAACGGATAAAAATAAGATTAATGAAATAATAAGAGTTAACCATGAGACCCCAATAGGAGGTCATATTGGACAACATCGGCTTTACCTTAAAATAAGAGAAAAATACAAGTGGAAGGATATGAAAGGTTGCATATCACAGTTCATAAAGAAATGTGAATTATGCAAACGGAACAAAATTACTAAACATACAAAAGAAAATATGATAGTCACCACTACACCTTCTTCACCATTTGAAGTGATTTCAATCGATACGGTTGGACCGCTTCCATTAAGTAATAACAATAATCGATACATCGTTACAATCCAGTGTGATTTGACGAAGTATATAGTTTTAATACCAACACCAAGCAAGGAAGCTAATGTCATTGCCAAGGCATTAGTCGAAAATTTTATTTTGATATATGGAAACTTTCTAGAACTTAGATCAGATCAAGGAACGGAATTTAAAAATCAAACTTTAGAACAAATTTGTAAAATTTTGGAAATTAAACAAAATTTTTCCACAGCCTATCACCCCCAAACTATCGGATCATTAGAGAGAAATCACAGATGTTTAAATGAATATCTGAGATCTTTCACTAATGAACACCATACAGACTGGGATGATTGGTTGAAGTTTTATAGTTTCTCATACAATAGTACACCCCATTCTGATCATCAATTTTCACCATTCGAACTAGTTTTTGGCAGAAAAGCACAATTACCCAACGAAATTTATGAAAAAGGCGTAGAACCACTATACAATTACGATGACTACTTTCGTGAACTTAAATTTAGAATTCAAAACTCAAATAATATTGCCAAACGAAATCTCATACATCAAAAAATGGCCCGAACAAGTCAGGCTAATCTAAACACCAATCCGATCAATCTGAACATTGGAGATCTTGTTTATTTAACGGTAGAAAACAGGAAGAAACTTGATTCCTTTTATTCAGGTCCTTACAAAATTATCGAAATCAATGATCCAAATTGTAAAATTAAACATCATTTGACACAAAATAACGATTTAATAACAATTCATAAAAACAGACTTATCAAAGCTTAAATAAAAAAAAAACTCTATGGTTGAAATATGATACAAACATTATAACACATACTAACAATAGAATAAACAAAATAGAGATCTACCGAGCCTGATTCCCATAAAAAAGAGAATGAAAAACAAAAAAAAACAATCAAATGGGATTAGGTAAATGTTTAGTCTTGTACTAAGTGCGAAATTCGGTTAGTATCAAAATAGTTTAATATTTTCTTTGTTAGAGGTCCTTGGAGCATAGCTTTTGACGAATGATTTCCCTTCGTTACATCATTCTCCTAAAGGGGGAAGGTGTAGCATACCAGATGAACATAATTTGTAACATTATTCCTTTTCTGAAAATACGAAGCATTGACATATTCCAGTCACAGACTCCCCTACAGTCGTAGAACATTGCGACATGTAAAGTAAAATTATTGACACCATAGCGACAGCTATCAGCATAGCAACAAACCCGGTTAAATGCAAACACTTCAAAATTAATTATTGCCATCCATTCTATGTTGCACCAGAGACGATGACCCATGTCATCGTCACCGTTAAGCAATATAAAAATGTTCTTTCCCAGGCGTTCAATTATACGCAGAGTAATTCGATCTTTCTTTGCTGTTGCACCAGAGACGATGACCCATGTCATCGTCACCGCTAAGCAATATAAAAATGTTCTTTCCCAGGCGTTCAATTATACGCAGCGTAATTCGATCTTTCTTTGCTGATGCCTTAGCGCATCGTTCTCACAGCGCAAGTGTCCAACGATTATTCTCCTTTCACACATACATTTAACAATTAGTAAAGTATACGCTGATTGGCTCACAGTAAAATTAGTCAAGCCAACTCCAGGCACCTCCCACTCTGAATATGATTGTAACCACCAACAATGTAACAGAAATTGATTTGAATAAACATTATCTTTGGAACCTTCAAGCCGACAAGTAGTATTTATCGTAAAATAGGGGATAATGGGGCAAAATGAGCACTTCCAGTCAATGACACGGGTCGAGGCGTGCCTCATGAAATGTACTTGTCAATTCCACATCAAGAAAAAAAATGGTAGGTAAGCAGCAATCAGTTGATTCTAATTTTTAATTCAGAAAAACAGTATTTTTAGGGGAAAATGAGGCAAAATGGGCACTTCCAATCAATGACACAAGTCGAGGTGTGTCCCATAGAATGCACCTGTCAATTCTTCATCAAGAAAAAAATGATTGGTTAGCCGCAATCAGTTGAAACTATTTTTTAACCCAGAAAAACAGTATTTTTAGGGGAAAATGAGGCAAATTCGGCACTTCCAGTCAAAGATACAGATCAAGGTATGCCTCATAGAATGCACCTGTCAATTTAACATCAATAAAAAATTGGTTGGTTAGCCGCAATCAGTTGAACCCATTATTTAATTCAGAAAAACAGTGTTTTTTAGGGGAAAATGGGGCAAAATAGACACTTACACTCAATTCCGGTGAATGAAACTATCACCAATCGATTCCTTGACATTTTTCCATTCGGAAAAGATGGACTTCAAAGACCGCAATCAGCCGCAATAATTAGGTGCCATTTTGGGTCGGTTTTTCCCCACTGTGCACGGGTTTGGATTTTACTGGAATCAAAGTTTTGCTTGCAACGCGTAATACTTATGTTGCAGAATAATTGATGCAGTAATTGTGCGGATACTACGGGATATATGCGGATACTATGCGATCGACCCCTGAGGCTCTGTGCGATTTCATGCAACGGATGGCTGTTTCTAACTCCTGCACGCTTCGGTGTTGATACAGGTAATGCGTCGAACCTTTGGCGGATCATGTTGAGGTGTTGATGGCAGTCCTGAAAATGTCATTTCGCAATATCAAAATTTAACCACCTACAGCTCATTTTAGAAGCTGAACCTGAAAATATGGTATATGAAAAACTTATGCGGCTAGACTATTTATACGAGAAAGTCACGGAAAATTCGCTCTTTTTTGAATATTTAAGGTAAATGTCACGGGCCACCTTCAAAAAATGCCAATTGATATTCACCATGAATAATGCTTTAGATGATGCTTTGAAAAATCAATCATGTATCCTGAGCACCTCTGGGGGTACATAGGGCCAACGTAAAGGATCCCCATCCTGGGCGGCAGCTCGCTTTAGTCTTGACCTGGACCCAGGTCAGATTCCTATCTACATTAGATTTCTTTGGTTTCCTTATTAACCTTTCAGGACGTGCGCCATCAAGCAGCTCACACTGCACCGCGCTCGCGCTGTATACGACGAGCGAGATTTTTTGATAGTGTTGTACTTTTTCCAACGGCGCGCGTTCTGAAGGGTAAAGGCAGTGATCCTCAGGCCCATTTTTTCAACTGATCGTATTGCAACACCTGGATCGATTTGTGAATCATTCAACACGTTATTCTTGATGATTTCGGTAGTAGAACAACTTCCATAAGAAACATTGCAAGGAATTCTCCGGCAACATAGAGAACTGGATATCACGTGCGGTCCGCGGACCGCACTTTGATGACCACGGAGTTAAGGCACCGTCACCGCAAGCTCCTGGGTCTGCCTCTGCTGTGATGTCCGGCCAGGTTTCCATATAGCCAGCGCTTGCTTGCAGATTTCGTCTTCGTCCTTTCGTAGAGTGTGGCCGATCTACCTCCAAACCCGATTGAAGCGTGAAACCACAGTGAAGGTTTTGGGTGTTCTCCTGGATGTTCTCAGCTGACCTTCAAGGACCATGTGGCGTACATCGTTTCAAAAGCTTCGTCACAGCTGGGATTTCTGTTTCACTTCTGCAAAAAGTTCACGGACGTATACTGCTTCAGAGCTTTATATTGCTCTATTGTAATTCAACGGATTGAGGTCGTCCAGTGTAAATTCGGCCGTTTCGCCCTTCGTCACCTCAGTTGGAGACACCCGTTAAATTTTACGTGCAGAAAGAGTGAACCATGTATCTCTTAGAAAAACAAGTTGAAATTATCTTTTATTCGTAATACTATCTTTATCAAAATATATTAGTTTATAAGCTGTTAGGCATTCTATTAAAATGTACAATTAGTGGTTTTATGAAGAAATTTATTATACCAGTTATTTAGGAACTGTACATAGCTCACTCTGACTGAACGAATATTAGAAAAACACCAGTCATCTGAAAAAAATATTATGAACTGTGTAACTACAATATTCTGAAAACTTATCGAGCTATGGAGATACATTCGAAATTTGTTAGCTGTTACATGTTCTAGTCAAGAATTCTTAAATAGGTAATTTGATGACAATCATTCATGAGATATTGAATTGTTGTACTTGGTCCACTCTGACTGAAGATAAAAATTGAAATATGTTTTCTTCAGCGTAATAAAAAAAAAAATCAAACTTTCGGTTCACATATACAACACTCCTATTGATTGTCGTCCTTCCTCTGCACTAATTTTTCATCAAATATGTAAAAACTTGAGTGTGTAATGTAGTTGGTTGTATGTTTGGCGAAAATCGTTCAGACAGAGTCGACCAAGTTCAATTACTTAACATTTGTCGGTTTTAAGCTTAATTTTTACGTTTTTTCGCATTCAGTACAAAGTGATGCTCTGACGAATAGCTATAAAGGTTTATGAGAAAAATTCAAGAAAATTTGTTGAAATACAGTGACCCCACACCGATGAATCACTTTAATTTTGTACACTATTTAAGAATCACCATGTTGATCAAATGAGTGATCCATAAACTGTGGTCATTTTTACCGATTTATAAATTGTGTACTTAAAATTTACAGAGTTGTAAACTTCAAAGACGTTTTTCTCGAAATAAATAAAAAGACACATGGTCCTCTCTGACTTAACGCCGACCAACTGTGAGCTACTATTTCTTGAAAGCGGGGATCAAATAATAATTAATTAGTAGTCGTACAGTAGTGAGACAACACTTAACACCTGCAACACTTAATCTGCATTCCTCAGTTCCCAAATTACCACATTATTGGTTTCTCAGGTGTTCGCCGACCGATCTGCAATTATTCAATCAATTCAATCCATTATTCACTTTGAGCCAATAATCGAAAACCCAACGGAAACAATAATCCCCAAACACAAATAAAGGGGTTGATCAGACTGAGACCCATCTGCTGGAGGTACCGAGCGCATGACCAAACAATTTTGACGCGGTTACAATCAATTATCGAAAGTGATTCCGGCGTTGAATTAGTGGCGCAAGCGGAGATCGCGAATATCCGAATCAAAACATACGACGACGATGACCCTAGAATGAGCAAAAACACACGGTACGGCTCGAACCGGTAATTTGCAGTCCGGCCGTAAATTCACGTGAATCCGCAGTTCCTACAAGAGCAGTAAAAAGAGCGCAACAGTATCTACCGGTACTGGACACCGCATTTGCTTCAACTCTCCGTAGCCGCAGTGACGTTGCCGCTGCCGCGCCGCCGGTGTACGCGCTCTCTGTGTGAAAACAAAAGACCTTGGCGAATGTCGCTGCCACCGACGCGCGCGATTGGAACTTGAACGCGGTCGTTCTACCTGAAGCGTACCTGACCGGCTGCCAACGCACGATTTGCGGTGCACAGCACAGTGGGATCGCTGAAGGCCAAAAATGACAACTTAATTTTCAGATTTCTTACAATTGGCTCCTAGAATTTCTCGAAATGTATTCGCTATATTTTTTATTTAGTAAAACTAAAAAAGTAAAAAAAAAAATACTGTTAATTCCTTTTGGTGAGTGAATGGCTGCGGTTTAAAAGCACCTATCGCGCGTTTTCTCTTTTCCGCGCTGTTTCGAATAGAGCCAGTCGAATTGTCTCAAAAGTATGCAATGCATTGTGGAGCCTCGTAGCCTTGCGGTTAGGGTCACCAAGGTTCTATTCGCACCATGCTGTGGGGTGAGGGTTTGATTCCCGCTCCGGGCGATGAAATTTATCGTGAGAATAATTTCTTCTCCGTATCCACTGGTGCATGCACCGTGTGTCCCTTGTCTATTGTTAAGTTTCATTCAGTCTGTATAAAAAAAAAAATATATAGGAAAAACCTGTACGAAGGGGAGAGGGGGGTCAAATATTGATAAATTTGGTGGGACTTGCTAAATGGATGCCCTCAAAGATGTGGCTGGGTCATGATTGATGCTGCGCCGCTATGAGCGTCTATACGCTAGCCTCTGTTGTGATATCCTCCTGGATTTTTGTCCAACACTTTCTTGCAGCTTCTAGAGGCTTCTAGCCTCTGCGTGGATTGTGACCAACCCTCCCTTTCGCTCCCGAATTTCTGTTGCTATTGGCCTTTGATTTAAAATATCGACGATGGGGCTCCGCTTTGGAGATACAGTTGTGAGGTCATGCACGTATTATTAACCGCAGGTATCTGTTAATGAACACCTCGACTGATAAACACCAGGTTTCACCAGGCATACTGCAGAACAAATGTCACGTTTGAGTTAAAAATTTGCGGAACGAACTGCGGGTGGTGTTCGCCGCTGCAAAAGCCGCGCTGAAGACCGAGATAAGAGCAAACAAAAAGGCCTGCTTTGAGGGTCTCTGTCAGAGTGCCAATGCGAATCCGTGGGGTAACGCCTACAGGATCGTTATGGCCAAGACGAGAGGTGTAACGGCTCCTTCAGCAGAGCAATCTCCAAAGATGTTGGAGGAGATCATCGAAGGGCTTTTTCCGCGTCATAATCCTAGTCCTTGGTCTCCTTTCGTAGAACAGCCGGGGACAGATGTGGAACTTGCGGGGATAGCAAAGTCCTTTAGCGTAGGTAAGGCCCCAGGTCCAGACGGAGTTCCGAACCTTGCCTTAAAAGTAGCTATTGCAGAGACTCCCGAGATGTTCAGGTCTGCTATGCAGAAATGCCTAAACGAGGGAGCTTTCCCAGAAGCTTGGAAGAGGCAGAGCCTGGTTCTATTGCCAAAGGTGGGGGAACCACCCGGAGATGCGTCGGCATATAGACCAATATGCTTGATAGACACGGCGGGGAAGGTGCTCGAAAAGGGAGTGCACACATGGCAGGTGCACACCGAGGGAGTGAATGGTCTCTCGAGTAGCCAATATGGCATCCGGAAGGGGAGGTCGACCGTAGACGCTATCCTGTCGGTTCCAAAGCCACCGGGAAATCACTCGAGCGTAAGAGAAGGGGTATTCACTACTGTGTAGTATGTAAGGAACGCGTTTAAGGGGGAAATCAGTTTCGATTTCTAACGCATACTTGCAAGATTTTCTCCAACATGTGTGAGTTTTCAATTTAAGATGAAGAAATACTCGTATTTTCACCACTATATGACATCGAGCTACAGTAAAACCTCCACGAGTTGAAGGGACCATCGACTCATAGAGATATCGAGTAGTGGAACAGAAATTCTTTGAGAAGCTTTCTGTAGGGACCATCATAGTAATCCAGAAATTATTTTTCAGTATGCCGAAATTTATCTCCGTGAGTCGATATCGAGTCAAGGAACATCGACCCATGGAGGTTCGACTGTATTTTAAAATTTGCTTCAACGCTGGCTCAGGACACTTTTCATTGAGACCAAAAAACACTACATTTTCACAATAGGTATTCCACTGCAAAACTGCTGTTTTATAATTTGTGCGCTATCTTTCCGAATTCCCCTCAACGCACACCAGCTCGCACCATTTCACTAGCACTATCTTATCGGGAACAGTCTCACTTTTAAATTGCTTTCCGTGGCATAATCACTTCCATAATTGTAGTGTAAATTGTTTCGCTGGCTTCACAAACGGAATAATATTCACTATATCACGAAAAAGTCCGCGGCGATAGCCACACAATCGCGAAAACTGCACAAAATCGTGGTTCACTTTCCAACCGGCGTGGTATTTACAGTACGGACCCGATTTTATCAGCCCCATTTTGCGACGAACTGTTTGCTCTCATCATCTAACGGTCAAATATTGACCAATTCATTTTAGTTCATCATCAAACTACTGCTGAAAGGCAGAACATAGAGGGATAAAAAGTATGAATAATTGTTTAATTTTTTGAGGCAAGCAAAAAATGTGTTCCGGAAAGAGGCTGACAAAATCGGGTCACTTATGTACTTCCATGTAGTGCACATACATGGTGTGGCGTTCTTTGATTTGCTGTTCCTTTTATTCTCCCATTGCCTATGCGTGCATATTTCTTGCGTCATATGCGCAGCGTGATGAACAGGTTGAAGATGGGAAAGAGACAAATGAAATGCACTAACAAACCTGCCACAAGGTCTGTGCCACATGAAATTGTGAGTTGAGCCTTAATAGCGCCAGTTGGCCAACTATTTCCGATGCGCTCCTGCGTCTGGGGGTCTGGGGATACCCGGGTACCTGTACAAGATTCTCGGAAGTTACTTCCAGAATAGAGTACTGGTTTACGACACAGAGGTGGGTCGGAAGTGCTTTCACATACTTTCAGGTGTCCCGCAAGGTTCCTTCCTGGGTCCGATGCAATGGAATGTCATGTTCGGCGAAGTTTTGAGGTTAGAGTTCCCGGTGGGAGTGGAGATTGTCGGCTTTGCTGAGGACATTATGCTTGAAGTCTACGGTGAATCGATCGAAGAAGTGGAATTGACTACTGCCCACTCGATCGCAGTTGGAGGCGTGGATGAGATTCAGGAAACTGGAATTGGCTCACCACAAAACTGAGGTGGTGGTTGTGAACAACCGGAAATCGGAGTAGCAAGTGGTGATCAGTGTTGGCGATTGCACTATCACGTCGAAGTGCTCCGGGGTGTGATTATCGACGATAAGCTTATCTTCGATAGCCACGTTGATTACGTTTGTAAAAGAGCATCCACAGCTATAGTGGCACTGTCCCGGATGATGTCCAATAGCTCTGCGGAGTACGCCCAACCTTCTGGCTAATGTCGCTACGTGCATACTAAGGTATGGCGGCCCGGCGTGGGGCACTGCGCTAAGTACCGAAAGTTATCGTGGTACGCTGGAAAGTACTTACAGGCTGATGTGTCTGACGGTTGCGAGCGCGGACCGTACCGTGTCACACGACGCGCTCTGCGTCATCACTGGTATGGTGCCTATCGGCATCCTTATCAGGAAGGACATGGAGTGCTGCGAAATGCGCGGCACAAGAACCATACGCAGGACTGCCAGATTGACCACCATGGTCAAATGGCAGTGCGCATGGGACAGTTCCACGAAAGGAAAGTGGACCCATTAAGGTTGATCCCGAGGGTTGGATTAACAGGCGCCATTGGGAAGTTACATTCCACCTTTCAGGCCATGGTTGCTTCCGACAGTATCTATATCGTTTCGGTCATGTGGGTTTTCCCGAATGCCCTGTTTATGCTGGTTTAGAGGAAACGACGGAACACGTTTTGTACGTTTGCACGCGTTTTCGCACAATGCGTGGCCGCATGCTTGCCGTATGTGGGAAGGACACAACTCCGGACAATCTTTTCCAGAGGGGACGAATTTCGCGCCAACCCTTCTATGGGGATGGCAGCACCCTCTCAGAATCGAACGAAACTTTGTGGGCATAAACAATAGGTCTTTCTAAGCAACTTTGCATATTTTGTTTTTCGATATTTTTCAAGAGTAACATTTGAAGAGGGCCTAATTTTTTCACAGATTTTTTTTTAAATCGATGTAACTCAAAAATGACAAGACCTACAAAAAAGTGTTGTATGGCGGACTATCGTGAAATTCCATTTTTTTAGAAAAATATCCAAAAAATACAAAATTAATTCCTACACTGAAAAATAAAGGTTTTAAAAATTTAAATCGATATTACAAAAAACCCAATGTTTTTAAATCGATGATTTTTTTTCTGGAGAAAGGTATTTCAATTACCCACATTTTCTCCAAACAATGTTGCTGTGACATATTTAAGGGAAATAAGTTTTTCTAACAAAAACTTTTTTCATGTCCACATTGAGTGAATATTTTTCATCGTGTTTCGTGCCAACATGGCCATATATAGGTTCAGTAGCCTCTCATCAACCAATGAAACTTTATGGTAAAAAATTGTTGAAGAAGCAATTTTGCATAATCTACACGCTAACCTGAAACTACCCATCGACTGGGTCGATTCGACCCGGATTTTTATGTTGTTAGCAGTTGTCAAAATCCGGGTAACCCGAAAACCCAGATTCGCTGAATTCGGGTAAAGATCTGGGTAATCGGCACTTTGTCACTTTTCGGCTTGAGAATATGGCGGCGGTCAGGAGAACGCTGGAAGCTATGAATGTTTTCGCGAAAAATATGCCGATAAATGACGGGAAAACAGTGGAATTATTCCGGGGAACTGTTTTCCAGTGAATAGCACGTGGCAACTGAGAGCTTTTTAATCAAAATCTAATTTGGAAATAAATTAACAAAATCAAGGCCCCGGAGGAGCTGGGTATCGTTTACCCAGATTTTGCCACCAACATCGGTAACCCAGATTTGAGTAAAGGGGCCTTTACTCAGTTTAGAGTAACTGCAGTTTTGCTCAGTCTGGGTCGCTTTGACATCAATCTGGGTAACTGAGGGTTAGCGTGTAGCATTTATCTAGACTACCATTTGAAAAGGGCGTATTAGGCCCACACTTATATAAAAAACAGAAAATTCGAAAAATTTCAAGTCTTACCTCCTGTATCGATTGTTTTGGACTCCCAGGAGCTACACTGAAATAAATTTTGTTGTCGTTTCCACCGAATCCATGGTAGAATTAAGAACTGTACCAACAATTTTCAACCGAATGCAAAATTCTGTTAATTGTACTGAAACATTGTCAATATAACCATGCGTGTATTACTGTTGACTAAAAACATTCCTGGTTCTACTATTTGGGCATTGTAATTCCGACCATGTAGACTTGAATGTTGCGCGTCTTAGATAAACATGATCAAAAATACAATGTCAAAATAGTAACATCAAGAATGTTTTAGTCAATGGTACTTTCGCATGGTAATATTGACAATGTTTCAGTACAATTAACAGAATTTTGCATTCGGTTGAAAATTGTTGGTACAGTTCTTAATATTACCATGGATTCGGTGGAAACAACAACAAAATTTATTTCAGTGTACGTTCAGCATTTGAGCGAAAGCGAGTTAGTCTAAGGGGTGATACACAAATTATGTCACGCAAAATACGTCCTTTTTCAACCCCCCGCCCCTCCCCTCTATGTCACGCTTTCTATATGGGACCTCATCACTGTTTGTATGGGTCGTCACGTTCTGCAAAACCTCGCCCCTTCCCCTTCTAAAGCGTGACGTAATTTGTGCATGGCCCCTAATGGGGCACTCAACGGGCTTGAAGTTTGTATGGGAAAACTTGGCCAAATGTATGCAGAAATCTTAAGCTTTTGATTTTTGCCGCTAGGTGGCGCTGTAAGCGTTCAATTAATAAACACATTGTTATTATTGTAGGTGACTATATGCCAAACAACTTTGTTGAAGACCCGTAAGGGGCTGTCCATAAACCACGTGGTCATAAGGGGGAGGGGGGGGGGGGGAGTTCGGCCAATGATCATTTTGTATGGACAAATAAAAATTTTTGTATGGACTAATGATCACGCGAGGGGGGGGGGGGGTTGGAAGAGTCCCAAAAAAATGACCACGTGGTTTATGGACAGCCCCTAAGTGATTCGCCAGTGAGGCGAAGCATTGGGATTTCATTATTGATATTCCTTTACATGTATTGGAAAAACGGCAATAATGTTTCACCTCACTTTACCTAGAGTATAAATTTTTAACAGGCTTCGGATCACTTTGCGGTCTTCGATAAAGTTGTTTGGCATATCGTCACCTACAAGAATAGCTGAGGTTTTTAATTATTTTTTTATTAATTGAACACTTGCAGCGCCACCTAGCGGAAAAAATCAAAAGCTTAAGATTTCTGCATACATTTGGTCAAGTTTTCCCATACAAACTTCATGCTCGTTGAGCGCCCCATTAGGGGCCATGCACAAATTACGTCACGCTTTAGGAAGGGAGGGGGGTTTTGCAGAACCCATACAAACAATCGCCCAAGCAGCACACATGTCACAAAGGAGTGTCGACAGCGCAGGTTTTTGGTTCTACAGGAGCTACATTCATGTAATTCTAACTTATAGGCAGAATAACTTGAAAATGACTCCTATACAACCAGAAACCTGCGCTGTCGAAACTTCTTTGTAACATGTGTGCTGCTTGGGCGTGAGGTCCCATACACAAAGTGTGACATTGTGGAGAGGGGGGTTGAAGAAGGTCGAATTTTGCGTGACATAATTTGTGTATTACCCCTTAGACTAAATTGATTTCGCTCAAATGCTGAACGTAGCTTCTGGGAATCCAAAACAACTGAAGCAGGAGGTAAGGCTTGGCATTTTTTGAATTTAATGTTTTTCATATAAGTGTGGGTCACTCCAATACGCCCTTTTTAAATGTTAGTCTAGATAAAATTTAGATTGTGCATAGTTGCTTCTTAAACAATTTTTTGAACTTCCATAAAGTTTCATTGGTTGATAAGAGGCTGCTGAACCTATATATGGCCATGTTGGCACGAAACACGATGAAAAATATTCACTAATTGTAGACATGAAAAAAGTTTTTGTTAGAAAAACTTTTTTCCCTTAAATATGTCACAGCAACATTGTTTGGAGAAAATGTAGGTAACTGAAATACCTTTCTCCAGAAAAAAAAAATCATCGGTTTAAAAACATTGGGTTTTTTGTAATATCGATTTAAATTTTTAAAGCCTTTATTTTTCAGTGTAGGAATTAAATTTGTATTTTTTGGATATTTTTTTAAAAAACTTCATGGAATTTCACGATAGTCTGCCATACAACACTTTTTTGTAGGTCATGTCATTTTTGAGATACATCGATTTGAAAAAAATCTATGAAAAAAAATTAGGCCCTCTTCAAATGTTACTCTTGAAAAATATCGAAAAACAAAATATGCAAAGTTGCTTAGAAAGACCTATTGTTTATGCCCACAAAGTTTCGTTCGATTCTGAGAGGTTGCTGCCAACCGTTGGTCGAGTTGGCGCGAAATTCGTCAGGGGTGAGTTTGGCTGGAATACCGTTTCAACGGCTATCACCCACATCTCCTTGGAGCTACAGAGGAGGTGGCACGTGGACTCGAAGAACCCTTACAGCGATTAAGTGGCAGCGGAGAGGACATCCTGATTGCGTTGCTGTCGTGGCGTCGGTCTACTGGGTTGGATCCGAGCCCGTTTTTGGAAAGGGGTCCCCGGTAAGGTCTGGAGCAGGTGGAGACCCTACTATCTTCAACCTTCTGGTGCAGCTGATAGGGCCTGAAGGATAGTGATACCCTTGCCTTCAGCAGGTCAGATCGGGTAGGCATCAGTTCTTGATGCTTGCAAAAAAGTAGAACGCGGGCGTGGGATTGACCCTGCCCGCCTTCCGAGAACAAAGGAAGTAGTGAGGACCACTGGGGAAACTGTATAAGCGCCAGCATGCTATCGTGGTGGACTCTCCAAAGTGAGTCACGGATCTGGGAGCCAACAAACGCCGCCAACAAACAAACGCGGTGAAATACTCCTTGAGCTTAGTAAGTACACCGAGTGCAAGAGCTTCGGCTTCGCCTTCAAATATTTTGCTGGTGAAGTGCTTGGTGAAGGAATAAAGGGACGAGCTCTCATTGCTGAAGCGTTTCTTGCAAATGTTGGATGAGATCACGGATCACGGAGGAACTTGTCACGGCGCTGCGGCAACAGTGCGATGGTGCAGGTGCAGACCGTTGTCTTCAGGTTGCGGAAAAGCATGTTAACCTTCCGTAACTCGCGCGGTTAGCCACCACCGCCTGTACTACGCTAATGCGGAACGCAAACAGCAAGATTTTATCAACGTGTTGTAGCGCGATCGCTCAAGGGTTAAGGAAGCAGGTGGCCTGATTCGGCTACCTATGGCGGATAGCGATGCACATCGTGAAGGAAGGCTTACTCAAAGTTGGCTGGTGGATGTGCTCGTTAAGTATTAACTAGCCCCCGGAGACTTGTTTTAGGTGTTCCAAATCGGGGCACTAGTCTTGTGTTCACTAAGGCCTAAACAGAAGTAAGCTTCGCAGGTAATAAGGAGGCGAATGCTGTAAGGCACAACCTGTACTAAGCCTCTTAAAGGTCTGATCTGTTCCGGGAAATCCCAAAACAGCAAAACTCGGTCAAAGTGCCCGGTCTACAAGAAGACCTTAGATGGTAATTCCCAGTGCAGGTAACGCAGGTAAACCTGATCCACTTGTGACACAGCCCAGCAACTACTGCGTGTCAGACAGTTACTGAGTGGGGGACGGATATTGCCATCATATCAGATTCATACCACTTATCCACAAGAAACAATAATTGGGTTGCGGTTGGGTCCAAAATGGTGACAATATGGACGCCGGGAAATGTTCAGTCCAGTATAGTTGGTGTCAACATATAACAAGGGCTTCGTAGCTGTCACTTTCAATAGAGTCTTCTTTTGTAGTTGTTATGTGCCTCCTCAATGGTCTATAGAAGTTCGCGCAGATGCTGGACTATATAACGGCAGAGTTTACAGGGCAAAGGCCGGTGGTAACAGCGGGCGACTTGAATGCCTGGGCCATGAAATGTGGAATCTGTTACAATAACTAACGGGGTCATATCCTGCTAGAGGCACTGGTCATGCTCGATGTCAATTCTTAAAGTACTTCTTACCAAAATGGAGCAGAACCGATCATCGACGTTACATTTTGTAGTTCATAAACGTTTTTGAGCGAATTCAATCAAATATAATTTTTAACCGCCTTTTTTGTCATACAGCACCACTGTGCACTACCTCTTCCATCCTGTTACGGTCAATCGATGCAAACGTCGCGTCCAACCGGCGGCATTTCTCACGTACCAATCCACCTTCGTAGTCATACTCGGCAGTGCTGATTGTTTAAGTGTCCGTTCGGATAAGCGCGTGCGGAAATCTACGGCGGCAGCAAACGGTCTCTCGCATAACGCACCACTGCCAATATGAAACAAGTCATACCCTACCTACGCAACGCACGACAGCAGTCGACAAATCACCGTTGCACGGCCGGAGCAATGTACTTCCTAGCGTCCGGCACTTGAGCTGGTCGATCATCGCCGGTCAATGAATGCATCATTATTGGCAGGCTGACTCATCCGGCGACGACGACCGTGGGGTGTTGGAATATAGGGGTGTAACCGTCGGTTCCAAATTCTACTTGTAGCTCCACCACAAGATCAATTTTCCATCAAATTTTCCTTAAATTCCTTTTCCCGTTTATTGTCCCAAAATATTCATGCCATAATAATACGCCCTTTTCAAATATTTCGCCCACTAACACTATGAGGGAGCAGTGGCTGCACTCAGCGGCTCGATGAGTGTAGAGCGTTTCTCCTCTCTCATGTTCCACACTGGTTGGGTGACAACCTACTCGTATAACAGTTTGAGCTGTCAGGCCAAAACATAACTGGGTCAATCGTTATTCACTCACAGATGGAGCCAGCAAAAATAGGGTGTTCGTTCATGTTTCCGGCATTAAAGGTGCATACAATGTAATTTTATGTTACTTGTATGAAGAATGTTAAATGTATGTTTGACTCGTCTATAAAAAGCTCAGAGCTTCCTCTCTGACTTTCTTTTCCGATCGTGATATTTGAACAGAGTAGTAGTGCGCGCGTGTGTAGATTGTAGAGTTTGTATGTTAATTGTTAATTTTTATAAATGGTGAAAGTTTTATTATTCAGTGTTGTTTCTTTTGTATTAGGTCAAAGCAATTGTTAGTAACGATTAGTGCAAATGTAAAACGGTCTAAAACATGCAAATATTATCGTACTTAGTGAGTAGAAAATTGGTAGAATCAACTTAAAAATAATATGTTATTTCCTACAGTTACTATTACGTTAAAGCTAAAAACGAACAAACCAAGCACAACAAAAAGTTAAAGTGTGTGAAGAAACCATAGAAAAAGGTAAATTCTTAAGTTTATTGTTATAGCACGGCAATTTATAGGGCTTTGCATAGTGACGTCATAAGGTGCTAATAAGTGTGGTTAGGTCCAACAATTGGGCCTTTTTCTCTGTGCTTTTGTTCTACTACCGACAGAAGATCCCCGGGAACCACTTTCCCGGGCGAACGTTCCCGTCATCGATCGGAAAACGGTGTTTCGTGCCTCGAAACTGCGTCCCGGCGCGAGGTGATGACCCATTCCACCAACGACTATTTTGGTTCACCGGCCTGCCTGTAGGAGCCGCCATTGCCATTCATAGTTCCCGCTGGTATCTGCAGCCATCGCTATCTGCCTGCGCCCCGCCACTTTCCGTGAATAACATCGGCTATGGCCGCCGATGAAGTCGAACAACCACCAAACATCCACCAATGAATATCCGGATCATGCAAGTAGCCCTATTATGTGACGTCACCATAGAATAAATTATTGTACTATGTAAATTGCCTCAATGTTAGCTAATTCATTCAGAACGCAGCCCTGGTAATGTCTTTTTCACCATTTTGTGTTTTCCGCCTTGTTCCGGACTCATAACGGAGTCTACAAGCCTCGCTGTTCCCATGATCCGTCGGAAACCATTTGTATAGTCGAGTTGCCCCCCCCCCCCCTTTTATTGTCTGTGTTTATATGACCGTTCATTCCTGTTTGATACTGTGCTCTATTTGTGAGAAGATTATTCTTTAGTTCCTGTTAGTGAAGTGTCCCCAAACGAGTGAGGAAACTGAGGGTTCAAGCCATCCTATAAAGCGACCCTGAGAACCCTAATCCCCTATTCCCTGAGCTAGAGAGTTACAGGGGTGATTGCCGTAGCTGATGGTGTTTTACTTTGCATGAATCAGGACACGTAATTTGTTGAAAATGTTTTTTTTGCAATTTCTCATCGTAATAGGCTGTTTTACCTCACACAAATCTGACAGGAAAAGGCCTACTTTCCCACACCAAATTAACAGTGCTGTAATGGTTCATTACAGCACTGATTTGCGTTGCGTAATGAACCATTACAGCACTGTTTTCAGTTTTGGTCAACTTCTTGATGCTTTCTGGACGCAGTTTTGAAAAATTGTGACAACTGCACAGTATGCACCTGTTATGTTCAGATTTTCTTAAACATGGCTATGAACATCAGTGTGCAGTTTTATGAAAAAGTTTTGTTAAAAACTATCCTCAAGGGTATAAAAATAAATTATGAAATTGAAAAAAAACGTTGTACGCAACTCGGTGCAGAACTCGATTTTTCCAGCACTCGTCGTAATTGTCCAACTCTGCAAGCCTCGTTGGATAAATGTACGCCTCGTGCTGTAAAAATCGTCATTCTGCACCTTGTTGCGTAAACTACTATTACTAGCCAAGGACCTCAACTTGAGTTCGAACACGTTGTATAAATTCTTCTGTACTTTTTGAGATATTAAATACATGCTCACGCCTCGATTTCATCTGCAACCGATTTTATCACCCTCCCACAAGTTGTAGTGTCGATCAACTGCCCATACCAGCAGATACAGTTACTGAGAGAGACTTCTAGTTCTAGTTAATACTCTGGAAAAATTCCCAGGAATCCTTCAAGGAATGTTAGAAGAATTAAAGAATTTTGAAAAGAATTCCAGAAGAATTTCCGGTTGGAATCTTCGAAAAAACCTCAAAGCAAATCCTGGTTATGACCCTGGGAAAACTCAGACAGGAAGATCAGAAGTAGTTCCAGAACGAATCTCAAAAAAAAAATTCTTATTACTTAACTCGTGTCTACAATTAGCATGAAACATCGACACTGCTTCACTGCTGCGTAGAATATCGATAAAGCGATAAAGCAATAAACGAAGAGAAACAATCATCAAAAACAACTATCACAGATAAAAATAATGAAAATTACACGTCATGTAAAATTCATTTTAGTCATGTACACTTAGGGGCTGTCCATAAACTACGTAGAATCTGAGGGGGGACGGGGGGGTCTGGCCAAAGTCTATGGTCCTTACAAATTTCGAAAATTTTGTATGGACGAAAGTCTACGAGGGGGGAGGGGGGGTCTGAAATTGCCAAAATTGAGTCTACGTAGTTTATGAACAGCGCCTTAGTGTTATGATGGCTTACATGATATTTCTGCTATATGTCATGTAAATACGAAAAGTTATGATGAATCACATGACATATAATCACATATAATGAAGGTTTACATGACATTTTATGACTTTTACATGATATGTCATGGAAACTTCTGTGATATCTCACGATCCAATTATGTGCGTCATATTTCACAGATTTTCACACTCTGTTTTCGATCTGCGTATGTTTTGTTTGATATGTGTAAATTAGAGTTATCCAATCAGAAAGTGAATAAGAAAAGAAATAGTATTTACTTAATTAGGACAATTGTAGTAGTAGTTATTTTTGGTTTTAAAATTTTGAGATTTGAAATTGTTTTTAAATAAAATCATAATTTAGTCTTTGATTTCTTTTTTTTTACAGGTAAGCATCAATAGCATCGCAAGAAGAATTATTGTCGAAATAATCAATTGACAACCTTTGGTAAGAACAACAAAAAAGTAGTGATATTTTAGAATAAAACATATGGTAGTATTGATCCCAATTCAGGATAATATTGATCTAAATTTTGTATATTACCCAAGCGACTCTTGTGTATAAACAAAATACATTTAAAAGAAATTCGATACTGTTATATGTTTAAGAAATAGGGCCCATATAGCCGAGGCGGTAAACGCACGGGTATTCAGCATGACCATGCTGAGGGTGACGGGTTCGATTCCCGGTCGGTCCAGGATCTTTTCGTAAAGGAAATTTTCTTGACTTCCTTGGGCATAGAGTATCTTCGTGTCTGCCACACGATATACACATGCAAAATTGTCATTGGCAAAGGAAGCTCTCAGTTAATAACTGTGGAATTGCTCATAGAACACTAAGCTGAGAAGCAGGCTTTGTCCCAGTGAGGACGTTACGCCAAGAAGAGAGAGAGATATGTTTAAGAAAGTCCATTTTCAATCTCGTTTCTTAAACTGATTAAAAGAAAACTTAAATTGAAAGTTTCTTGAGAATGGCCAAGCCAGTCACATAACCATGATTCCTTCTTCTTCTTCGTTATGGCTCGACGTCCTCACTGGGACTTGGCCTGTCTCGCTTCAACTTAGTGTTCTTAGAGCACTTCCACAGTTATTAATTCAAGGGCTTTCTTTGCCTGCCATTGCATGAACTTGTATATTGTGAGGCAAGTACAATGATACTCTATGCCCACGGAGTCGGGAAAATTTTCCCGACCGGAACGGGAATCGAACCCGCCGTCTCCGGATTGGCGATCCATAGCCTTAACCACTAGGCTAACTGTACCCTCCTCACGGTGTGCCAAAAACCGTTATTAACAAAAAAAATGTCTATCAATTTGACAACCGTCATTCGAAAGCTACAGTATTCAGGCATCACCTCCGTTGATTTCAAAATGTTTCATCGAGGGAGTCGAAACTTTTTTCAATTTGAAATTATATACCAATTCCCTTACGCTTTTCGATTTTGTTACAAATACATAATGATTTATTTTGTTTAACTGTTGCATATATTTTTTCCTCACTTGCTAAGCATTTGGCATTTGAAAGATAAATTCAAGCAATGATACTGCAAATTTGAAAACATTTCATCAACGTAATCAAACGTTTTTGCTGCTCAAAATTTAAGATCTACATATTTAGACATTTCTCTGAATTTAAATTAGCTCCAAATAAAAATTTGTTTAAGTAGCCTAACGTAAGACTAAAAATATTTGAATAGATGTAAAGATGTAGTTGTTTTTGAAATACATAGTTTAGTACAGTTTGTTCAAGTTTTTTTTATTTACGTAAAAAGACATGGTGGACATATTTCATTGATTGGTCAATAAGGTTAATTTTGTATTTGTTACAAAAAATAAAAAAATAAAAGGAAATCCTAAATCAAATGTCCACTATAATAATCAACCACAGCACTCAAAAGCTTCCTCAAATAGGATTTTGAGGTGTTTGGAGTGCGATATCTTCCCCTTGTTTCTGTGAAGTCACTGTAGACACTTTTTTTTCGTATGCTTGTTCTCCAAACACCCCAAGAGATTGTCCTGTCTTATCACAAAATTGTTTAACATGAAACCTTAAAATATGGAACTTTGAAGAGTTCGGCAACTTCAAATTCTCCCATATCTCTCCGAATTCTTCAATCATCGTTACATATCCTGGGTTCAGCTTTTGCATGAAACATGCTTTGTACAGTGACCCCACAATTTATGAATCGGCAAAAATGACCACAGTTTATGGATCACTCATTTGATCAACATGATGATTCGTAAATAGTGTTCAAAATTAAGGTGATTCATCGGTGTGGGGTCACTGTATATACTTTTATAGAGATTAAACGCCTGAAATACATTTAGAATTAAAGTTGTTAAATGAAATGGTGATAGTACACTTACGTTTAAAAAGCCTCGCAGTGCAACATCTGCTTCAAGAGCATCTAGCGACTCCATCAAACTATGGCAAGCTTTTCCAGTGAAGCTAATGGTGCGTTGTTGATGTCGCACTCCAGCCTTATTGGCCCACATTTGAGCAATTTGTGAATTGGATGTTTCGACGACTTTGTATATCGCGTTGACAATTCCGAGGGTTAGGGTAATTCATGTATTTTGGACAGGCTGAAGACAACGTTGGAAAAATCATCCCCTAGCTTCCTTAGAAAGTAATTGATTATTTCGCAAAGTTCCTAATACGCTTATAATATGACTGTACTTTGCGTTCCTGGTGACAAAAACCTTAACGAAAGCATTTTAAGCTGAGAAAACCACAATTTCCAATCGCCTGTTAGAATTACTTTTTGGACACCGAATATATGTTTTGGACACCCCCAGGTATATATAATTTGGACAGGGCAATTATCTCAATATTTAGCCATGAATACTGCTAAATCATGGAAGTATCATAAATTAAGAAATATTTTCTTACGAATAATCAAATTTCTCCGCTTAACAGGCATCTAATTACATAACTATTACAGTTTTTGTTAAAATCGAGAAAATATCGCCAGACCCACAGAATAAGCCTCCAAGTATGCAATCGCACAGCATCCCCATGTAGTTTGTCAGATGACCAAAATATATTTACAGTAGAAAACTTGTAATGTATTTTGGACACCACCTATTTTATGCGTTCTAGATGAATGTAAGAGATTGGCTGCCTAATGTTTCTTCATTGAACATTTTTCATTGCACTAAGGCTTTTCAATTTCTTACAGTTATTAATTCAACGATTTTGAGGCGAATATTGTATGCGACTGTGAAGAGTATGTCGTCTTGCATACCAGTGCATTTGAAGGGTTTTAGTGAAATAATTTACATTTTCGATAATTTTGAAGTAAATTCTTAATTGTTAAGCGTACTTTCACCGTAAGTCATCAGAATAGGGTCTACTTGATCCAATAATCGATATTGAGAAGTATCTACTTTTATAAGCTCTCCGGAACAAGACATACAACGCCGTGCCTGTCCAAATTACATACATGTCCAAATTATATTTTTTACCCTATATGCAGAGAAGGTGGGGGAATAGCAGTTAATATCAACTGCTGGTCTGCACCGTTAACTAGAGGTTCAATTATGCAGCAGGCATAACGTTTCGCAGACTTACAATTACTTGCTTTCCACTGCTGCATGTTCTCTTTAATGTTTCCAATCGTTCTCAAATTTCCGCTACTATTCATGAGGTTTTTTTTCTCTGTGCCACAGTAAGACACGGATGCGCAGATGAGTGAGCCATTATACCCGAAATAATGTTAATTATTGTTAAGTCTCCCGCAATTATTCCATCGATGCTCTGCAGTCCTAGAAACTTCCAAATCGGAGAAACATTCCCATATTTTTCCGCTAATCTACCCCAAACTTTTGGTCGATGACATCAAGGATTAATTTACTTAACAACTTTTTTTCTAGAATTTTTAGCTAAGTTCTGTAAAAAGCAGCTGAAAGCTAATAGAAAATGGGTCATATTACCGCTCTCATCTTGAAATTTGGTCGACCCAACTTCCAGCGACACTGCCGTAAGTTTATTTTCATTTTTTAGAAAATTTGGCAACTTTGGGTTAAGCTTACATACAAAATTTTTTAAAAAAGTTTCTTTTAAATCATGTTCAAAGTTTCTTTGGCTTATTATCTTTTGAATGAAACCTAGGGTTTAGAAATCGGATGCAAATTGGCGGAGATATGGGCCTAAAAAGATGACATGTTTTTGAGGGGGTGACCCCAAACTTTTGAACGGGATTGTACCTACGAGCTCCACCATCTTTAAAACGTTCTGTTTTCGATTGTTGTTTCGACGAAATTATAGATAACGTTATTTTAAAAAATCCACCTCCGCCATCAATTCCAAATTTAATTAATACATTCTCTTCGTTAATATTGCGAGACGCCATAATTTGCTCAATAAGTTCTTTAACATTGGTGCAAAATACAACCGGCACATCTCCAACTAGGCTGTTTCCTCCAATGTCACCCAAGCTCTTGATGGCGAAGAAATTCTGCAGCTGCTTATTCAAAGAACTTAGTTCATCTTTCAAATTTGTTTCAAAATTTACGCCAAATTTGCGAAAATTTCTTGCAACGCTCAAGGTTTTAGTGATACTCAGATTGTTGTTGGTTTTTAGCTCGTAAACATTTTTTGCATAAACAGAGGCAATAGAGGAAGGTTCCGAAGAGCTGTAATTTTTGTTTTAGAATTGATTAGCGTTTCGTTGTTTCAACAACTCAATTTACCAATTTATCTGGAAAATCGAAGGCTTTCCTCTTCTATTCCTCAATTTGATGGTTGAACTTCCTGCCGCAGACGTTTTTGCATTCAGGAAATTCGATACTGCAGCTTCACCAGCTCGAGAGATTGAAGGATTGTCATCCAGCAAAGTGTTGAACACTGCTGACACGCTCAGACACATTGCAAAAATGCCTTTTCCCTCTTCCGATTTCCGATAAACAATCGTTACAAATTCGTTTGACATTTTTGGACTTCATCTCAGTTAGTCTAGGGCGACCACGTTTTACCTGTTCGGGAACCTTTTTGATTGTTGAACGAGCGGTTTCACATATGTGGCAAGAGCACTTTTGCTTTGACCTGGTGATAGCAAAACTTTTTTGTTCGTATTTGTGCAGGCTAATTTTCCGTGTGAAACCAGCGGCATACTGGTCACAAACAATTCGGCAAGTTCCACAAATCACATCCGGATAATCAGCTTCACGTTTTTTGCAATCACTTATGAAATACTCACTTATTGTATTTTTATGTAACTCTGAAACTTTTCTCATAGTACCAGATTTTGCAAAACACAAACCACACACAACGTGGCGGTTTTCTTCGTGTGATTTAGGTCTCACCATTGTTGAACACGTGTTCGCTTCACGTTCGGAATAAACAGACTGCACAATATAAGAAAACCGACTATAGTTATTGTTGTCTACATGACCGATCACTCATCAAAGTTGTGTTATATATGTGTTATACCATTGTGTTATATATGTTATATACCATTACAACAAATAATATGTATTGGTGTAATGAGAATATTATGTAAAAGCAATAGACCTCTAAATGTTCTATTGCAAATTAAATTCGGGATAAGGATAGGGATAAGAAGCTTTTGTTTAAAAATAACCCACAGCATTGCGAATTTTTTTTTGATGATGGCATAAATTTATAGAAACAGAATTAATTGTAATAAGCGCTAAATATAAAACTCAATTCATTCATAAATTTCAAACTGCAATATTTTTTTAACCTGTTGCTGAAATGTTTTAAAATTTTCAGTATCATTGCTGAGATGCTATATCTTCCGAATGCTTAATGCCAATTAGGGTATGTGTGCCATCAGTAATCTCATGCTCCCATTTTCATCCTATTCGAAAACAAGCGATTACGGCACCGATTGACTCCGTTCTTTTTGTTTTCATTGGTGCTCACTTCTAACAAAAAATGCAAAAATAAAAAACAAAACAAACAGCGCTTTAATCCTTTGTTTTTCGTGGGATGAAAATGGGAGCCACATGCTTAATAAGGGAACCAATACCCTATATGAGGAAAAAAATAATTACGGTTAACGGTTGGAAGAAAAATGAATGACTGTGTATTGGTAATAAAATTGAAAGTCTTAAGGAAATTTGTACATAACTTTGAATTGCAAAAAACTTTCGATTCCCTTTTAAATACGTGCTTTTATGTAATTTGGCGTTTTTTTGGAGAAGTAAATTAACAGATCGTGGAAGGGCTGAGCAACATTTCTGCACAAAGATATCATACCTCGTACAATCCATGTCTCATATTCACGCAGAGATCTGCGACTGCACTTAGCCAGTACAGTCACTTGTGTGCCATTAAGCATGGTAGGAGCAACGACAGTCTCGTAGATAATTCTTCCAAATTGCCAGGTCGGTCGATGCTTCTTGAGGAAATCCATAACTACCCGAGAAACCCGAACAGCGTTCCTACATCGAGTCCTCACGGTCAACGGTCTATCCAAACACGCAGTCAAATGAATTCCCAAGTAACGCATTGGCTCAGATGTCTTGTACAGGGGATACTCAAAATAACTGGGACAGGCAAAATTTTCACTTTTCAAAAAATGTTCAACTCGCTGTAACTTTTCGAAAAGGGCATCAAATATTTTCAAATTTTTACTGTAAGCTTATCAACTAGTTGTGTATCAGTGGTTAAAAGGATCGGGCCATTCTTCACTAAGTTATAAAGGTTCTAGAAAAAGGTATAATTATCCGATAGCCAATTTTGAGCTGCTATATCTCCGGATTCAATGAACCGAATGCAATGAAATTTTGATCATTTATGACTTAATGAATAATGAAATAATGAAATTTTAAAACAGTTGACTTAATTTGAAATTATTAATAAGAAAAAACTTATGGCGATTTCATTTATTCCATGTTTTTTCGGTAAATTTATCTATTTTTCATATGCATCCCATTACTTTTTCAATTAATTGAAGGCTATTTGGTTGCTTTTCTTTGAAACATAAATATATTCAATTCAATTAGAGGGAATTTAAATAAACTATAATTACTATCTCGAATTTTGAAACGATGATGAAGTTTTGGAAAAATTGGTGTTATATTAGAAAAATAATCTAATCGAAATAATTTTCTTTCGTGTGAAGAATTTTAAGTTTAGTCAAATGTTTTTAATAGCTCATTATATGAGTCATAAATGATCAAAATTTCATTGCATTCGGTTCATTGAATCCGGAGATATAACAACTCAAAATTGACTATCGGATAATTATAACTTTTTCTAGAACCTTTATAACTTTGTGTAGAATGGCCCGATCCTTCCCAAATTTTGACCACTGATACAAAACTAGTTGATGAACTTACAGTAAAAATTTGAGAATATTTGATGCCCTTTTCGAAAAGTTACAGCGATTTGAACATTTCTTGAAAAGTGAAAATTTCACCTGTTCCAGTTATTTTGATTATCCCCTGTAGGTCATTCCGCAGAAAGTAATTTCAGAGTCAGCCTCATCATTTGGGTCTCGAACAAGTACTTTACATTTTGCTCGGTTCTGGTCACGACCAACAAACGAAAGATATTCGATAAGCTTCGGTAAAATAAGTTCAAGATACTCGACCATTACAATAAGATCATCCGCAAAAGTAAGTATCAAGGGCAAAGTAATACGAACGGTTTGGTTTAGGCGTCAAATATCCACCTCATCCTCAACAGATTCCAAAACAGACTCAATGATGAGATTAAAAATAAGAGGGGATAGGGGACAAACCTGTTTGATGCGCCGGGTTCTTTGAAACGGCCTTGACAGCTGCCCTTTCCAAATGACCTGCTGCTGCCCACCTCTCAAACATTCCAGATGCCGATTGATGAACGGAAAAGAGTTTCAACAGATACAGAAACTGATGAAAGAATGATAGCATTATTCACCTCTCAAAACTGCAGGGAATGAATCTAAAACCACGCGATCAAAAGCTATCTGAATATCCAAAGACATTAGGAACGGAGGTTTTCCACCATTCCACCGTTCTTGTAGAATGCGCTGAAGTACATGTAGATGGTCAACAGTCGAACGTTCTGGTAGGAATGCAGCTTGATCTGGTGGGATCATTAGTTGATCATCAACAGTAGGCACCCAATCTTCCAGCCGTATAGTACCCCCGCTCAGCTTTGACCGATTCTTCTTCTTCTTATAGCGTTTTAAATACCTAAATGTACGGTTGATCCTCTCTCCAGCAGGGTATCGCTGCAAATTCGTAAAAAAGGCTTCAAACACCTTTAAAGCCTGTTTGAAGTCCTCCTTTGCGTCCCGTAAACCATATTTCCACTTTGGATGAGCAGACCGATTAGCCCAAAACGAAATCTTCTTCAGCTTAGCGTAGGCAAGTCGACTTTTCCTAGTAGAAAGCTTGGGTGAGGGCTTTGATAAAACAGCATCAGCAGACTCTTGCACCTTGTTTTTCAAGGTTCGCCATACATCTTCAACGCTAGCTTCAGAATCTATGTTCAAAGGTCAGTTCTGCAACGTCTCACGATATTTCTTTTGAACACTAGAGCGTTTCAGAAGAGAAGGGTTAATAGTTGACTAATTAAAACGGTGTCGATAGCACTGCTCGGCAAAATTTTACAAAATTTGGTGTTATGGGAGAGAGAAAAAAAAGAACAGGGTTTTGAGATCGTAGAAGTATCATAGTGAATGAATTTTTGAAAAATATTGGATCGGGTCTTCACAGTTTATAACCGAAGTTGGTATGGAGAACTTGGGGTGTTCAATTGATATGCGCATTAGAACATGCCCTGCATATTTTAGGCGTTTTCGGTATTAAGGGTTGTTTTATTATTTTCTAACAGTTATTTTCTAACGTTCCAATATCACTTCTATGGTCACAAGCCCCTGTTTTTTTTTTGTTCTCATCCCAAACTTAGTGTTGAACAGTGTAGCCTCTCACTTTAGTTCGGTCCGACAACCGTTTACATTCCAGGAAGCAAAGCGTAGTCCTTGCGTTGGGTCAACCTGTATACGAGGATGTTCTGTCATCTGCGAATCGGTGAGGATTTGTCGTGCAATCCGCTGGTCTACTGGTAGTTGGACATATTCATCTATCTCTCGATGTAATTTGAGCGAGGGAGGTGGCCGAGGCAGCAGTATAATCCCATATACTCCGCCTGGATGTTGCGGATCTTCCAATACAGTTGAACGGACCTGGTGTGATGGTTAGAACGCTTGACTATTACGCCGAGGGCCTGGTATCGAATCCCACTCCCGACAAACTCACAAAATGTGAGTTTCTTCTTTCGGAAGGGAAGTGAAGCGTGGGTCCCGAGATGAACTAGTCTAGGGCTAAAAATCTCGTTAATACAGACAGAAAATAAATTCCAATAGGTGTATGCACAGACACCACGAACTACTATCCGTAGGGCCGTAAAGAGCGTGGAAAGCTGGATGCATAGTCCCAGAGTGAAATTTTATAACAAGTGTCATGTCCCCTCTTTATGTTAAGACCGTCAAACATGCAACATTCATAAATAATTCCAGAGAAAACCGCATTTGAAAGTATGCATCGAAGTTGCCTATAAATGGGCCCCGTGGGGTCATAGGAGAGATAATATAGGATTTCATGGGGGGATCTCTGATGGAACGTCTACTGGAATCGCTGAAAGAATTTTCAAAGAAGAAATCCCAAAACGACTTCCTGGAAAAAAATCCTCAATAAAAAGCTTATTGCAGAATCCCCGGATGAACTCCTAGAGAAATCAATATCGCAACTCTAGGAGGAATCCCTGAAGAAATTCATGGAAGAATTCATGAAGAAATTCATGGAGGAATTTCAGAAGAAACTCCAGGAGGAGTCACTGAAAGAATTCGTGGAGAAATCTCTAAAATAATTCAAGAAAGGAATCTTTGGAAGAATGCTTAGGGATAGTACCATAGTGCTGAAAGATTCCTAAAAGGAATCCCTGAAGGAATTCTTAGACGAATCCCTGAAATTATTCCTCGAAGAATCCCTGAAGAAACTACTAGAAATCTAAGAATTGAATGCTTGAGGAATCCCAGAAGGAAATCCAATAGAAATGCGTAGAGCAAACCTTAGAGGAATCTCTGAACGAATTCATGAATCCATGAGAAAAAAAAAACTTTCAGAGATTGTTCAGTGTTTCCTCCAAAAGTTACTTTTGGGATTCCTCTAAAATGCCTTTACGGATTTCTCTGAGAAATAATTCAAGGAATCTTTTACAAATTAATTTAAGGATTTCTTTGATGATTTTTCAAGTTATTCTTTCAGGAATTCCTTCAAAAATTCTCCGGAATCTTCAACAGATTCTTCCAAATAAAATCGTCAGGGATTCCTTCAACTATTCGTTCAGGGATTTCTCCGGGAATTCCTCCAGGAATTCCTGGAAGAATCCTTCGTCCAGTTGGTCGTTCAGAAATTCATCCAAGCATTCTTTTAGAAATTTCTTCAGATCCTCCAGGAAATCCTTCGGGGATTCCTCCAGGAATTCCTTCGGGGCTTCCTCCAGGAATTCCTTCAGGGATTCCTTCGGGATTTTTTTTCCGGGGACTCCTCCAGGGATTTCTCCAGGAATTCCTTTAGGGATTCGTCCAGGAAGTCCTTCATGGATTCATCCAAGAATTGTTTCAGAAATTCCCCAGGAATTCCTTCGGAGATTTCTTCAGGAATTCCTTCGAACATTCCTTCAGTAGTTCCTTCGGGGATTCCTTCAGGAATTCCTTCGGGGATTCCTCCATAAATTCCTTCGGGAATTTCTCCATGAATTCCTTCGGAGATTCGTCCAGAAATTCCTTCAGAGTTTTTCTCTAGGAATTACTTCAGGGATTCCTCCAGGATTTTTTTTTCAAGGATTTCAGACATTTCTACAGTAATTTCTTCGGGGATTCCTCCGTGAATTCGTTCAGGGATTCCTACAGAAATTCTTTCAGGGATTCCTCCAGGAATTGCTTCAGAGAGTCCTCCAAGAATTCCTTTGGGGATTCCATCAGGAATTTTTCGGAGATTCCTTCAGGAAATCCTACGGGGATTCCTCCAGAAATTTCTTTGGGGATTATTCCAGGAATTCTTTCAGAGATTCCTCCAGGAATTCTTTCAGCGGGGTTTCCTCCAGGAATTCCTTCGGGGATTTTTCCAGGAATTCCTTCGGGGATTCTTCCAGGAATTCCATTAGAGATTCTTTCAGGAATTCTTCCAGAAATTGCTTCAGCAGTTTCTTAATGGATTCCCCCAGACATTTCTTCAAGGAGTCTTCCAGGATTTGTCCCAGGGGTCCCTCTAGAAGATTTTCATGGACTTCCCCAGGACTTTTTCCAGGGATTCCTCTGGAAATTATTTCAAGGATTCCTCCAGGACTTTTTTTTCAGGGATTTCCCAAAGGAATTCCTGTAGGAATCCCCTAAAGAATTTCTGTAGGAATCCCTGAAGGAATTCCTGGAGGAATCTGTAAAGGAATTTCTGGAAGAATCTCTGAAATATTTTTTAGAAAACCTCAAAGGAACTCCTGGGGAAATCCATGAAAATACTTTTGGAGGAATCTTTAAAGTAGTTCCTGGAAGAAAATTTGCAGTAATTTCTGCAGTAATCCGTGTAGAAACTCTTTAAAAAATCTCTGATTGAACTCCTGTAAAAATCTATGAAGTGATTTCTTCACTAGATATTTTTTGGAAGAAACCCTGACGAAACTTCTGGAAAAACTTCTGGCAGAAAAACCAGAGGAACTCTAGAAGAAATCCTTGAGAAAACTCCTAGAACAATCTCTGAATGAGCTCCTGGAAGAAACCCTGAACAATTTTCTGCAGCACTGCACTGCAGCTGAAAAAACTCAAAGAAGAATCCTTGAGAGAACCTCTGAAGAAACTATGAGGCCGTTGAGACTTTTGAAGATACACAATTAACTAGAATACGAATCAGTTCATTTTTTCGAACATATTTGGTAAAAACGTTCAAATTCAACCAAACATGTTGTGTTTCAGTCTTTTTCTTCTTCTTCATAATATAATGACACATCAAGCCGCTCTATTTCTTCTTCTTCGGGAACATAGTTTTCCACTTTCTCTTCGGATTCCTCAGAAACGTATGGCTGTTCCATAGCTTGGACAGTAGCTGCTACTACTTCCTTCAAGGTTTCTGCCACAATCCGCTGTTGCTCTATCTCGTAGAACCTACAGGGGATACTCAAAATAACTGGGACAGGTGAAATTTTCACTTTTCAAAAAATGTTCAAATCGCTATAACTTTTCGAAAAGAGCATCAAATACAGTCGAACCTCCATGAGTCGATGTTCTTTGACTCGATATCGACTCATGGAGGTAAATTTTTCCATACTAAAAAAAAATTTCTGGGTTACTGTGAGGGTCCCCCTAAAAAGCTTTCCAAAGGATTCTTGTTCCACTCCTCGATATTTCCTTGAGTCGATGGTCCCTTCAATATCGACTCATGGAGGTTTTACTGTATTCTCAATTTCTTACTGTAAGTTCATCAACTAATTATGTATCAGTGGTCAAAATTTGGAAAAGATCGGGCCATTCTACACAAAGTTATAAAAGTTTTAGGAAAAAGTAAAATTATCCGATAGCCAATTTTGAGCTGTTATATCTCCGGATTCAAAGGTCCGAATGCAATGAAATTTTGATCATTTATGACTTATATAATGAGCTATTAAAAACATTTGACTAAACTTAAAATTCTTCACACGAAAGAAAATTATTTCGATTAGATTATTTTTCTAATATAACACCAATTTATCAAAAAATTCATCATCGTTCCAAAATTCGAGATAGTAATTATAGTTCATTTAAATTCCCTCTAATTGAATTCAATATATTTGTGTTTCAAAGGAAAGCAACCAAATAGCCTTCATTAAATTGAAAAAGTAATGGGATGCATAAGAAAAATAAATAAATTTACTGAGAAAACATGGAATAAATGAAATCGCCATAACTTTTTTTCTTATTAATGATTTCAAATTAAGTCAACTGTTTTTTAAAGTTCATTATATTAGTCATAAATGATCAAAATTTCATTGCATTCGGTTCATTGAATCCGAAGATATAACAACTCAATGTTGGCTATCAAATAATTATACCCTTTCCTAGAATCTTTATAACTTCGTGTAGAATAGCCCGATCTTTTCCAAATTTGAACCACTGATACACAACTAGTTGATGAGCTTACAGTAAAAATTTGAGAATATTTGATGCCCTTTTCGAAAAGTTACAGCGAGTTGAACATTTTTTGAAAAGTGAAATTTTTACTTGTCCCAGTTATTTTGAGTATCCCCTGTATTCACAGTACTGATCAACCCGGACATATCAATCGACATGATCAGATGGCTGGCGATTCTCTTCAATGCTTCGTGTAGTTTCGCCTGAGCTGCTCCCGCCAAAAGCCGGCCAGATTTGACTAGCTCAAAACTAGCCAATTGTTCAGATTTTTCTTCTTGCAGGCGTCGCGGCCTTCTCCCGTTTCAGCAAAAGCTTCAATTCCGTCGTCAGAGGTAGGATCTATTGGACGTTTCGGTGCTAGGTCCCTGCAAGTTAAAAATATGATTATTACGATTTGTCGAGTTTGCGGTACTTAAGATAATATTTACCTTTGCGATGTGGTATTGTTGCCACTTCGGGGCACTCTCCAGAATCCGGAAACAATTCATCATGGTGAATGATGTCTTTCCCGTTGTAGCAACGCCTTCTTCAAATTGACTTCCGGAGAAGGACCACCTGCGGACGAGCATTGATTTGAGCCATGCACCAAGCAAATTTGCTGACACTCTTATTGATTGAATGCCACCTTCTTTTGATTTCACTGGGGGCTTGCAGCTCTGGATTGCCAGTGACATCATTTTCTGTACAAACTTCTCAAATATTCTGACGTACAGATTCTCCGTCCTTTGGTTTGTCCCGATAATAGAGTCTTGGGACACCTCAAGCCATGTCCGGCCGGCATAGAGCTTCGTCTACCTTCGGTGTCCAATTTTTCCATCGCGGCTTCGATGCACTCATTGTGGATTGTTGGTCACCGCCAATTACGAATGGATGTACGCGCATTGCATACTGTTAGGCGTTTTAGAGTGTTTGGAAAAAATCAATCCGATTATATTAGCCTAAAGTTTATTTAATTAAGTTTGATGTTATGCAAATTCGTATAAGATGGAGTATTATATCTATGGCATTTATCTCCGTAGGCAGATTACTTAACTGATCGATGTTATCAAAGAATTAGCATAAAATATGCAGGGGTGTCCATTATGCCCCGATGGGTGTCCATTTCGCCCCGTACCTTTCCTGCCAGCCCTAAAAAACATACTAGGGGTATTAGGGGCATAATGGACACCCTAAGCAAATGAGCATGTTAGACCTGTATAACCGGCAAAAACTTAACATATTATCAGTTGGCTTACAACTTTAACTTGTTTCCTACGTATTTCAATTATTTACAGCTGGTAGAATGTCATTATTGTGAAGAAATAATGAATTTAAAACCGTATGTTTTTTGGGGCTGGCAGGAAAGGTACGGGGCGAAATGGACACCCATCGGGGCATAATGGACACCCCTGCATATGTTATGCTATATCTTTGAGAATATCGACCAGTTAAGTAGTTTGCCAACGGAGATCAATACCACAGATATGATACTCCATCTTAGACGAGTTTACATAACTTCAAAGTTAATTAATTAAATTTTAGGCTAAAATAATCGGATTGATTATTTTCAAACTCTCTAAAACGCCTAACAGTATGCATCGCGCGTACATCCATTCATAATTGCCAGTGTTCATTTCGCCCCGAATAGACTACAACATTGAAATTGCTATTTTGAGTAAGTTCTGATCAAAAATGTAATACTGCATCCATTGCTAAATCTGCGTATACATGTAGATAAGCTAAAAATTCATTTGTTTGTATGGTGGACACACTCAATCACTCGTAATACCTTATTTGCTGCTGCTGAAATCCACCATATGAAAAACATACTTCAATTTCAATGATATTTTGGTTATTTTGAAGGAATATAAATGGTACTTTTGATAAATAGAACAATGACTTGTTCCTTTACACTTACGCATTGAAAGTTTTACATAAAAGTCAACGGTTTCGGCAAAAACAGGGGTGTCCATTTCGCCCCGGGTGTCCATTATGCCCCTAATCCCCCTACATATTTAAAATTCGTTATTGCTGCACAATAAAATAAACATTCTACCAGCTGTAAATAATTGAAATACGTAGGAAACAAGCTAAAGTTGTAAGTCATCTGATAATATGTTAAGTTTTTCTTCGTTATATAGGTCTAACGTACTCATTTGCTTAGGGTGTCCATTATGCCCCTAATCCCCATATGCCTTAATTCCTTTTTGTCTTCACCGCTAAATATAGAGAAAATTCCTTCTACGAAATCCATGGTGCAGGCAGCTGCAACACTGGAACGTTGTTTGGCAATGCTCCGATCCATTTTAGCGTTCTCGAAACCTCCAACTGAACCAAGATTTCCCATCAAGATGCAGAGAATTTTACCTTCTGTCTAGTGTTGCGCTGTTCTCGATTCATCCACGATCTCATCGGTACCCCAACAAGCGACGACCTACTGGGACATGTATGGAGAATAACTGAGTAAACTGTAGGGGCGCAGTTGCAAACGTACAGTCGATCAACCAATAGTTTAAGGTTGTTAAAAGTCGCAAAAATTAATGATTCGGACTCACGATCCGCAGCTTCCGTCAATAAAAGTGATTAACCATGGATTGTCTTTCTCAACTCCTCCGGAATGAAAGGCTCCTAATCGGCACCAGCGTTCAGTCAAGCCTCGTAGCTCATTTTGTCACCTTCTTGTGAATAAGAATTTTCTGGACAATCTGCGGGTTCACGGTTAACACATTTCGAATAATTTTCGACGGAATATCGCCGGAATGTAATGATTCCTTCTTCTTCAGCTGGGTTCAGCAATTGCTTTCAAGAGGTTTCAAGGTTGGGTTTATGCATGTGCTCCTCTTCGGTTAAAATTTCATATACTCCGTTCTTCATCACCGAAATCACGCGTTCCTGTCGCTGTTCTTCGGCTGCTCGCCATAGTTGCGTTGCGCGCAGTCCCAGTGTGTTTTACCATTTATCTAAAATGGAAATACAAAGCCATAAAATCAATTTGTTGATTTTTTATTCTACGTAGCTCCACTTTACAAACCTGTTCTAGAGAATTGTTTAAATACTCGTCGACATAAATACAACATGTTCTTAGTTTTCTGTGAGTAAACTATTTTTACAACACTTTCAACCTCTTCGAAAAGTCCAAGAAATTGGGACTCGCTGGAACTCATCGCCTACGGGATTCTTGGTCTAGATGCCTCGATGATAAAATAGAGAATTAGACGTGCAAGGGAAGCTTCTCTTTCTTTTATAACGTTTAGGAAGTTGTTTTTCCTTGTTGTGGGGTTTTTATCAAGGTTTTTATCTAATTTTTGTCTTCCTTAGCGTCGACCATTAATGGTTTATTCTTGCACCTAGGGTCTTGTACCATTTGGGCAGGTGTACCTTATAAGACTCAATTATGTTGGCCCCAGAACCACTCTGTTTCTGAAGGGAACAGACACAAACTCCCGCCTGCTGGTCTAAGCCGCGTCAGGCGATGGGAGTGGGCAAACAAGACCTCTTTTAGTCCCGGGTCTCAGGGCGTTAGGCAAGGGGAGTCTTCGGATTGCGAGTGTCCTAAAAACTGGGGATATATGGTGCAAACTTACATTTATTACGACGTCATACATGTGGGTGTGTCTGGGGTCGCGTTGATCGGGCGTGGAACAGCGTTGGCCGCAATGCAGAGGAGTGTTCCAGCAAAACGCGGCGTCGGTCTCCCTTTTGTTATTCCTCCTTTTGAGTTTCCGACATTCGTAGGAGACCCATTATTTTGAATACCTATTCGAGATAATCTTCAGTGAACTTTGTCCTCCATCGATCGCTACTGTGCGTCCTGAATATTATGCACTTGAACACTTCGACAGAAGATCAGGTGTTCCTGTGTAAGGTTGTCACTGTCAACGTAGGCTCAGCTTCGAAAAAAATATCAAGTGGATGTGCGAAACTTAGAAAACTTTTTAAATCATTCTGTATAATGTATTCGATTCTTTCAGTGTTCGAGCAAGTTTCCAGGTCTGAAAAAGAAAGGATAATCTTTTTAAAAAAAAATGTGTATGTATAATAACAAGTCCCACAACTTTTCGTTTGCCAGTAGAACCTCATGATTTGATTATGTCAAAGACATTCTTTTTTCGACATTTTTTTCACACTTCCCAGGATCTTAACTTTGGAGGGTTTTCCTCTTGGATTCTTCAAAACTACCTAACATCTTAAGACATTACTGGCTCTCAATAATCGAACCACATGTTAATCGACATCGTTACCAGATTATTCAGTTTCGTGCCTTTTAAACAATGATAAAGTTTTCCCTGATGAACTCTTGATAAGCACTTGAGGCACATTCTTTCCTCTTTTTGACGGAACGTCCCAGCTGGGACAAAGCCTGCTTGGATTGGACTTGACTTCAGTTTATTCGCTTGTATTCGAAATGGAAATTTTGTTTACCTTCCAACAACCCGTAAGTAACTATGTAGCACTTGGCACGCAGAGCTTTGGGGCAACTTTAGTCATCTTAAATTTGGCAAAAAGTGCTTCACGATTGTTTGCTTTAATTTTACAAATAGTTAAGTTTTGGCTTTTGCCGAAGCATAAAGCCGCAAAATAAATTGCGGCACGTAGTCTGACGTTCTATCCAGGGCCCTACATTTTCAATTTCAATTGAAATTTTCAGATGAAGTTTGTAAACAATTGCTTTCACTATGATGGCAACCACAGAAAAATGAAAAATGTGACCTACAAAATTACATATTTATTTATCAATTAACAGGCACCAGGACGCGGCTAAACACATGCGTTACAACAACGTTGCCAGTATAATGAGGAAAGCAAGAAGCACTTGTTTTCCTTCTTCTCCAAAAACTCCAGATGAATTCCATCAGCTAATGTGTATTCCATATTTATTTACCAAATTATAGGCACCAGGCCGCGGCCAAGCACATACGGTTTAAAAACGTTGCCACCACAATGAGGAAAGCAAGAACTTCTTGCTTTCTTCTTTCCCCAAAAACGCCTGACGAATTCCATCACTTGATGTGCACTGAAAAGGCGGCCGGTTTCAGAATGATATATGGTGAACAATTCTACCACGGATACGACGGTGATATGCTATATTTTATCGTACCGGAAACAATGAAGACCATCGTAAAGGCCGAGTCGACGGTTTTATTCCTCGACGGAACATTTAAAACAAGACCGGTAATGTTCAACCAACTATTTATGGCATATGCGCAAGTATACGGAAAAGTATGTAAAATTAAATGCTGCTATAATTTCTTTGTATTTTTGTAGTGAGATTAGTCAAGTGATAGTATAGACATTATAGATTCCATTGACCAATCCAAATGCTTGCGTGGTAGTGATTAGTTTGCATATTAAGGTGATACGGGACGCCGTGTTACTTTTCCTATCTTTCTAACGATTTGCCTCGCGATTTTGAAGATGGTAATCTATGTTCCTATCGTACTGGAGATGCTGAAAATCAATCAGTATTTATATTCAGGTTTGCGTCTTTGCGCCAGCGGTTTGAAATTTTGTAAGCCCCGTAGGCTACGAGTTAATAAAAATGTCTACTTTTAGGCGTTTAATATGGGTCATTCTTACAAATCTTGTTCATGGCATTGGGTCCGATTTGTTAGAATAACGGCATCGGTTCTGAGCAACGTGGTGCATACTTGAAACAAATTTTCTTCACCTTGATTGACCACATTGAAATCAATTTACCACCCAAACCTACAAAAATTCGATACACCAGCCACTTCATATGGTAGTAGGAACGAGCCAGACGTCCGTCAGGTACCGTAATCCGGGGTAACATTGATCGGAATTTTTAATCTTCTTGAATAATTCTCTTGTTAAAGCAAACGTTACATATTTTATATTTTTAAAACAAGTACTGGCCCTCTGTGTATGTGTTAAGCTACTCGAAAAAGTATTGCAAAACTTTAAAACGTGTTTAAATAGGCTTTTTAATCTAATTTTTGAATTTGTTGATTTGGGGTAACATTGATCATGTCAGTGATCATGTCAGTGATCAATGTTCGTTATTAATGAAAACACCTTTACTTACTAAATTTGCGGTCGCTGATTTCGGATATGTCGTCCAAATTCTTTCAAGTTATGTACTTTTTGAGTTAATTTAGGATTAAAATCCTCCAAACCGCGAATAACGCCTAAAGGTAGGCAATGGCTAAAGGAATTGATAGCTTTCTTTTAATAGATCATATATTTTATTGAAAAATGGCATATTCATAAAAGTTTCGTTTATTCAATCCAACTCTAGGGTATCATATTGAAGTAATACAGTGATTTCAAAAAATCTTTTTGAAATTGATTTGAGGTACCTAAACAAAGTTCTAAAAATCCGAAAAAAATCATAGTGACTCAGAAAAAGGTGCTCTTTCGTATAAAATCAAAAAATCAAAACATTTTTCAAAATTTAAAAACCCAATTCAATTTTCATGAATTGCACGTCAGTTAATAGCTAAATGATAGCAGATTACGATATACCATTCGATAGCAGAAACTGATTCAATGTAAAATGCTTGTTTGAACATTTCCTGAGTTCGGTCAAGCCGATCAATGTTACCCCGCTGATCAATGATACCCCGTTTTACGGTACCGTAAAATGGGGTATCTTTGATAATGCGGGTAACATTGATAGTGCGACAGGCATGGTATAGATTACCTTATAACAATGATTCCTTTAACCAGTTAAGAAAAAGGCAAACGTAGATCAAAACTATACATGTGAAAGTCCATCTTAAACGAATTTTCGTTAAAACCGAGTGTATATTCAACTTTTGGGGCTAAAAATAAAAATTGATGATATTTCTGTCATTTGTCAAACCCTTCAAACAATCTGCTGTACAGCTCTGTTTCAACTATTTTTTCAATGGAAGGCTTCTTATTCTCAGTAGATCCATGATAGTAGATTCCAAATCTGGCCTTGAATCTCTTAACGAAGTGCGTTTTTACAAACTGAACTCAATTTTTTAAAATCATATATATAAAATCCCAGCGTTGTCTGTCTGTCTGTCCGTAACGCTTTGAAATGTTTCGTTGAAATGTTTCACCATAGTTGTATCAAATTTCTAAAAGGTACGAGAACATTCTGGATGTTTTTTGACTTTCTAGGAATAATAAGAAGAACCTTCTGGAATGTTCTGGAACATCAATATTCTAAAAATTCAAAGAACTTTCTGGAAGTTTCAGAAACGTTCTGGAATGCTCTAAAATATAGAACTTCTTAAATTTTCGAGAAACCCCATGAAGTTTCTGGACGCTTCAGAAAGAAGAAGAAGAAGAACCTTCTGCAGCATTATGGAACACCTTTTTTTTTGGCGTAACGTCCCAACTGGGACAAACCCTGCTTCTCAGCTTAGTGCCTATGAGCTCAGTTATTAACTGTGAACTTCGGCTTCTAATAACCACTTCTAAGTTGTTAAACGTTTTAGAAAAGAACCTTCTAGAATGTTCTAGAGCATGAAACTTTATTATATTAGGAAAAGGTTATGGAGATTAGAGAACAGGCAAGGAACCAAAAAAGAACCTTCTAGAATGTTCTGGAACATAAAAATCCATAAAATTTCCAGAAACCTCCTGAAAGATACTAAACGTTATAAAAGTGAAACAATCATCTGAGATATTCTGGATATCACACTTCCTCAAATATCGAAAACTTTCTGTGCGTTACTGAACGTTTCAATCAGAGAAAGGAGAAGAACCATCTGGAATGTTCTGTACACTTTTCATTCTTCATTTCAAGAACTTTCTGGAAGTTAATGAAAGTTCAAGAAAGAAGTAAAGGGCCTTCAAAAATGTTCTGGAACCTCAAAATTCATTAAATTTCAAGACCTTTCTAGAGATTACTGAATATTTTAGAAAGAAGAATAATAATCTACGAAAATGTTCTAGATAATCAAAATTCACAGAACTTTCGAGAAGTTACTGGACAAAAACAAGACAAAGACCTTCTGCAAACTTTTTTTAAATTTACGAAAAGTGTCTGAGAGTTTGTGAACGTTCCAGAAAGAATGAGAAATACCCTTTAAGAAGGTTCTGGAACAACCAAATTCATAAAATGTTTGAGAAATTTCTGGAAGCTACTGAGCATTCCAAATGAAGACAGAAAAAAATCTCTAGAATATTATGGAACATTAAACTTCCCAGGTACTTTCCAGAAGTTAATGAATGTTTCAGAAAGACTAAGAAAACTAATCTTCTGGAATTTTCTGGAACAAATTTTTAATGCCGATTATGTTCGGAGAGTTCGTTCAAGAAAAAAAATGTCAAATTGACCTTCTGAAAAGTTCTGGAAAATCAGAACTCATTAAATTTTGAGAACTTTTTGGAGATAACTAAACGTTCAAGAGAGAAGCATTCTGGGGAGAGATTCTGGAATGTTCTCGAAAACAGTTCCATTGAAGAAGTGTAACTGGAATTTAAAAAAAACATTTTTTCTAGCTAACGTGGCTAGCCACGTCGGGTCAGCTAGTTGATACATAAATCTCCATACACCAACAAACGCCTAAAAGCATGCAATGCCCTGTAATTTCATGTAGATAAATCTGTTTTTCAAAATTTGTTAATAGAACATTAAAAAAATACACGAAAAAAGAAAACTCACCATGAATAGCATGCAATTATATGTTGATGTACCGTTAAACATATATTTTTTCAAAGATAATGGTTTTTGACAGCTAAATTCACTCTGTTTTTCACTCAGTACTCCACAAACTCATTTTTATATGTAAAATTTAGTAAAAAATCAATGTTTTGATATAAAAATTCTCTGATATTTTCCACAAGGCTTTTCTCATATTTATATTCCTAAGATTTAAATCTGTGATTATTTTTTAAGAAAAACACATCAATTTTCAGGGCACTATCAAAGTTACCCCAAAATGAAAATCTGATTTTCGCTCAAAGCCACCCAAAATATTTAAAATCATCAAATCTTTCAATTGTAATTGATAACTGATACCCCAGTACCGTAAAACGGGGTATCATTGATCAGCGGGGTAACATTGATCGGCTTGATCGACTTCATGAAATGTTCAAACAAGCATTTTACATTGAATCAGTTTCTGCTATCGAATGGTATATCGTAATCTGCTATTATTTAGCTATCAAATGACATGTAATTCTTGAAAATTAAATTTCATAAACATTGAAATACATCGATTTATCCATAACTGTGTTTCGTAACGTAATGAGATACATGGTCAAACATTCATGCATGGCATGAATACTAGATACAATATGAGGTTCGAAATCACTATATTACTCCAATGTGATATCCTAGAGTTGGATTTAATAAACGAAACTTTTATGAAAATGCTCTTTTTCAGTAAAATATACGATTTATTAAAAGTGGACTATCAAATCCTTAAGCCATTGCCTATCTTTAGGCGTTATTCGCGGTTTGGAGGATTTTAATCTTAAAATAACTCAAAAAGTACATAACTTGTAAGAAGTTGGACAACATATTCGAAATCAGCGACCCCGAATTTAGTAGATATGGGTTTTTTCAACACAAAAGAACATTGATCACAGACATGATCAATGTTACCCCAAATCAACGAAATCAAAAATTAGATTGAAAAGCCTATTTAAACATGTTTTAAAGTTTTACAATACTTTTTCGAGTAGCTTAACACATAATCAGAGGGCCAGTACTTATTTTAAAAATATAAAACTTGTAATATTTGCTCTAACAAGAGAACTATTCAAGAAAGATCAAAAATTCTGATCAATGTTACCCCGGATTACGGTACGTGTTTTAAAAATATAAAAGTAGGGGAAATACTGTTACATGGAAAAATATTAAGAAAATTCGCTGAAAAACTGTCAAAGTTACCCCATTTTACGGTACTTTAAAAAGCTGAAAATATTAACATAGAAATACTCCAATCATGGCGTCATTTCCTTGCATTTGCTGAGGAATATTTTTTGTTGAAAAAATAAAAGCTCTATTCAGTAACAAATTTTGAAAACGACGTATAATCAATGCTACACCATTGATTATACGTCGTTTTCAAAATGTAGCACAATGTAGCAGATTTAGCACAAAGATGCCGAACTCATTCATCAAGATTGTCAATGATAAGATGGAATTAGTTAGGCTCAGTGTACCAGTTATGGCTATAGTACCTCAAATTCGCCATAGTCGATTTTCAACCTTTGAAGATACAAATCAACAAGAAAAATTTTGTGAACAACAGCTCACGATCACAAAAGATGGTTGCAATCATTCAAACATCACAATTTGCTCAAATTATGATAGAAATAAATCATTTCCCTTAACTTTTTGGCCTCCTTGCACCTTATTTCGCCATAGTGTACCAGTTATGGCAAATCCCATAAGGAATGCATGTAAATAGTGCGAAGTGGAACCCAAATTAACAAATGTTTCCATAACTGGTACAGGGTTCCTATCATTGGCACACGCCGTAATAAATACTAAAAGTAGTTTTGGTTCCGTTTTTATATTTTTCCTGTAAAGTATGAAGGCTAATCAATCATTAAGGAGCAAATCAAATTGGTGCATAATCAAAAACTAAAAATGCAGTTTTCTCGTCCATATTAAACTCAAGATAGCCCAAAAACGATCACACAATTTCATTGGCCGATAGAATCACGCTGATCGTTTTCCAAAAGCGAATCAGAATATTTGAGCGAGAAAACTGCTTTTTTGTTTTTGAAAAATGCACCAAACTGAGTTGCACGTTAAACTTATTGTTTACATTCGTCGGTCTTCTTCTTATTTTTCTAAAAATAGTTTTTCTTAGGTGGTGCGATAACTGGTACAGGCACCCTACCGAATCTAAATATTGTTACCGTAATCCGGGGTATCATTGATCAGCGGGGTAACATTGATCGGCTTGACCCACCTCATGAAATGTTCAAACAAGCATTTTACATTGAATCAGTTTCTGCTATGGAATGGTATATCGTAATCTGCTATCATTTAGCTATTCAATGACATGCAATTTATGAAAATTAAATTTCATAAACATTGAATTAAATCGATTTTTCCATAACTGTGTTTCGTAGCGCAATGAGATACATTGTCAAACATTCATGCTTGGCGAGAATACTAGATACAATATGAAGTTCGAAATCACTGTATTACATCAATATGATATCCTAGAGTTGGATTTAATAAACGAAACTTTCATGAAAATGCTATTTTTCAGTAAAATATACAATTTATTAAAAGTCGGCTTTCAATTCCTTAAGGCATTGCCTACCTTTAGGCGTTATTCGTGGTTTAGAGGATTTTAGTCCTAAAATAACTTAAAAAGTACATAATTTGTAAAAATTTGGGCAACATATTCGAAATCAGCGACCCCGAATTTAGTAAGTTTGGGTATTTTCAACACAAATGAACATTGATCACTGACATGATCAATGTTACCCCAAATCAACACAATCAAAAATGAGATTAAAAACCCTAATTAATCCACCTAGCGGTGATGGTGCCTTTCTCGTGCTTTAAAATATCCTTTCAACAAAACTCAAGCGTAATGTTGACGACATTGACATAAATACAAAATGAAAACTGCTTGCTAAATCTACTCAATATCGATACATTTTATATTAGCATAACATCCAATATTCAGAAATTATAAAACAAAATTCAAACCATAGAAGTGTCATGAAGCCGCAAAATTTTGAAACGTCATTTTAGATTTTCCGATCATCATTTTATGACTCCGGATATCTACCCCAACTAAACTAACCGCCATCTTGAACATTGAGACACCATCTTGGATGTTCTGGTATTCATTTTTGGACTCTGCACCTAAAATTACATAAAATAGTCGCCGTATTGAATTTGGCATGTCGTTTATGATTTTCTGGTTACCAGTTTTGGACGAAGACCGGCATTCTTCCCCATTCAAACTATAGTCATATTGCAGACCTTGTGAAACAGCGCACAGCTTGGGTTTTCTGATTACAAATTTTGAATGGGGCACGTTCGGTGTAGTACTAGATTTGTAGTAATGAGCTAAATTTTAGTATGGTGAGAAGGTCAATTCTCCGTTTCTGCAATAAAATGGTGCAGTGCTTCCCAAACTGTGCGCCGCGGCGCCCTGGTGCGCCGCGAACCTTTCCCAGGTGCGCCGCAGGATTTTGGCTTTCGTGACGAAACAAAAAAAAACTCTCTATTTGTATTGCGGAACACCTTTATTTTTTTATTAGTAAAACTAGTGTCGCTTACATTTTTTTAATCTTTCCTGACTCTTTGATTGTTCCATAGGATTTCTGGTATCCTTTTTAAACATATCAATTGAAACCACATATTAAGATTTGTAGTTTTGAAATTGTTTTTGGAATTATTAAGATTCAGCTTAGCTTTTGATTTTATTATAACTTGTCCAAAGTTTTAATTTCAAGAACTTTATTTACGTTCTTTTCAGAATAATTACAAGGTCTTCGGAACAGCTTAGCGGCATGCAGGTTTACCGATCTGGTAGTGTGAAGAGCTAGCTTTGACCTTTTTGATCCGGACTATTTCATCAGTACTACCGCAACATCGCTGAACTCGAATAAGTTTGTTATGCTCGGTTTCATCAATGGGGTTATATATGGCCAATCCATGCCCAAAGGGTTAAGTTGAAATTTATGAATAAGAGTTCAATCAAAGCCCACCGGGCAGGTCTTTACAATCTCTTCATGTGTCCCAGTTTGCCGAAATTTTCCAAAATAAATAAAAGTGTTGCTTTGCAATTTCCGCAAAAAGTTGAAGCTTTGGTCAAGTTCTGTGTAATCATTTTCATTCAATAAGAATTCTTCAATTATTGGAAACGTTTTAGAATTGTTGGTGAATTGTTGAAATTCAGCAGCTTGTTTTACCTGTACATCTGAGCTTCTTTCTATTTTTAAAACTTCTATGATGAAATCAACATGATTTTCAAATTTTACAAATATTTAAACTATCTTTGAGAAATTAATTTAAAAAATAGTTAGTTTTCCAAATATTGAATTCTGAAAACATGGTACCGTGATTTCGGGTGAAATTGATCACTTTTCGCAGTTTTTTTAGTCTAATTTTTGAATGTTTGTCGATATGGTTAAATTCAAAGCTTAAAAACAAGTACGACCATGGTTTTCATCAGTCAACGAGGTTGAAACTTTTACAGCAAATCATTTTATTATAATAAACATCATTTTAAATAAAAAATCAAAAATTTTACTTTCGGGGTGAAATTGATCAGTCAGTGAAATGCCTTTGTAAATGCTGAAAATTATTTTCCATCTAAATTAACCACCCTAGAATGCGAAAAGCTATGCAAAACTGTTACAAGTTTTCTAAATTTTTAATTATTTAAGTTTAAAGTTTAATAAATCGAAAGAAAACGCCTAAAAGTATGCAATTTTCACACTAATTATGTATATCAATATTGTACTTCCGAAAAAGTGCAATTTTATGCGTTAATTACAATATTTATAGAACTTTTGATGACGAAATCGGGTTTAGCGAACACTTGACAGCTATAAACATTCATTCGCATATTCATTACATGTGTAATACAACTACGGTAACAAAAGTTTGGAAGTGTCTATGAAAATCGCCTAACACGCAGTTTCGGAAAATATTGACTTTAATACCGAAATATGTAACTAATTGGCTGTAAAACATGGAAACTCATCATTCAATAACCCTTGAGCAAGATGATGGCCATTTTCCACAAATTGTTTAAAGTTTAAAGCGTTATTTTTAACAAATAAAAATGGACCTATCGTCGATCAATTTCACCCCACTGATCAATTTCACCCGAAATCACGGTATTGAAGAAGTGTTTAACGATTTTGTCCTGCACACTGTAAAGTGAAAGTTGCCCAAAATTAAAAAAAAAAACTTTGTTAAAAACATTGGTGCGCCGCGACATTTTTGGAAATGTCAAAGGGCGCCGCGATAGCAAAAAGTTTGGGAACCTCTGCTCTATGCCCAAGGAAGTCAAGGAAATTTCCTTTACGAAAAGATCCTGGACCGAGCGGGAATCGAACCCGTCACCCTCAGCATGGTCATGCTGAATACCCGTGCGTTTACCGCCTCGGCTATATGGGCCCGACGGGACTCTCGGAACCAATTCCGGAACACTACCAGTTGTCTTTAGTGTGACGTAAGGCTATTTTCTAGCTAACTGTTCATCACTTCTTCTTCTTCTTCATTTATGGCTCTACGTCCTCACTGGGACTTGGCCTGCCTCGCTTCAACTTAGTGTTCTTAGAGCACTTCCACAGATATTAATTGAAGGGCTTTCTTTGCCTGCCATTGCATGAATTTGTATATTGTGAGGCAAGTACAATGATACGCTATGCCCAGGGAGTCGAGAAAATTTTCCCGACCGGAACGGTAATCGAACCCGCCGTCTCCGGATTGGCGATCCATAGCCTCAACCACTAGGCTAACTGGAGACCCCTGTTCATCAGGTTATCGCAAAAGCCACGATTTAATGTGTCACATGCCTGGATTTGGTTTACTTTTACATTTGGTCTCTTCCGGCCACTCAAAACCGATTCCGAAACACTTGCTGCCGTTCATTAGGTAATCTAAAAAGCCGCTATTTGATGTGACGCATGTACGGGTTTGTTTCTCTTTAAGATTTAACTACTTCGGCGGGAACCCCGGAACGGGTTCCGGAACACTACTGGTTCAGATATGGTCTGAGATGATTTTCCTGCTCATTGTCCATCAGGTCATCGAAAATGCCGTGGTTTGATGTGTCGCATGCATGGGTTTGGTTCACTTGTATATTTGGCCACTTCTAGCGGGACGACTAGAACCGGTTCCGGAACACTACCGGTTCAGATATGGTCTGAGATGATTTTCCTGCTCATTATCCATCAGGCCATCGAAAATGCCGTGGTTTGACGTGCCGCATGCATGGGTTTGGTTCAATTGTATATTTGGCCACTTCCAGCGGGACGACTTGAACCGGTTCCGGAACACTACCGGTTCAGATATGGTCTGAGATGGTTTTTCTGCTCATTGTCCATCAGGTCATCGAAAATGCCGTGGTTTGATGTGTCGCATGCATGGGTTTGGTTCAATTGTATTTTTGACCACTTCCAGTGGAACGCCTAACCGGTTCCGGAACACTACCGGTTCAGATATGGTCTGAGACTATTTTCCTGCTCATTGTCCATCAGGTCATCTAAAATGCCGTGGTTTTGATGTGTCGCTTGCATGGGTTTGGTACAATTGTATATTTGGCCACTTCCAGCGGGACGCCCAGAACCGGTTCGGGACCACTACCGGTTCAGATATGGTCTGAGACTATTTTCCTGCTTACCGCTCATCAGGTTATCGAAAATGCCGTGGTTTGATGTGTCTCATGCATGGGTTTGGTTCACTTTGATATTTGCCACTTCCGGCGGGACACTCGGAACCGGTTCCGGAACACTACCGGTTCAGATATGGTCTTAGACTATTTTTCTGCTTACCGCTCATCAGGTTATCGAAAATGCCGTGGTTTGATGTGTCGCATGCATAGGTTTGATGCATTTTCATATCTGGTCCCTTCCTGGGGTACCGTTCCGGAACACCTAAATGGCCATATCTCCGGAACGGCTGAACCGATCTGAACCATTTTCAATAGGAAACAATGGGACCAGATTCCGCGTCGAATGAACCGTCGGTCATTGAAATCGGATGAGGTTTACTGCCAAAAAGTGATGTGAGTTTTTTTGTACACACACATACAGACACACACACACGCACACACATACACACACACAGACATCACCTCAATTCGTCGAGCTGAGTCGATTGGTATATGTGATTTGACCCTCCGGGCCTTCTATCAAAAAGTCATTTTTGGAGTGAACATATAGCCTTTCCAGTACACTTAGTGTACGAGAAAGGCAAAAACTTATTTAAACATGTTTTTAAGTTTTACAATACTTTTTCGAGTAGCTTAACACATACTCAGAGGGCCAGTACTTGTTTTAAAAATATAAAACATGTAACGTTTGCTTTGACAAGAGAATTATTCAAGAAAGAACGAAAATTCTGATCAATGTTACCCCGGATTACGGTACCAGGTCTTATCTATTTCATCTGTGGAGGGGAGAATCTACGATGGCTACGATGTGCATGTCTGCTATTCTATTGGTCAACATTTGCCACCTTTCATCGTATTTGCCAGGACACGAATGCATGAAACTTTGAAGTAAAGAGCACCAGATGGAAGCAAGTTAGCGTGAAACTTTTCAGGTAACATGAATAGCTAGAGAGAAAATGTGAAGCCCATCGAGAATGATGCTGTGCTCCTTATCCTCGGTCTCAGCTTCCATTCGTACAACTTGTATGCGAATCGTTTATGAAGATACAACGTGGCCGTGTCATTGGACAATATGACGTAGTAGTTAAACTAATTGGAACAGCTTTCACCAAAGCTTCCACAATGAATGTAGCAGTAAAAAGATTCAAAACAAACGGGGATTTGACCTATCGATCGATTTGTATGCAAATATGAGGATTTAGAATCATCGGATGCTACAGGGAAACCCATGTTGAACCAAACTGAAATATCTGTACAAGAACACACAACCAACGGAAACTACGACGACGTGTGCAGGAAAAACCGTAGGTGGCACAAACGATAGTTACCAGTAAGACTTGGCTATTGCCGAAGCAGTCAAGCAAATCAAATCACGTCGGATCAATATTGCGGAAAAAAATGTTTTTCAAAGCTCAGAGAATCGAAAATATTTCAATAGATGTACAGTACCGCGATTTCGGGTGAAATTGATCGACGCGAGGGCAATTTTTATTTGTCAAAAATAAAGCTTTGAACTCGCTAAGCCCGATTTCGTAATCAAAAGTTCTATAAATATTGATATTTATGTATAAAATTCACTTTTTCTAAAATAATGACTTGCTGAGTATGAACATTGTATACTTTTAGGCGTTTTCTTTAGATTTATGGTGTAAACCAATTGGGATATTCGTTTAACTTTTGGGTAAAATTTGACAGTTCGATAGTATTTCCCCTCGTGTGGTAAAAAAATAACACCGAAGTGACCCATTTGGCAGACTGATAGTTATTTGAACAGCTGTCAAGTTGTAGTGAAATCGAATTTACTAAAATTCCCCGAAAACTGTTTGAAAATATGTTGTCCGAAGAAATTGTGTTGCTTATTTTTGTGATATTTTTGTATTTCTTCAAGCCAAACGATAACGCAGCAGAAATCTTTCTACACTGCATGATGCCATCTCCAAGAACGGTAAAATCAACTATTTTATTTACAAATTTTATACTTGAATGTATGTCACTGATATGTTTTATGTTCTAGGGAATGAAATATGCTGTTAGATGTCCTGGATCCAAGGTCATGACTGAAATATTAAACATGAATCCGGTAGCTATCAAGGAATACCTTAGAGTATCAGCAGCCGTTTTCCAACGAATCTGCCGTTTAATTCCTGCAAAGCGATCTGGATGGGAAGAAGAAATAGATGTTGCCGTTTTCCTATTCTGGATAGCAACAGGAACGAGTCGTCGGGTGGTTGGTGCCGTGTTCAACGTCCCCAGAAATACGACAAGGAGAATCTGTGATAAGATGTTGGACTACACATTGAACACTCAGATGAAACAAATTATCAAATATTCACGAGAAGAAGAACTGCCAAACATCGCATATAAATTTTGTAACAGAGCTGGAACACAGATATTTGACAGAGCCGTGGGTGCGATCGATGGTTCCCACATTCGCATCCAATGCCCAACTTCTCTGCATAACCAGTACATAAATCGAAAATTGAATTACTCGATCCAATGCCAGGCCGTTTGCGACAGTAATTACAAATTTCTTGATATATGCGTTGGCTATCCTGGAAGTGTCCATGACATCAGTCTGATGTTGTTTGTCAGTTTCGACAACTGACAAGAATCAATCATTGTAGCGAGCATTGTAGCAAGCCATGGGTTGTCAATTTACTTAATTAATAAATGAATGCATTGAAATGCATTTGAATGCAACAAAAAATGTTGATACATCAGATGTTTCAAGAGTGATCCACCCCTTGGTCCTCACACAGAAGTGTTAAGCGGGGCAAAATTCGAGCAGTTCGTAGTTTATACCTAGTGATCAATTCTAATTTGATGATGATTAACCTGGGCTTGTTAGGGGAATATCTGTAAATAAAAGAAAATCGGGTTAAGTACGGTTCCTTTGAATTCCACTAAGAATTTGCATCCTTTGACAGATACGTATTTCGACCTCAACTGTAAGGTCGTCTTCAGTGTCTTGTACTTGACTCGACTGAAGAGATCCATCGCATTCTACACGTCTCATACATCATAGGTAAAAATAATAGGTAGCTTAATCTAGGTAGTTTTTTTTTTTTTTTTTTTTTTTTTTTTTTTTTTTCCCGAGCATGCAAAAACTTATATCTATATTAACCTCCACCATAGAATAGGTAAAATTTCCCTCCACCGAATAGGTACATTTCCCACCAGCACAGGATAGGTAAACAAAGTACATGTATCACAGGTACATTATGAGACGCACGCCATACGAGAGTGCTTAGGGGGTAATAATTTGAAAAGCCACGAACTTCCATTGCCTTGATCCTTATTCAACAGCGTGTTAGGTACCTGTTTGTATATCTCTAGACTCTCAGCAACGTCCAATTTCCAAGGTGAAGTTACATTTCGCAAAATTTGAATAACGCCACTACGCCAAGTTGGACAAGCTGACACTTAAGTGCTATTCCCTGCACTTAAAGTTGGCCAACGAATATCCGGAAGGTTTCCCATTGTTCCTCACCAAGGTAAAGCGAGCAGAGGAATGTGAAGCAGACAGGAAGAGACGACTACACAAAAAGAAGCTGACGAATCTACGAAACGAGACCAGAGCGGCAAAGGACACCCACACTCCAATTCCGATGGTTCAACCCATTGAAGGATTCGTAGTAAACCGTTCGACGCAACAGTTCACAGAGGAACAATTGACACACCTCAATAAGGGGTTAGGATATGCGGTTACTTCGAAGCCAGACGTGGAACAGATCATCGTGGACATGGAAACAGCGATCACACAGAACGTTAACATCAAAGACCAAAATACAGCCAGGAACATCGTAGCAGACGCCATCAAAACAGGACAGCGCAGTAAGGTAAATTCAGACGAGACAAGGATTGTAACGGAACTTAAAAAGAAACCAGTATACTACATGAAGGCAGACAAAGGTAACGCGGTTGTTATTATGGACAAGAAGGACTACGACGAACATATGGAGAAGAAGATAAACGAAGGACCATACAGACATCTACGAGTAGATCCACTACCCGGACTAATAAGGCTGACAGACAAGACCCTGAAAGACTGTAAACCCATCATCGGAGAGGCTCGTTTGAAGGAAGCAAATCCCATTCTTCCGCGGATCAAAGGTCTTCCTAAAATTCACAAACCCGGTCAAGAGATGCGAGAGATTATTTCAGCTGAAGGATCCCCTACCCACAAATTGGCTAAATGGTTGGTTCAAGAGTTCCAAAGTATGCCAAAACCCTTCCCCACCAGTTCGGTCAAAAACACTCAGTAAGTTTTTGCATGCTCGGAAAAAAAAAAAAAAAACTACCTAGATTAAGCTACCTATTATTTTTACCTATGATGTATGAGACGTGTAGAATGCGATGGATCTCTTCAGTCGAGTCAAGTACAAGACACTGAAGACGACCTTACAGTTGAGGTCGAAATACGTATCTGTCAAAGGATGCAAATTCTTAGTGGAATTCAAAGGAACCGTACTTAACCCGATTTTCAATTCTAATTTATCTGAATCCATCAAGTATCATGACATCTGGTGATGATAATTTAATTGAAGATGGGCTACAAGGCGATTCTCTAGTAGATGTGCGTACACCATCGCCATCAATATTAAATTCCCCATCCCAAGTGCAAGATAGTCCGGATTTACTGGACTCTGACGAAGAAGACAATGTTAATGTTAATGTTACCATCAGGCCAGTGCAACCATCTCACCTGGTTTTGCAAAGTGATGATCAACAGTTAGGGTAACGGGGGAGAATGCTAATCAAGAAGACGGTAAAGTGCAGAAGAAACGCCATGGATTGTGCGGTGCGGCACGCAGGCGACTCTAAAAATTAATCAAAGGTGGTATGGAGTTTGCTGAAGCCCGAGAGCGAGCTTAGCTGATACTTCGAAAAGGCTGAGAAGGGATGATCTTGACCGCACCACCAGCAGCGACGAAAAGCCGGCATTCAAGAAGATTCGTGAAGTTCGTGTTCAAGAAGATAATGTGAGCAACTGGGTTAATGAAGCCCCGCCACGCCAGGTAAATTTCAATATTGCTATTCAATCAAATGTAACAAGAACAGCTGTTCGGAATGTAAGGGGAAACAACAGGGCTCCAGAAAACCCAGTACGCCCTTATGGTTCGAATACACTACGTGGACGGGTACATGAAGCCCTTCCAGCACCAACGTATAAAGAAATTTCTAGTAGGGTAAGACTTGGAATTTTGCCCAGGAACTATCCTGCTGTTGAGCTGTCAACCAATCAACAAGAAGTGGTTCAGGAAGCTCTTCTATTGAAGGTCGTACAGCAGCGCCAGGAACATGTATTTAGTGCTTACGTGCCAGGACAAAGATACAGCAGATGAGGAGGTGAAGGACAAATTCCAGTCTCTAACTCTTTGGGAAGGAGCCGATATAGTAGTAGTGGGCGAGGATAAAATCCCACACCCCAACGAACTGATCGTCTCTTTCGCACGGAGTGCCAAAAACAGCAATAAAATAATTCTGTCGCTCATTGAAAGCCACAACGAAAATCTTCTCACGGACGCGTGGAGAATTCTTCGTCGTCACTTATGGCTAGTTTCCACCTGGTACGTACTGTGCAAAAAGATAGGACAAGTAAGGATCAAGTAATGATTCCGCTTCAAAATTACTTGAGCTGTTCGCAGATGGCAAGTAAAGAAAAAAGTGTAACACTCGTAATGCCTCCCGTGCGAATCAAATGGAGCTGTCACTTTTCCTTGCGGAAAAATAGTCCGCGCTATTATTCCGTAAGGAAAAGTAACGTATCTCCCCATACTGGATCAGTTGTCAAAATTACTTGCGGAAAAAGGTGGAATTATACTTGAGCGCTCTACTTGGCAACAAGAAACTAAGCTTTAAAAGGAGATCATGCTGCACTTGTTTTAACAGTTGATGATTCGTCCCTGCGTAAGGTTGACGAAAGACAGCTTGTGCTTAACTGTAGATATGGGCAGATTCATATAAAAAAGAAGCGCCCTGTAAACCCGAATACTTCTGAACAAACCCCTATGGGCATTCCAGAAGATGCGGTCATGGATTCTCTTCAAGTTCATCAAGATTTAGCAACTCCAGGGACAAGTGGGCTTGGCAGGGGGTTCTATATGTCAGCCAATAGTGAATCTGTCTCGGGAAGAACCATTCAGGAGGAAAACCCCTAGATAGTGGGTACTAGTGCTGGGTTTGGCGGTCCAAATGATCAAGGGCAGTCGAATGCCTATGGAAACATGAAATCGTCGCGCATTATGCCCAATGCAAATACTAATCTGTTTTCGGTTCAAAAGCGTCTTCAACATCGGGAATAGAGTGCCCTTGTTAGCAAGAAAGTTTCAAGACGGTCCATTCTTTCTCCTAGCGATCTTACCCAATATTTTGTTTGTTGATGTTGATGTTGATACCGTGTTGCTTAGGAAATTCTAGCAAAGTGGTAGATAATTCACCAACTTTGTGAGAGTTTGGTTTTAGATTAGTCAAAATCCTTCTACTGGTCCTCAGACACAGAATATCACACAATTATTGTTAACTGATCTGTATGAGTTAGGTCTGGCGTGGAGTCAACAGATGCTGAAAAAAAATTCGCGGTCTTAAATTCCAGTACGACGTGATTTTGCACCCTCTTAGCCATTAACATCAGCATTTCTTCATACACAGTTGATGACAAATAAAATTCCCTTCCGCTCCCTGCATTCCCAAAGTTCTGCAGATGTCCCATCAATAGTGGGTCAAGTTGAGAAATTAGTTCAATGATCCCCAAAAAAGTTGCCACTGTGTTTTGAGCCAATCATTTTGTCATTTCCTCTGAATACCAAACCTCTGTCCGCCAAAAAGATGATGACTGCAAAGCTACGACGTAGAATTTCTCTCCAATACTTCCGTTTCTCTTTAGTTTGTCTGAAGTTCCTTGTTGACGTGGCACGCATCTGTACACCGTAAATTGTACTTCAGCACCGCTTCTCGGTTCTGACCTTGCTCGTGGATTTTCATTTTCTCTTCCCACTTCCTCCAGTTATTGAAGTTATATCCCTTTGCATAACGTGTCCCAACCCGATTGCATCAGAGTACAGTAGAAACAAAAGATAGAACCTTATAAACCGTTAATTAGTATTGAAAAGATTCCTATCCAGTAACATTATATGTTTACCTTTTGACTTGATATAGATAATCCATATCGCGTCTGAAATAGAACATCCAATTTCTGAAAAAAAAAAACGGATGACATCTAGGATGACATCGTCCGTCGTTAGGTAACTGCTACGCGATTCCAGGTAGGAGTCAAACTCGTTTTTGTTTTGGTTCAGCATAGTAGGCTTGGCCAACACCGACACAAGTTTATCTGTGATTGGGAACCAAATTGCAGGATCCCTCGACACAGGTTCAACCAACGATGTAGATGGTCCTGCTTCCATTGCATCGGCAATCGGCATATTCGTCATGTTTTCCGGAGATTTTTCTGTCGTGCGGGAAAAATGATCGTGTTTCTTCGACGAGGAAGGGTTCTCGTAATCGACTTCACGTTCTGTTTCCACGCAGAAGAACGCAGGAAGGCGAGGAGTTTTCCCAAAGCAATGCAGCATCTTTTTCAGCTTTCAGTTTGGCAACTTTTCTTTTCTGGGCACCGGAGTGTTGAATAGTGCGCGGCATCCTTAAAAGACAGTAGTAGATTAAAAAAGATCTTTAATATAACACTTATTTGCTTACGTTTTCTGGTTTACAGATGATGAAATGTCGACGTCGTAGATTTTTCTTCCGAATCAACTTCTAACACAAAAAGTCACTTTAAAATTAGGGTAGGTGATCAAAATTTGAACCAAATTGCGGCTTTCTGAAGCAGTGCAAACAAAGCAACCACTAGCGCAATCTACAGGCCAACACTAGAAGCTCACCCACGTTTACTAGTTCAAATTTAGATTACAAATGGTTCAACTTAAGATAACATTCTCCAAGCAAGAATCACTGAAATTTGATAATTTTATGACAAATAATGCGAAATATTATTCGGTTGGTCGATTCTACGATAAATAAGCTTTAATTTGACGTATTCACTCATTGCGTGTGATGCAATGCATGAGCTGTATGGGTGCACCGAAAATGGGCTTTCTCTGGGGGGAAATAGGTGAAATCACAGTGAATTTTCAATAGCTTATTTTTGATGGCAAAAACGCTTTTTTTAATGCTTATAAAGCTTATGTTATCAGATTATATTACGGAAAACTGTTAAACATCTTTTTCGGGACAATATTTGCCCAAAAAGTACGTCATTTCAATGAATTTCAAAATAGTTCAAATTAAGATTACATTTTGACTAGTTCAAAATTTGATTTTTTTTTTTATTCCTGTTCGGGTTTGTCACTACGACCAGTTTTTAGATCTATTGTGACATTACCCGTATCCTTAGTGTAGTGCATGTCGCATTACTCAATTGCCATTGAGGGGCAATAAAGTATCGATTTTGATACAGTTTTTGTTTTGTTTTCTTAGAAAACAAAACAAGAGTACTGATATTGGCCATGCATCGGAAACCTAGCATCACCCTTGTTTTACTGCTAAATTCTCCCCAGGTTTAGGACCCGGGTTTTAACATTAGCAGCAATATCATTCCAATAATGGGACATGTGTTCAGTAATAAGGATTCTAGTATGTTCCTTGCGTACTAGCACTTTCCAGTCTCCGAAGAGTTAGTACATACATGGATCCCTAACCCAATTTGATTTCCTTTGCATTGAGTTTAGCCTCAGATTTTGAGGTTTTTAACTATATGCAAAGTAAAGTTGGTAAACTTAGTTTTATTCAAAGACTGGAAGTCATCACAACACCAGTAGCAAGGACTAAATACTATAATGCCTATAATTATCAGAACACATATTCCAAAATTGAAAAATAGGACGACACTAGATTTCGGTTTGGTAGATCTAACACCGCAACGCAACCCAAAAAGGCGATCTACCCACGCTACGGGCTCCGTTAAAGATCGAGCATGTTTTAAACCCCCTCAACCATTCATCCCTCAGCACGGGTCGCCTGACACCTTGGATTGGGGTTACCTGTTTGGTGGACTTTTACCCCCGGAACAGGTGGTCCGTAGTGCTATTCTAAGCCGGCAGCTACACGGACAAATCAAAATTTGATTTCTTACCCTATCCGTCTGCATCGTCTATATGCAAGTCTAAGTTATGTTGCAATGTTTACATTATAATTTGACAGAAAATTTGCACTGAAGAAAAAAGTCTTCATAATCCAATAATATGAGTCATTCATTTTTTATGGGATGTTTTAGGAAATTTCCCCTTGTTTTAAATAATGACGCGGGAAAAGGTTGTCATTTCCAAGCTGATTTAGCAACGATTGGTGAGGTTCTCTGTCAGATTTTGCAATAACCATTCTCTCTCTCTCTCTTCTTGGCGTAACGTCCTCACTGGGACAAAGCCTGCTTCTCAGCTTAGTGTTCAATGAGCACTTCCACAGTTTTTAACTGAGAGCTTCCTCTGCCAATGACCATTTTGCATGTGTATATCGTGTGGCAGGCACGAAGATACTCTATGCCCGAGGAAGTCAAGGAAATTTCCTTTACGAAAAGATCCTGGACCGACCGGGAATCGAACCCGTCACCTTCAGCATGGTCATGCTGAATACCCGTGCGTTTACCGCCTCGGCTATATGGGCCCTAACCTGGATTTCTTTAAAGAACCCAATTTTACCCCCATATGTTACCGAAAGATGTTATTCAACATCAAAACATGTATTCCAACTATTTCTTACGTTTACTCAATATGTAGCAACACTTTATAATTCTTTTTTTTTTATTTTCCTCTTTTTCAGGTATGCCACGTTATTTCTGAGACGATTAACTTTCAATCAAAACTGGCATTCGCCAACGGCTGCAATCTCCTGTACATCGTCAAAGATCGACCTTGGCGCGTGTCGCTCAAGTACTTAAGTACAAGCTTTCCTCGAACATACATGATCGACGACTAATGTCCGTAGAAGACCACCGCTCTTTTCAAGGTTTGGTACACCATACACGGTATATTTGGTGCAAGGGTGAATCTGTCTTGACCACAGTTTCTTCTGGAGCCCATAGCAGGCAAGAATTGCATTGGTGACACGCCTTCGTATTTCGTGACTCAAATTGTTGTCAGTCAAATGGTATGATTTTCTGCCACCAGTTGGCAGAATTCTACTCAGATTCATTGATTTCTGCAGGGATTCCTTTTGGCATTCTTTCAGGTATCCCTTCACAATTTAATGGGATGCCTAAAGGGGGGATTCTTTCAGAGATTTCAATAGTGATTCCATCTTATTTCTCTAGATTCCTTCAGAATTCCTCAGATTATTTCAATTCATTTTTTAAGGATCCTTTCTTGGATTCCTCCCGGAACTGGGAATTTGTGTGGGGATTTCTCATGCGATTTCTTCAGAAACGCCTTCAGGAATCTCTCTCGGACTTTCTATCGTGATTTCTTTTGGAATTTCTTCCGAAAATTTCTATAACGAATCCTTCAGGGACTCCTCAAGAGATTTCTCCATACAATAATTTCCCTTGGAATTCCTCCATTAATGGTTCCTTCAGGCATTCCTCCTGCACATTCGAGGTCTTCTTATGAGATTCTTTTCCTTACAGGAAATGTTACCAGATATTAGCTAAAAAACAATCCAGGAGTTCCTTAAAACATTGTACAAACCATTGTTTTGGGAGTCCATCCAAAGATTCAAACAATGATTCATCCAAAAACTATTGCAGACATGGATTCCTTCATATTGTTTTTTTTCCTACAGAAATTCTTCCAGGAATTTGTTAAGAAAGTTTTCCTGGGATTTTCTAAGGAATCCCTCATGGTAATGCTTCCGGAATTCAGGAACTCCTGCAGGGCTTCCTTCGGGAACTGCTACAGGGAATCCTCAAAGAGTTCCTCCACGATCTCTTCTCAGAATTCCTTCAAGATTTCTCTAAGGATTCTATCTGCAATTTCTTTAGGATTTTTTACTGGGATTCCTCCAGCAATTTCTCAAAAAATTCCATCTGCGATTTCTTCAGGAATTATTCCTGGTATACCTCTACGAATTCCTTAAAAGATTTATCCACGATTTTTTTTTTCAGGAATTCCTCTAGGGATTTTTCCAGGGATTCCTCTCGGAATTTTCTGCAGGGATTTCACTGAAAGAGAAATTCCAGAAATTTCGCCAGTAACTCCTTTAGAGGTTTCTCCAGGTGTTCCTCTGGAGATTCTTCCCGGAATTCCTTCAGGCATTCCTCTAGGATACCCTCCAAGAATTCCTACATTTTTTTTGCAGAGACTCCTGCAAAAAATCATCCAGGGTTTCCACAATGCATTCCTTCATGAATTCCCTCAGGCATTCCTCCGGACATTCCTCCAGTAATTGCTTTCGGGATTGTTCCAAGAATTCTACCAGTGATTTGTCCAGGAATTCTGTGAGGTATTTCGCCAAGGATTTTTTCCAGAGACTCGTACAGGAATCCTTCTACAGATTTCTCCAGGAATTACTTCAGGGAATACTCCAAGAACTCCGTTGGGAATTCTTCAGCATTCTTCCAAGAAATTTTCCAGGCATCCTTCCAGGGATTCCTCCTTGGATTCTTGCTGAGATTTCTCTAGGATTTTTTCCAGCGATTCCTCCAGGGATTCCACCAGATATTCCTCCAGAAATTGCTTCATGGGTTGCTTCTAAAATTCTTTCTGGGATTCCTCCAGAAATTCATGCAAGCATTTCTCCAGGAATTAAACAAGGAATTCCCTAATAAATTTTGGCAGCAATTCATCCAGGAATTTCTCCAGATAATACTTCAGGGATTCCTTCAGAAATTCTTACAGAATTTTCTCTAGGAATGCCTTCTAGAATTTTACCAGGAATTCCTCCAAGAAGTCTTCCAGATCTTCCTCCAGGAGCTGCTACAAGGATTCCTTCAGAAATTCCGCTAAAATTCCTCCAGGAGCTTCTTCAGGGATTTTTCCGCAAATTTATTTAATGATTCCCCAGGGATTCCTTCAGAAATTCCTTCGAGGATTTCTTCAGGAATTCCTCCAGAAACTTCACGAAATGTGTTCAGAGATTTTTCCAGGGATTCCTCCAGAAAATTCTTTGAAAATTCGTACAGGAAATCCTCCAGAAGTTCCTCTAATTCCTTCAGGAATTTTTCAGGACATTCCTCTAGAAGTTCATCCAGTATTTTTTTCAAGAATTCCTCTAGAGATTCCACCAGGAATTCCATCATGGATTCCTCCAGCAATTCAAGAATACATCTAGGAATTTCTCCAGGCATTTCTCCAGGACTTAACCAGAAACTCCTGCAGGAATTACCCCAGGATTTTTTTTCAGGAATTCCTTCAAATACTTCTCCAGGAATTTCTCCTGGAGATAATCAGGAATTATGTCAGCAATTCCTCTAGGGATTCCTCTAGGTATTTCTCCAGGAATTTCTCCTGAGATTCTACCCAGGAATAACTTTAGGGATTCCTCCAGAAATTTCTCCAGGGATTTTCCCAAGGATTTCTGTTCGAAGATTCCTCCAGGAAATCATCCAGAAGTTCCTCCTAGGATTCTTCTAGGTAATCCTCTAGGAATACCTTTAGAAATTCTTCCAGGAAATTATCCAGGAATACCTTAAGGAATTTTTAAGGGATTTCTCCAGGAATTCCTCCAGGGATTCCCCCAGGGATTCTTTCATGAATTCCTTCGAGGACTTCTCGTGGGACTTTTTTTTTCAGAAATAGAAAAATAAAATAAATAGAAATATCCCAGAGTATCTCTAGAGATTCCTCTAGAAATTCAACCAGCAATTTTTTCAACAATTTCTCTAGAGATTCCTCAAACAGTTCCCATAGGAATACCTTTAGAAATTCCTCCGGGCATTCCTCCAGGATTTTATTCAGGAATTTTTCAAGGAACTTCTCCAGGAAATAGCCCAGGAATTTCTTCAGGGATTCCTCCAGGAATTGATCCTGGACATCCTTCACAAATTATATCACCAATTCCTTCAGGAATTTCGCCAGGAAATCTTCTTGGGATTTCTTCAAAGATTCTTCCAGGAAATTCCCCAGGAATACTTTCAGGAATTTCTTCAAGGATTCCTCCAAACATTCCCCAGAGATTCCTCCGGGAATTGCTTCAGGGATTCCCCCACGAATATCTCCAGGGATATTTCCAGAAATTCCTCGAAGGGTTCTTCCTGGAAATCCTCTTGGAATTTCTCAAGGGGTTTTTTCAGAAATTTCTCCAGCAATTTCTTCTACAAATCCTCTGGAGATTTCTTCAGGAATTCTTCCAGGGATTGCTCCAAGAATTCATCCCCAGAAATTTCTCCAGGAACTTCGGCTGGGTCTTATACTAGAATTCCTCCAGGAATTACGCCCGGAATTTGTTCAGAAGTTTCTCCAGGCATTTCTCCAGGAGTCTCGCTAGAGACTTCCCCAGGAAATGCTTCGGGAATCCTCCAGGAAATTCCTTCAGGGATTTCTCCAAGAATTCCTCCAAGAAATTCTCCAGAAATTTATCTAGCATTTCCTCATGACATCTCTTCAGAAATTTCTTTGGGTATTCCTCCCATAATTTATACAATAGTTACTCCAGGTATACTTTCAAAAATTCTTCCAGGGATTCTTCCGGGAATTTCGCCAGGAATTCCTCCAGAGATTTTACACGGCTTCCTCCAGGCACCAGGGATTCATCCAGGTTTTTCTTCAGGGATTTATCCAGAAAGTCTTCCAGGGATTGCTCTGGGAATTCCTCAAGGGATTTCTTCAGAAATTCCTCAAGGGATTTCTTCAGAAATTCCTCTCAGTTTCTCTTCAAAAATTCATTCAGGAGTTCCTTCGGAAATTCCAGAAATCCTTTGAACATCTTTTCAGGGATGTGCCCATGAACTTCTACAGGATTACCTGATGTTTTATTTAGTTTGTTTCAAGAATTTGTGGAGGAATTCCTCCTGCGAATAGCATTGGAAGATAATTTAAAAGGGATGCAATACACATTTGCTAAGGTTGCATGAACCCCCCCCACCTGACCGAAAAGCTGGCTACGCCCTTGTCCTAGTATACTTTCCGTAGTTCCATCCGGGATTCCTCCAGGGATCTATCCTGAGAAAGGATTTCTCCAGATCATATTTCCGGGAGTATGGTGAGGATTTACTCCATGTTGGAGGGGGGAGGGGGTGTTTCTTCGATAGGATAATGAGTTTTGCATCATGAGAAAATATGCCACAAGGGAGAGGAGAATGTCATAATTTGATAAGAAATACAACTACGCACTACGTAACCTGATTCGATCGGGATTCGAACCTAGTTACTCTGAACATTGTCTTAATACATGAAATGTTGGAATTAGAACGAATAATAGTGGGAGCGCAAATGAAAAATAACAGAAATTGGAGATCTATTGACATTTTTGTAGCCGTAATATGATCTGACATACAGGGGATAGACAAAATGATCAGGACAGGCAAAATTTTCCCTTCTCAAAAAAATTTCAAATAGCTGTAACTTTTCGAAAAGTGCATCAAATATTCTCAAATTTTCTCTGTAAGTTGATCAACTATTTGTGTATCAGTGGACAAAATTTGAAAAAGATCGAACTATTCTGCACAAAGATCATAAAGATTCTAAAAAAAGCTATAATTATCCGATAGCCAACTTTGAGCTGTTATATCTCCGGATTCAATGAACCGAATGCAATGAAATTTTGACCATTTATGACTTATATAATGAGCTTTGAAAAACTTTTGACATAACTTAAAATTCTTAACACGGAATAAAATTATAACGATTAGATTATTTTTCTAATAAAACATAAAATTTTCTTAAATTTCAACATCGTTTCAAAATTCAAGATACTAATTATAGTTCATCTAAATTCCCCCTGATTGTCTTTAATACAGATATGTTTTGAAAGAAAGTAACAACATGGGCGGCAATTCATTGAAAAAGTAATGGGATGCATATTAAAAATAGACCAATTTACTGAAAAATCGCAAAGTTAATGAAACCGCTATAACTTTTTCTCTCGTTAATAATTTCAAGTTAAGTCAAACGTTTTTCAGAGCTCATTATATAAGTCAGAAATGGACAAAATTTCATTGCATTCGGTTCATTGAATCCGGAGATATAACAGCTCAAAGTTGGCTATCGGATAATTATAGCTTTTTTTTTAAATCGTTATGACTTTGTGCAGAATAGTTCGATCTTTTTCAAATTTTGTCCACTGATACACAAATAGTTAATCAACTAACAGTGAAAATTTGAGAATATTTGATACAGCTCTTTGAATTTTTTTTCAGATGGGAAAATTTTGCCTGTCCCGATCATTTTGTCTATCCCCTGTACCTTTTCCTATTCTTTTTAACTAGTTATCATCCATCATTAAGGGGTCAAAAATGGCCAATAACTTTAACACGCTCCCAAAAATCAATTTTTGATCCGATTTCAATTCTCTTAGGCTTAAATGAAAAATATAAGTTTACGTTGAATAATAAATTACAAATCCCAAGAATCAGACCGTGACTAATTCGTGACCATTCCGGGACATGGACCCCTGTAATCGTTTCCGGAAGGGGCCTACAGGGGACAAATACAGATTTTAGTGTAAAGGCTCATTTCGACGATTCAAATGCCGTGTTTTTTTATCTAGAATCTGAAAGGCAGCGCGATAATTAGGGCATGAGCGCATTGATCATATCCGGATATTCCGGAACCGATTCCGGTGAGATCCGGAGAGGCTGAAGAGGCTGTTTTGAGCTCACTTTTTTCAGTATTGAGGAAATTTTGATCACATTCCCAAACTAATCATGTGACGGCTCTATCTTTATGGTTTTCCATACAAACTACAGTGACAATCCGGAGAAGCTTCATTGATAAAACTGGTCCACCCGCGGCCACTGGAACGTAACATAAAGAAGCATGGCTGGAGATGGGGGATTGCTGATGGGACTGAGATGGGATTCCTCCAGGACTTCCTCCAAGGATTCCTTCAGAAATTCCTTCACGAATATCTCCAGGAATTCCTCCAGGGATTCCTCCGGGAATTCCTCCAAGAATTTCTTCAGGAATTCCTCCAAGTATTCCTCCAGAAATTCCTCCAGGGATTCCTCCAGGAATTTCTCCAAGAAATCCTCCAAGGATTTCCTCAGGAATTCCTCCAGAGATTTCTCAAGGAATTTCTCCAGAAATTCTTCCAAAGATATCCTCAGAAAATCTCACAGACATTCTTCCAAAGATTCCTCTAAGGATTCCTCCAGAGATTCCTCCAGAAATTTGTCCATGGATTCCTTCGTGAATTCCTTCACGAATTCCTCCAATAATTCCCCCAGGGGTCCTTCAAAGATTCCTGCAGAGATTCCTCCAAAAGTTCCTCCAGAGATTTTTCCAAGGATTCCTTCAGGAATTCCTCCAAGAATTCCTCCAGGAATTTCTCCAAAGTACCTACCAGAAATCCTCCAGGGATTCTTTCAATAATTCCTCCAAAAATTCCTCCAGTGATCCTCCTCCTCTTCTTGGCGTAACGTCCTCACTGGGACAAAGCCTGCTTCTCAGCTTAGTGTTCTATGAGCACTTCCACAGTTATTAACTGAGAGCTTCCTCTGCCAATGACCATTTTGCATGTGTATATCGTGTGGCAGGCACGAATATACTCTATGCCCAAGGAAGTCAAGGAAATTTCCTTTACGAAAAGATCCTGGACCGACCGGGAATCGAACCCGTCACCCTCAGCATGGTCATGCTGAATACCCGTGCGTTTACCGCCTCGGCTATATGGGCCCATCAGGAATTCCTCCAAGGATTCTTTCAGGAATACATTCAGGCAGTGCTTCCCAAACTGTGCGCCGCGGCGCACTGGTGCGCCGTGAACTTCTCTCAGGTGCGCCGCAGGCTCTTGAGCCAAAACACAAAGAACAAACTCTTATTATTGAAGGCAGAATATATTTTTAGTTGTTCTTGTAATGTTACTAAAAATAGTGTCTCTTCAAACCCTTTAATGTATTCTATACCAATGTCTTACCTTTTCGAGAAAGACTTCAAAAGAAAGTCATTCAAAGGGGTTTTCCCTCTTCTAAATGTTCAATTAAAAAGTGAATATTCCAAAGTCTACGAATGTTTTCCGGTATTTCGAATATTCTCATGAAACATTAGGATTTTTACAAAATTTTTAGCTACTTATCGTAAAAAAAATCTGCGGCAATTTATGTGTCGATTTCATGCGCGATTCCGAAAACCGCCTTTTTTGAGTTGTTTAGTTGGGATTTTTGAATTCCGAATACAAAACTTTACCCCTCGCCGTCACTGTCAGCCATCCTAACAGCTTCTAAACAATCCATTTTTATATCTATTTTCCCTAAAATTTGGTTTAGCCCAGCCGTGAAAACCGACCTTTACAAACGTGTTCTAGACCAGCGAGATTGCATTTAGAAAGGCAAAAATGCCGTCTCCAAAGGGTTAATGCAATCCTTCAGAAATTTGGTTTTAAGCTCTGCGAATCTTTAAGCAATTTTCCTTTTTTTTTAATTTTAAGCAAGCATGAAGATTTTTTTGCGATTCATATTTGAAATTTTGAACTGAATGTGTTAAAATTCTTTGTAAAAAGTTGTTGGTGCGCCGCGACAATTTCAAAAAATTCAAAAGGCGCCGCGATAGCAAAAAGTTTGGGAACCTCTGCATTCAGGAGTTCCTCCAAAAATTTCTTCAATAATTCCTGCAAGGGTTCCTTCAAAGATTCCTTCGAAAATTTCTCCAGGGATTCCTCCAGGAATACCTCCAGGAATTCTTCCAAGTATTCCTCCAGGAATTTCTCCAAAGAAACCCCCAGGAATGCTCAAACATTCTTACAGGGATTCCTACAGGATTTTTTCCAGGGATTCCTCCTGGAAAATCTCCATGGATTCCTTCAGGAATTCCTTCACGAATCTCTCCAAGAATTTCTTCAGGGGTTCCTTCAGAGATTCCTGCAGAGATGCCTCCAAAAATTTCTCCAGGGATTCCTCCAGGATTTTTTCCAAGGATTCCTCCAGGAATTTCCCAAAGATTTTCTCCACGAATTTCTCCAGAGTACTTCCCAGAAATCCTCCAGAGATTCTATCAAGAATTCCTCCAAAAATTCCTCCAGGGATTCTTTCAGGAATTCCTCCAAGGATTCCTTCGTTAATTCCTACAAGAATTTCTCCAAAAAATTCTCCAGGGATTCTTCCAGGGATACCTCCAGGAATTCTTCCAGGGATTCCTCTAGGAATCCCTCCAGGAACTCCTCCAAAGAATTCTCCCCCAGAAATTCTCACAGAAATTCTTCCAGGAATTCTTTCAAGGATTCCTCCATGAATTCCTCCAGGGATTCCTCCAGAGATTCCTCCAGGGATTCCTTTAGGAATTCCTCACGGGATTCCTCCAGGGATTTTTGCGGGGATTTCTACGGGGATTCCTTCAGGAATTCTTGCACAGGAATTCCTCCAGGAAATTCTCCAGATTTCTCCAGGAGTTTCTCTAAGGATTCATTCAGGAATTCCTTCACGAATTTCTCCAAGAATTCCTCCAGTAGTTCCTCCAGAATTTCCTCCAGGGATTCCTCCAGAGATTCCACCAGGAATACCTCCAGGGATTCTTACAGAAATTCCTTCAAAGATTCATCCATCAATTTCTTCAGGAAATCTTGAATCATTTTCTGGAGGCTTTTATGGATTTTCTAAAGAAATTTCTAAAGAAATAGCTGTAGAAAACCTTAGAAATTTTTTCAGAGACGGTCTCTGAAAGAATTCCTGGAAGAGTTCGACGAGGATTCCCTGGAGGAATCCTTGAAAGAGTTCCTGGAAGAATCCTTGAAGGAATTTCTGGACGAACCTTTGTAGGAATTCCTGGAGGAATTCTTGAAGAAATTCCTGGAGATATCCTTGAAGGAATTCCTGGAGGGATCCTTGAATGGATTTTTTGGAGGAATCCTTGAAGGAATCCCTGGAGGGATACGTAAAGGAATTCTTGGAGAATTCCTTGGTGGTATTCCTGGAGAAATCCTTGAAGGAATTTCATGAGGAGTTCTTGAAAAAAATCCCTGAGGAATCCTTGAAGGAATTCCCTGTGGAATCCTTGAAGGCATTCCTGGATGAATCCTTGAAGAAATTCCTGGAGAAATCCTTGAAGGAATTCCTGGAGGAATACTTAAAAGAACTTCAGGAGGAATGCTTGAATAAATTCCCTGAGGAATCCTTGAAGAAATCCATGGAGGAATCTGTGAAGGATTTCCTGGAGAAATCTTTAAAGGAATTCCCTGAGGAATCCTTGAAGAAATTCATGGAAGAATCCTTGAAGGAATTCCTGGAGGAATCCTTGGAGAAATTTTCTGGAGGAATTATTGAAGGAATTTTCTGAAGGAATCATTGAAGAAATCTCTGGAGGGATCCTTGAAGAAATTTCTAGAGGAATCTCATTGAAGAAATTCCTATAGGAATCTCCTTGGAAAAAATTCCTGAGAAATCCTTGAAGGAATTCCTGGAGGAATAATTGAAGGAATTCCCTGAGGAATTCTTGAAGAAATTCATGGAGGAATCCTTGAAGGAATTCCTGGAGGAATCCTTGGAGAAATTTTCTGAAGGAATCTTTGAAGGAATTCCTGGAGGAACCCTTTAAGGAATCTTCTGGAGGAATCCCTGAATGAATTCCTGGAGCGAATCTTCTGGAGGAATCCCTGAATAAATTCCTGGAGGGATCCATCAAGAAATTCCTGGAGAAATCCTTAGAGGAATTCATGCAGGAATGCTTGGAAGAACTTCTGGAGGAATGCTTGAATGAATTCCTGGGGGAATCCTTGAAGGAATTCCCTGAGGAGTCCTTGAAGAAATTCATGGAGGAATCCTTGAAGGAACTCCTGGAGAAATCCTTGAAAAAATTCCCAGAAGGAATCCTTGAAGAAATTCATTGAGGAATCCTTGAAGGAATTCCTGGAGGAATCCTTGGAGAAATTTTCTGAAGGAATCCTTGAAGGAATCCCAGGGGGTATCTTTGAAGAAATTCCTAGAATCATTGAAGAAATTTTTATAGGAATCTCCTTGAAAGAATTCCTGGAGGAATCCTTGAAGAAATTCCCTGAGGAATCCTGGAAGGAATTCCTGGAGGAATCCTTGAAGAAAATCATGGAGGAGTCCTTGAAGGAATTACTAGAGGAGTCCTTGAAGGAATCTTCTGGAGGAATCTCTGAATGAATTCCTGGAGGGATCCATCAAGGAATTTCTAGAGGAATTCTTGGATGAACTACTGGAGGAATGCTTGAAGGAATTCCTGGAGGAATCTTTGAAGAAATTGCTAGAGGAATGCTTGAAGGAACTCCTAGAGGGATGCTTGAAGGAATTCCTGGGGGAATCCTTGAAGTAATTCCCTGAGGAATCCTTTAAGAAATTAATGGAGGAATCTTTGAAGGAATTCCTGGAGGAATCCTTGAAGGGATTTTCCTGAATGAATACCTGGAGGTATTCTTGAAGAAATTCATGGGAAATGCTTGAAGAAATTTCTGGAGGAATCCTTGAAGGAATTTCTGGAGAAATCCTTGAAGGAATTCCTGGAGGAATTTCCTTGAAGGAATTCCTTCAAGGATTCCTGGAGGAGGAATCCTTGGAGGAATTCCTGGAGGAATCCTTGGAGGAATTTCTGGAGGAATCCTTGGAGGAATTCCTGGAGAAATTCTTGGAGGAGTTCTTGAAGGAATTCCTAGAGGAACCCTTGAAGGAATCCTTGGAGGAATTCATAGACGAATCCTTGAAGGAATTCCTAAAGACTTCCTGGAGGCATCTCTGAAGATATTCCTGGTGGAATCCTTGGAGGAATTTATGGACGAACCCTTAGAGGAATTTATGGAGGAATTCGTGGAAGAATTCCTCAAAGATTCCCTGATGAAATTTCTGAAAGAATCCTAGACGGAATAGCTGTAGCAATAATCCCTGGATGAATTTTTCGAAGAATCTTTGGTAGAATTCCTGGAGAAATCCCCATAGGAATTCCTGCAGATTTTTTTTAGAGAAAATCTTGGGGAATACCGGGAATATCTTAGAGGGAATCTTGGAATGAATGCCTGGAGGAATCCCTAGAGACACGCCTGATAAAATCTCTGAAGGGATTCCGTGAGGAATTTCAAGAGGCACTCAGAGGAATTCCGGAAGGAATACCTGAAGAAATCTTTAGAGGAATTTTTGGAGCAATTTCTGCAGGAATCTCTAAGGGAATTAATGAAAGGATCTCTGGAGGAATTTCTGGGTGAGTCCCAGAAGGAGTTCCTGGAAGAACCCCTAGAAGCATTCCTGGGTGAATCCCTGGTGAAACTCTAGAAGATATTTCTTGAAGAATTCGTAGAGCAATCCCTGTAAAAAGTTTTGGATAAATTCTCTGGGTGATTCTTAGAGGAACTCCTGTAGGGATCTTAGGAGGAGTTTGTGGATTAATCTCTTGGAGAATTCTTTGAGGATTTTCTGAAGGAACTCGTAGAGGAACCCTTGGAAGAACTCGTAGTGAAATTCCTGGAAGACTCCCTAGAGCAGTTCAGCAGAACACTCCGGGTCGAAAATGGTCAGTCGTTTTTCTGTTAGCTAAAGCATACTTGAAATAGTTTCCTTTCATGTATCGTGCTGTTCGAATTTAGTACTAAATGATATTTGCAAGGAAACTATTTCAAGTATGCTTTATCTAACAGAAAAACGTCTGATCAATTTCGACCCGGAGATCAATTTGACCCCGGTTTACGGTACTAACTTTGAGTTTTTCTTGGTCTTAAATTAATCAGCAGCTTTTCCACGTTGTAATGATGTATAGAACCGAATGCTTGAGAGGTAACTAAAGCCTTCCGGGACGTTCATTTTATCGTACATTGTCAAATTTTCAGCACGTTTGTACAAAAACGTTTCGAGGACTTCTTGTTCCTCGACACAACGTCAAAATATTACCAGAAGTAAACATTTTTCGATTCCTTACACAATAAGCTTTAATTTGCTCCATTCGTTAAAAATTGTAACATTTCTATTCAAAATGCGGTGGCTAGATTTTGCTGTACACATACCTTTTTTTTACTTAATCATTTATTTGAGGCTCATGCGCTGACAGGCACAACGGAGCCGTACACATACCCTATTAAATTTATACTTATAGTAAACTTAAAGAACTTTATTCGAACTAGTGTTAAAAACTTACCCTTGGTGGGTGCGGATGGCATCTTTAATTTTCCTCAGCTTGTAAATCGCTTCATACACTCATCATCTGCCGCAGTGATGTTGTCGTTTCATTCGTTGCTTTGGTTTCCTGTGCCTACGTTCTCCGCACCTTTCAGATATTCATCGAAGCGTTACATCCACCTTTCAATCACCTCTCGCCCTCATCCCTGCACACTTTGACTTGTGTTTCTGCTGGACTCGCTGAATGTCTTCGCGTTCACCAGCAGAGCTTTGTAGGCCCATCATCGTGGCCTACAAATTACTCTTACGAAATTCCTAACTATCTCGTCCCTTAATTTAAAGACCATCAGAAGAAAATTGATGCAGATCAATTTGCCAATTCAATCCACGGTTTAATCAGCTCACACGTGGGAATATTGCAGAAACTTATGTTGGACCATGAATGCACCAAATTGCAGTGTCAATTTGTCGAAGGCTACACTTCAAATTGAGATCATTAACCTCCATATGTTGCACGAAAAGTCATCGCAGCTTTATTAGCATATTCTGCGTTGTTTGGAAACAATTGCAATTATCATTAGATAAATTTTCGACAGCTTGGTTCTCACCTCAAAGCTAAATGCAAAACATTCGATAATAATATTATGCCAGTATTAGCCCTTGACTGTTGATGAACCGCTTGCGATTAAAGCCGTTTGGCATAAATCACCTTGTTCACCAAAATCATAATCGACAACCACGTGTTTGACACCACAATGCACAGTGAGCTCGATTTTAATGACATGTCGTGTCAGTCATGGGGCCGGGTGAAGCCAATTTCGACAGTGTGCCCGCTCTCTGCTTAGACCTCATTGCACTGCAGAGAAGCTTGCCGGTTTTGGGGGCAATAGGCGAGAAACATGGTTTTCTGTGCTAAAAATGACTTTTGAGGCTTTTGTTTTGTGCTTCAACGGCGATCGCTGGCAGCTTTTTTGTTAGTACGATCGGCTGTGAAATATGCTATTATGTATGTCGGTGGCGATGCAGATGATGGTTTGTTAATGGATGCCTGTTTGAGCGGATCGAGTTACAGGCAGATTTTTTTAGAAGGAAATTAAAAAAGTCTTAGCATCTTAATTAACTAATTAACCGAGAGCTTATTGCGATGATGGTTATGAAATTTTCTTCGCTCGTGGGAACTTGGACAATCCAAGGAGATTCAATGCACGATGGCAAAAGCGCAGAGTAAGACATCTTGGCACGAGTTGTACCAGTGAGGACAGGGCTGCCCAATGTATGACTCGGCCCGCGAATCTAAATTGTGCATGGCCTGCGCCCTGCGGAATGAATATAAGAAAATGTGTCGTTTGGTGAAATTCCGCATTGTTTTCGTTTTATAAATATCCGATGTACAGAACTGCAATATTAATATATTTCTTATTATTATTCATCTACATCTTCATGTGTATAAAACTGAATCAACAATTCTACGTCACACATTTATGTTCGTTACTTCTTTTCAACCCCGAGAACATCCTACACCCGCCAAATCACCCTCGCCAACCTGGACAGTCCACCTTTTCCGCTGTGCTTCATGTCGCGTCGTCTTGTACCATTCGGATTGCTTGCGAACACAATCTTTGTAGGCTTTCTATCTTTCTATCTTTCATCATGCCCTATTCACCAAATCCTTCCGGCTTTGCTCACCTTCTGGAAGCATAGATGTCAACTTGGCTAACGTCGGTACCAAGAGTACCTATAGTCGAAACGGAGCGGAGTCAATTATTGACGTGACCTTTTGTAGTCCTGGCCTAACAAGTAGTTCGAACTGGAGAGTAGATGATGGCTACACTCACAGCGACCACCTGGCGGCAGGCTTGTCCGCACTGAACGCATGAAAATTCTGCTCTTTTGATTTACACCTATAAAACCATCGTATTTATCCAATCTTCCTATTTTACCTGATAGAAGGATGTTTGAATATTTTAAATGTCATTTCGAACTGTCAAAAAATCGCACCGCAGTGCCGCACTGAGCGTGCAAAGAGAAATTCACTGGGGTGAATTCACCCGGGTGAAATTCTCTTTGCGCGCACAGTGTGGCACTGCGGTGCGATTTTTTGACAGTTCGAAATGACATTTAGGATATTTCAACATCCTTCTATCAGGCAAGATAGAAAGATTGAATAAATACGATGGTTTAGGGGATGTAAATCTAAAGAGCAGAATTTTCATGCGCCGAGTGCGGACAAGCCTGCCTGGCGGTTCGTTACAGTATCGACTACAACAACAGCAGACAGCGGATAGAAGAAGAGGCGGCTAGGCCAAGGCCAAGCCCTCGTAGGTGGAAGACATCATACTTCGACGAAGGGGTATTTAGGGAGGCGCTCCGCCGTGAGCGAAACTTAATCGGTTTAGACGGCGACGAGCTGGTAGCGGTGCTCTCACGTGCGTGTGATGCGACCATGCCTAGGCGAGTCCACCCTAGAAATGGGAGGCCACCGGCTTACTGGTGGACCGACGCGATTGCGGACCTGCGCCGCGCCTGCCTACGGGCTAGGCGGCGGATGCAGCGAGCACGATCAGAGGAAGAGCGAAACGAACGGAGGGGTGTTCGCCGTTGCAAAAGTCGCGCTCAAGACCGAGATAAGAGCAAGCTAAAAGGCCTGCTTTGAGGGTCTCTGTCAGAGTGCCAATACGAACCCGTGGGATGACGCCTACAGGATCGTAATGGCCAAGACGAGAGGTGTGATGGCTCCTACAGAGCAATCTCCAGAGATGTTGGAGGGGATCATTGGAGGACTTTTTCCGCGTCATGATCCTAGTCCTTCGTAGGACAGCCGGGGACTGGGGCTGGCGATGAGGAGAGGGTCACCGATGTGGAACTTGCGGGGATAGCTAAGTCCCTTAGCGTAGGTAAGGCCCCAGGTCCGGACGGAGTTCCGAACCTGGCCTTAAAAGTAGCTATTGCAGAGGCTCCCGAGATGTTCAGGTCTGCTATGCAGAAATGCCTGGACGAGGGAGTTTTCCCAGAAGCTTGGAAGAGGCAGAGCCTGGTACTATTGCCAAAGGCGGGGAAACCACCCGGAGACCCGTCGGCATATAGACCAATATGCTTTATTGACACGGCGGGGAAGGTGCTCGAAAAGATCATCCTCAATAGAATGTTGAGGTTCACTGAGGGCGTAAATGGTCTTTCGAGCAACCAGTATGGCTTCCGGAAGGGGATGTCCACCGTAGACGCTATCTTGTCGGTTACAAAAACCACCGACAAAGCACTCGAGCCTAAGAGGAGGGGAATTCGCTTCTGCGCGGTAGTGACTCTAGATGTAAGGAATGCATTTAATAGCGCCAGCTGGGCTGCTATTGCCGATGCGCTTTTGCGTCTGGGGATACCGGAGTACTTGTACAAGATTCTCGGAAGCTACTTTCAGAATCGCGTACTAGTCTACGACACGGAGGTGGGTCGGAAGTGCTTTCACATAACCTCAGGAGTTCCGCAAGGTTCCATCCTGGGTCCGGTGTTATAGAATGTCATGTGCGACGAGGTGTTGAGGTTAGAGTACCCAGTGGGAGTGGTGATTGTCGGATTTGCCGACGACATTACGCTCGAAGTCTACGATGAAACGATCGAGGAGGTAAAGTTGACTACCAACCACTCGATCAAGGTTGTGGAGGCGTGGATGTGGTCCAGGAAACTGGAGCTTGCTCGCCACAAGACAGAGGTGACGGTTGTTAACAACCTGAAGTCGGAGCAGCAGACGGAGATCAGTGTAGGAGAGTGCACTGTCCTGTCAAAGCGCTCCGTCAAACACTTGGGCGTGATGATCGATGATAAGCTTACCTTCGGTAGCCACGTCGATTATGCCTGTAATAGAGCCTCCACAGCTATTGCGGCACTGTCCCGGATGATGTCCAATAGCTCTGCTGTGTACGCCAGTAAGCGCAAGCTTCTGGCTAGTGTTGCTACGTCCATACTTAGGTATGGCGGCCCGGCGTGGGGCACCGCGCTAAGTGCTGAATGCTACCGACGGAAGCTGGAAAGTACTTACAGGCTTATGTGTCTGAGATTGCGAGCGCGTACCGTACGTTGTCACACGAAGCTCTCTGCGTCATTACTGGTATGGTGCCTATCAGCATTCTTATCAGTGAGGACATGGAGTGCTTCGAAATGCGCGGCACAAGAGGCATACGCAGGACTGCCAGGATGGCCGCTATGGTCAAATGGCAGCACGCGTGGGACAGTTCCACCAAAGGAAGGTGGACCCATAGGTTGATACCGAGGGTAGATAGTTGGATTAATAGGCGCCATGGGGAAGTTACATTCCAACTGACACAGGTCCTTACAGGTCATGGTTGCTTCCGACAGTATCTACACCGTTTCGGGCATGCGGATTCTCCCGAATGCCCTGTGTGCAATGGTTTAGAGGAAACGGCGGAACACGTTTTGTTCGTGTGCCCGCGTTTTCGCACAATGCGTGACCGCATGCTTGCCACATGCGGGGAGGACACAACTCCGGACAACTTGGTCCAGAGGATGTGTAGGGATGAGTTTGGCTGGAACGCCGTTTGAACAGATATTACCCACATCGTCTGGGAGCTACAGAGGAGGTGGTGCGTGGACTCGGAGAATGGCTAGTCCAGATGCAGTACAAGAGGTGGTCCAGGGGTTCGGAGTCGGCTTCGTAGGTCATACCGGTGCCCTGCGGTCGAGATCGACCCTTACAGCGATTAAGTGGCCGCGAAGAGGAAGTCCCGGTAGCGGTGCTGTCGTGGCGTCGATCGGCTGGGTTGGATTCGAGCCCGCGGTTGGAAAGGGGTCCCCGGCGAGGGTCGTGGCAGGTGGAGACCCTGCTGTCAGCAACCTTCTGGTGCAGCTGATAGGGCCTGAAGGGTAGTGATACCCTTGCCTTCAGCAGGTCAGATCGGGTTGCACGTGGGCATCAGTTCTTGATGTCTGCAAAGCAGTTGGGCGCGGGCGGGGTTGACCTTGCCCGCCTTCCGAGGACAAAGGGAGTGGCGAGGACCACTCGGGAAACTGGCTAAGCGCCAGCATGTTACCGTGATGGACTCTCCAGAGCGAGTCATCGATGTTCGTTGCTGCTAGGCTACGCAGCTAACCTTGAGGGTGCGATGTGCACTAGCCCCTCTCTGAAGCAATACCTTCTTGGTGGTTCCGGAGAGACGTAGGGTTTGGCGACCATAGGAATGTGTTTAGTGGGTACGAGGAGAGAGTAGTCCTGGCTTTTACTTTTGTTGTAGAAGACGGCCTCAGCCCCACACTATCCTAACCTTCCTGTTAGGGTATCTGTTGAGCAGATTATCCCCCTATGGTTTAGAAGGAAAAAAAAACAAATTTGATACACGATGAATCATCACAGAACATAGTCTACGGTACTCAGAAAGCCTCAAAGCACTGCTATAAAATTTATGGGACTTAAATTAGATGATCTAGGCTATTCAAACTACTCTGGAATTCATTTTCTGAAGATCTACAACATCTACTATCATTTGTGTTCATTCTGTGCAACAAATTTTAGTCACGTTGATGTCCATTAGACCTCGCAATGTTACGAGCAACTCAATATTCCGCGAAATACAAATGACCTCCAAAACACTTTGAAGTTTGGGTTACGGTATCTACATCACGTATCATGCTTAAATTGTACAAAAATTTTCGTGAAATGTAGTCCATACTGCTGATGGAGCCTCATTGCACAGTTATAATGCTTTTGGTACATTCATGGGATATTCCAGCACTAGCGTGCACAGGGGGGGGGGGGGCAAGGGGGGGCACTTGCCCCCCCCCCCCTTTATAAAAAATACATCTTGCACCATATTGAGAGTAACTGTATTATATTTCCATAAAATGCAGTATACAGACATCATGCAGCTGAGTTCCATGCACCATCTGAACATCTTATATATCATCTAAGCATTTAATTCACATTTGAATTTTTCAGGCTCCATTTTAGCATATCGTACACCAAATTGTATTCCATGTACCTGATCCATGCTGGCTTCCGTACCACAACAAATTGAATGCACCATTTTTGCAATTCTTGCACCTTGTATCTAACCACGCAATGTTGAGAATTACTGAATCATGGTGGCAACTATGCAATGCACCATTGACACAATTTTCTAGTATCCCATGCACAACCATGATGTTCTCAGAATCAGCTAGGCTGATCTCACGCACCACCTTAGTGATGTCAGCACCACATTTGAATAACATGCACCAAAACTGTATTCGATGTACGTGAACCATGCTGGCTTCAGCATTACATTGAATTCTTAGCACCATTTTTGCAAGTCGTGCACCTAACCGTACAAAATAACGAGTATCACTGAATAACGGTGACGAAAAATACAGCACACTAACATCATGCACCTTTTTCAAAGCTTTCAATGCACCATCATGATGTCCACACAATGATCTAGGTATCCGCGCATTATACTGATCTCATGCAATGTCTTTTAATCAATTAGGTATCTAATACATCATTCTGATATGCACCATCATGAAATTGCATGCACCATCAAAGCTTTTCAAGCACCATTTTAACGTTTATCATCTAGGCATCTAATTCATCATTATGGCGTGAGCATAATATAAAATACTTTTTTTCTGTATTCTATGCACCATTTTTGTAAATTCATGCACCTTACCATGCAACATAAAAACTAATACACCTAGCATCATGCACCTTCTTCGAACCTTACCATCCATTTTGGCATTCACTAAATCATTTAGGAATCTGCAACATTATGATGTGATTCATTTTTTAATCTCATGCACCTTTTAGCAATCTGCATTATTTTTTTATATTGAGTTTCCTGCACCATTTTTGCAATTCGTGCACCTACTTATGGAACCATGGTAAGACCAATGCACCATACAAACATCATGCAGCTCCTTTGCATTCCATGCACCACCATGATGTTCACAGAAACATCTAAGCACCATCTCACGCCTCATCTAAGCATTTTCATAAGCTCCATTTTGCCATATCGTACACCATGTACCTGATCCATGTTGACTTCCGCACCACATTGAATTCTACGCACCATTTTAGCAATTCTTGCACATTCGATCTAATCACGCAATGTTGAGAATCACTGAATCATGGTGGCAACTATGTAATGCATCACTGACACAATTTCTTAGTATCCCATGCACAACAATGATGTTCTCAGAATAATCTAGGCTGATCCCGCGCACCATCTTTTAACCCTTCAGGACGCCTGCTGTTGTTAAAAGTACAACACTGCCAAAAAACCTCGCTCGTCTTATACAACGCGAGCGCGGTGCAGTTTCTGCTGCTTGATGGCGTGCGTCTTGAAAGATTGACTAATTAGTGATGTCCAGTGCAGTACCATTTTTGAATAACATGCACCATTTTGGTGTTTCGTATTCCTAAACTGTATTCTATGTACGTGAACCATGGTGACTTCGGCACCACATTGAATTCCAAGCACCATTTTTGCAATTCGTGCACCTAGCCATACAAAATAGCCAGCACACTAACATCATTCACCTTCTTCAAAGCGTCCACAGAATCATCTAGGTATCCACGCATTATGCGCATCATCGACTGTCTTTTAATCAACTAGAAATCAAATGTATCATACTGATAGCACCATCATTAAATTTCATGCACCATCAAAGCCTTCCAAGCACCATTCCAGCATTAATTATATCATCTAGGCATCTGATGCACCATTATGTTGTGAGCATCACATGAAACACTTTTATTTTGTATTCTATGCACCATTTTTGTAATTCGTGCACCTAACCATGTGACATGTTGATAATCTTTGAATCACGGTGACAACTAATGCAGCATACTAGCACCCTGCGCCTTCTTCAAAGCTTTCCATGCACCATTTTGGAATTCACTATATTATTTTGACATCTTATGCACTATATGATGTGGTTTACATTTGAATTTGATGCACCATTTTGGCATTTCGCATACGAAATAGCATTCCACGTACCTGGACCATGTTGGTTTCTGTGCCACATTGAGTTTCCTGCACCATTGTACGAATTGCAAATGCACCTTAATATGGACATGTTGAGTATAGCAGAATCATGGTGAAGCTAATGCACCATACTGATATCATGCAACTTCTTTGCATTCCATGCACTACCATGATGTTCACAAAATCATCTAGGCACTATATCACGCACTATCTTTGAATCAAATATGTGTCTAATTGTGAAATCATGCACCTTCTTTGAATGTCATGCACTACTAAAGCTTTTCAAGCGTAATCGTGGCGATCACTATATCATCTAGGCATCTATTGCACCATTATTATTATTATATGAAATTTCGTAATCAAAATAGCATTTCATGTATTATGTTAACTCTAATGCATCATACCGACATCATGCACCATCTTTGAATGCCGTGCTCCATATCAGCATTCCATGCACCATCTCAATGATCTCAGTGTTATCTAGGGATCCTATACACCACGGTGACATCATGCACCTTTATTGCCACACGCAATTTGATTTTCATGCTGTAGCTAATGTTTACACCATCTCCAAATCTCATGCTTCATCTTAGCATTCTATATTTCAAATTGCCTGCAGGTTTCCGAGTAGGAATTCCTGGTGGAACTTCTGGAAGAATACCTGGAGAAATTTCTGCAGGAATCCCTGAGTAAATATCTGGAGGGACATTTGGAAGAGTTTTTAGAAAAAAATCCTGGAGAAGCTCATTGACGAATCCCTGCAAGAATTCCTGCAGAAATCTCTGGATGAATTCTTGGAGGAATTATGAGAAAAATTCTTGCAGGAATTCCGTGGAGGATTTCCTGGTTGAATTCGTGGAGAAATTCCAGGAGGAATTCCTGGAGGAATCCATGGAGGAATCCGTGGAGGAATCCCTGGAGGTATTCAAAAGGAACTTCTTGGAAGAAATGTTGGATGAAGCTCTGAAAAATTCCCAGAGAAATCCCTGATGTAACCCCTGGAGGAATCCATGAAGGAACTACAGGATCAAACTCTGGAGGGATTAAAAAGACACGGACAACGTCTTCAGCTTTCGGCTGTACAGACTGTTTTAAACTTAACATTAGACAACGGAGCATGCACCAGTGGAAACGGGGAAGAAACTATTCTCACGAAAAGTTTCAACGCCCGAAGCGGGAATCGAACCCTCACCCCATAGCATGGTGCGATTATAAGCTTGGTGACCCTAACCGCACGGCTACGAGGCTCCACAATAACATTACAGAAGGAATCCGTGGAGGAATCCGTGAAATAATTCCTGGATGAATTGCAGGAGGAATTCCTAAAGGAGTTTTTGGAAGAATTCCTGCATGAATTTCTAGAAGAATTACTCGAGGAATCCATTGACTAATCCTTGCAGGTATTCCTGGAGAAATCTCTGGAGAAATCCCTGGAGGAATTTTTGGAGGAATCAGTGGAGGCATTCCTGAAGGAATCCTTGGAAGAATCCGTGTGAGAATTCCTGGAGGAATTTCTGGAGGAATCCCTGGAGGCATTCTTGAAAAAATCATTTGAAGAATTTCTGGAGGAGTCCATGGAGAAGTTTCTGGAGAAATTCCGGGACGAATTTCTGGATCAATTTCTGGAGGACTTCTCCAATTTGTAGATCAATTTCTGGAGGACTTCTTGGGGGAATTATTGGAAAATCCAGCGGAGGCATTTCAGATGGAATTCCTGGAGGATTTTCAGGAGGAATACTTGGAGGAATCCCTGGATGCATTCCTTAAAGAATCTTTTAAAATCCTGGATTTCCACCATGAATCCCTGGAGAAATCCCTGAAGAATTCCTGGAAAAAATTCTGGAAGAATCCCTTGAGGAATCGCTCACCTTGACGCTCTCCTTATCGGCTCACCGGTTTGCAGATCAGAATTAATCCCTGGAGGAATCTCTGGAGGATCCCCAGGATAAGTCCAAGGAGGATTTCCAGGAGGAATTTCAGACGAAAGCTCTAGAAGAACCCCTTCTTGAATTTCCTTGAGATTTTTTTATTGAGAAATTCCTGAGAAAAAAATATGCAGGAATTCCTGGACGAATTCTTTGAGAAATTTCTGGAAACATATTTGCAGCTTTTTGGAGGAATGGTGGGAGCTACTCCTCGAGAAATATCTGAAAGACTTCTTAGAGGGATTTTTGAGGAATATCTGAAGAAATTCATTGATGAACCCCTGGAGGAACTCTTGAAGATATTCCTGGAGAAATTCCTGACGAAATCCATAGAGGAATTCCTGGAGAAATTTTTCGAGGAATTCCTGGAAGAGTTCCGGGAGATTTTTTTCTGGAGAAATTCTAGGGGGAATACCTGGAGAAGTTTTAAGACGGTTTTCTGGAGTAATAACTAGAGGAATCCCAGGAGAAATTTCTGGAGAAATTCCAGAAAAGAAATCTTCTAGCAGTCCATGGAGGAATTTCTCTAGGAATTCCTGGAAGAGTTCCGAGAGAAATTTCTTTAGTATTTCTGAAGAAATCCGAGGAGGAATTCCTCGAGCAATCCTTGCCGAAATTCCTGGAGGAGTCCTGAAGGAATTCCTGGAGGAGTCCTGAAGGAATTCCTGCAGCACTCCCTGGAAGAATTCCGGGAGGCATTTCTTGAGAATTCCTTGGAGGTATCCCTGGAGGAATTCCTAGAAGAGCTTCGTGAGAAATTGATTTAGGATTATGTGCAGCATCCGTGGAGGAATTTCTGGAGAAATCTCTTGATAAATTCCTGGAGGAATTCATGGAGAAATTTCTGAAGGAATTTCTGGAAAAATTCCTGTTGAAATTCCTGAAGAAACCCATGGAGGTATTTCTGAAGGTATTCTTGGGAGATTTCCAGGACACATTCCTTTAGGATTCTCTGGAGGAATTCTGGCAGAAATTTCTAGAAAATTTTCTGGAGGAATCCTTGGAGCAATTCTTGGAGGTATTTCTGGAGGATTTTTCGAGGAATTTCTGAATAAATTCATGGATGAATCGTTGAAGGAATTCCTGAAGAAATCCTTGAAAATTTCCTGTAGAAAATTCTGGAGGAATGCATAGAGGAATTGCTCGAGGAATTCCAGAAAGAATTTCTATAAGAGTTTCGGAAGAAATAGCTTTAGAATTTATTTATTTATTATTATTTATTTGTCTTTATTCACCTCAGGGCTTTAGAATTTTTTGGAGAAATCCACGGAGCAATTCCTGGAGGAATGCCTGGAGGAAATATTGGATAAATTCTGGCAGACATTCCTAGAGGATTTTTCCTAGAAGAAATTTCTGGAGGAATTCCTGGAGGTGGTTTTGGAAGAATTCCTGGAGTATTTACTGAAGGAATTTGTGGAGTATTTACTAGAGGAATTATTTGAGGAAATTCTGGAGAAATATATGAGGCTCCCTGGAGAAATTTCTGGAGGAATGTCTGAAGGAACTCTTCGAGGAATTTCTGGAGGATTTTTAAAGGAATTTCTGAAAAAAATATTAATTAATCCCTGGAGGATTTTCTGGAGAAATGCCTGAAAAAAAATCTGGAGAATTTCCTGGAGGAATCCGTGGAGAGTTCCCAGGAAGAATTCCAAGAGGAATTCCTGGAGGAATTCTTGGAGGAGACATTCCTTCAGGATCCTCTGGAAGAATTCTGGCAGAAATGTGCAGAGGATTTTCTGGAGGTTTCCCTGGAGGAATTCCTGAAGGAATTTCTGGAGAAAATTCTGGAGGATTTTTGAGGGATTTCTCAAGAAATTCATGGATGAATGCCTGGAGGAATACCTGAAGAAATTCCTTGAGAATTTCCTGGAAAACTTCCTGGAGGATTCCATGGAGGATTCCTTAGATGAATTTCTCGACGAATTCTACGAGGAAGTTCAGGAAGAGTTCCGTGAGAAATTTCTTCAGGATTATCTGGAGGAATCCGTGGAGCAATTCCTGGAGGAATCGCTCTAGGAAATATTGGAGGAATTCTGGCAGACATTCCTAAAAGAATTTCCTGGAAGAAATAACAGGAGGAATCTCTGAAGGAATTCTAGGAGTATTTATTGGAGGAATACCTGAAGGAATTTTTGAGGAATTTCTGGACAAATATATGAAATATACATGGGTTACTGGAACAATTTCTGGAGGAACATCTGAACTCCTTGATAAATTTCTGAAGGAATTCCTGAAGGAATACCTGGAGAAATTTTATGAGGAAATTCTGAAGACTTCATTAATAAATCTCTGGAGGAATTCCTGAAGAAATTCCTGGAAAAGTCCTGAAGAAATTCCTGGAGCAATCCGTGGAGGATTCCCTGGACAAATTAATTGCGGAATTACTCGAGGAGTTCTTGGAACAGCTACGGGAGATATTCCCGGGGAATTCTGGCAAATATTCCTAGGGGATCTTCTGGAGGAATCCCTGGAGGAATTGCTGGAGGAATTCCTGGAGAAATTTCTAGAGATCTTCCTCGACAAATTTCTGATAGAATTGCGTGAGGAATTTCTGGGGGAATTTTTTAGGTATTTCTGAAGAAATTCATGGATGAATCGCTGGAGGAATTTCTGCAGAAATTTCTTGAGAATTTCCTGGAGGAATCCTTGGAGGAATTTCTCGAGGAATCGCTGGAAGAGTTCCCTGAGAAATTTCTTATGATTTAATGGAGGAATCCGTGGAACAATTCCTAGAGGAATCCCTGGAGGAAATATTTGGGGAATTCTGGCAGACATTCCTCGTGGATGTTTCCTAGAAGAAATTTCAGAAGGGATCTCAGAAAGAATTCTAGGAGTATTTACTGGAGGAACTTTTGAATAAATTATTTGAGGAAGGAACTCCTCGAGGAATTTCTGAAGGAATATCTGAAGGATTTTTTTCAGGAATTGCTGAAGAAATTTAATAGTGAATCCCTGGAGGAATTGCTGAAGAAATTACTGGAAAAAATCCTGGAGGAATCCGTGGAGTATTTCCTGGAGGAATTCGTGGAGGATTTCCTGGAGGAGTTTGTGGAAAATTTCCTTGAAAAATTCATCGCGGAATTCTTGGAAGAGCTCCGGGAGCCATTCCTTTAGGATTCTCTGGACGAATTCTGGCGAGATTCTTAAAGGATTTTCTGGAGAAATCCCTGGAGGAATTTCTGGCGTACTTCCTCGATAAATTTTTGAATTTTTTTCTTTGCAGAAACGGAGAATTGATCATCTCACCATACAAAAATCCAGCTCACTACTTTCTATCTAGTACTTCACTGAATGCTTCCTATTCCTGAAAGAATTTTTTGAATAGTTATATGAGAAATTTCTGAAGAAATTCATTAATGAATCCCTGGAGGAATTCCTGCAGGAGTTCCTGGAAAATATCCTGAAGAAATCCATGGAGGATTCCCTAAAGGAATACCTCGCGGAATTCCTGAAAAAGTACCGGGAGAAATTTCTTTGGAATCCGTGGAGGAATTCATGCACGAATCTTTGGAGGAATCTCTGTAGGTTGCAACAAGGATTCCGATCGAAATGTTCGATCTAGGAATTCTGACTCAATCTGTGAAGTCTTCTCCACTTCTAGCATCACTAATTGTCCACGATTGAAATTCTTTCACAACGACATTATTTTTTTTTATAAATGATAATTTTGTCGATATTTTCCATTGTAGGTATTTGATACGTTTATAATTTTTTTTTAAGAATCGTAATAATGACTTCATAATAAATTTGCGCAATGCCTTGAAATCATCACCATCCGGAGCCTTCTCCAGAATCCCAACATGAAGTAATTGGCGATGTTAGCACCACATCATGTTGAAACCCCTTCTTGGGAATTCATATTGCGTGTAACACCATAAATTTATTATGCACCATGATCATACATATATTGCACCATCATTGTAGTGCCCCCCCTAAGCAAGAACCCTGCGCACGCTAGTGTATTCCAGGATTTCCAAAATATTCTGGAATTAGCACCTTCAAGGTCTACAGACTCTACTCTTGTTTCTGTTCAATCTATCGGCATAATTCTTCCACGATTGTGGCTGTTGCACCTCATAATATTACGCGTACAGGGGATAGACAAAATGATCGGGACAGGCAACATTTTCACTTTTCAAAAAATGTTCAACTAGCTGTAACTTTTCGAAAAGTGCATCGAATATTCTCAAATTTTTACTGTAAGTTCATCAACTAGTTGTGTATCAGTGGTCCAAATTTGGAAAATATCGGGCTATTCTCCACGAAATTATAAAGATTCTTAAAAAAGGTATATTTGGATTATAAATCCAATAGCCAATTTTGAGCTGTTATATCTCCGGATTCAATGAATCGAATGCAATGAAATTTTCACCATTAATGACTTATATAACGAGCTATTAAAAGCCTTTGACATTACTTAAAATTCTTAACATGAAAGAAAATTATAACGGTTGGAACTTTTTTATAACTTTTCTAAAAGTTACAGCTAGCTGAACGTTTTTTGAAAAGTGAAAATTTTGCCTGTCCCGATCATTTTGTCTATCCCCCGTATCTCTTTGTGTTGCTATTTGGATGTCCACTGGCACACAAATAGACCCAACGTATTTTGAAGTATGGGTCGCAATATCTGTAAATCTAAGAAAATATTATATTGTAGCGAATGCTCGCGGAATATAATCTATGCTAATTACTCTTAGAGCCTCGGAGTGCAATTCTGATAACTTGGCAACATTCACAGGTCATCAAAACTATTCTGGAATCGAGACTTCCAAGTTCCACAAGCTTGCAGAATTTCTTGGCAAAAGTCTATGAGGAATTCCTGCAGAAATCCTTTGGAGAAATACCTAGACGGATTATTTAAGGAATTCTTGGCAAAATTTTTATAGTCACATCTGGAGCGAATCTTGATAAAATTTCTGGTGGAATTCTTGAAGGAATTCTTGGAAAATTTTCTGGAGGGACTCTTATACGAATTTCTGGTAGAATTCTTGGAGGCACTATTGGATGAATCTTCGAGGAATTTCTTGAAAAATTCCAGGATTAATTCATCCAGGAATTATTGGCAGAAATTCTTGGAGGAATACCTAGAAAGATTCTTCGAGGAATTCTTGGCGAAAGTCTTGGAGGAATTCCTGAAGGATTTTTTAAGAGGAGCTACACCGATAAAGTAAAAAGATTCAATTCCAGAATAGTTTGAAAATCCTGGAATATCCCATGAATGTACCGTAAACCGGGGTCAAATTGATCAGCGGGGTGAAATTGATCACTCGGGTACTACATTGTAATTCCATACTAGGAACTCTTAAGCGTCGTAATAAACCTAAACTTTTTACGTCATCTGATTCGTGATGTCTAGAGATGAGTGTAGAGTTTTATTTTTTTAGAAAAAGTTAGTTTGGCCTTATTTTTTCAAGGAATTTGCAATGTATTTCTCATTTAGCTAAAACCATTGCTACTGAACAATCAATTGCTAATAGGACTTCCCGTGAATTCTCTGTTTTAACATTTTTGTTGAGCCTTGGTTGGGATGTTATGCAGCTAATCAGAACATGAAATAGTTATAAAAAGTTCATTTTATGAAGAAATAGTCATTTATTGTGATAGAAATCACTTATTTCAAAAGAAATTGCCTACCTTTAGGCGTTTGAGGGGGAAATTTCAAAATGTAGTTTTGCATTTAAATTATTAAATTCACTAGTTGTAAGATTTTAGACGCGTTATTCGGTTTTAGAAGAGCAAAATTAAGCAGTGAAGGCAATTTTCCTTCCCAACCGATGCTTAATTGTATACTGATCAATTTCGCCCTAAAGTGGCATTTCCAATATTTTGATATTTGAAGTTATTTGTATATTATGTATAAATTTGTTGAACAAAATTCTGTCACATGGTTCCATGGAGTTCCACTGGGTACTGGTTTTACAGAAATTCTTTTGGCAATATTTGAACAGGCACTGATGTTATCCGCAAAAGTTGTTTTAAAGTGATTAATTTGACCCTGGATTACGGTACCAAAAGCATTATAGTTGTGCAATGAGGCTTCATTAGCAGTATGGACTACATTCCACGAATACTTTTGTACAAATTAAGCATGATACGTGATGTAGATATCGTAACCCAAACTTCAAAGTGTTTTGGAGGCCATTTGTATTTCGCGGAATGTCCACCTACCACAATATTGAGTTGCTCGTTTGGAGATTTTGTACCGATTTGTAATAATTCAGAATATTATTCTAATCATTAACTTTGCTTAGACCAAGTCTTTAGTATTTCGTAACCTTAACATTTGAATCTCTTGGCGGATCGACTGAGAAGTTTACTGTAGGAATTAAACGGCTACGCAGTCTTCAAAACGGAAAACGAAGTTTATTGTTTGCCCGACGTTTCGACACTGGGGTTTTGTGTCATCTTCAGGGGTAACTAATTGTTCGTTTTTGGTCTTATGTTTCGTCTAACTGTAACTGTCTGGTTGTTTTGTTGTTGGTACTAGAAGTAGATTTGCGCCAACAGCATACAGTCCGTTGCAAAACTAGACAAACGAAAATTGTCATGTACCAACAACAAAACAACCAGACAGTTACAGTTAGACGAAACATAAGACCAAAAACGAACAATTAGTTACCCCTGAAGATGACACAAAACCCCAGTGTCGAAACGTCGGGCAAACAATAAACTTCGTTTTCCGTTTTGACGACTGCGTAGCCGTTTAATTCCTACTTAAAATTTGAGAGAATTATGTTAGTACAGTATGCTAACTAACTTACTGGTTACTTTCTTTCTCTTAAGTCTATGTGGAATACGGGATTTATCTTCACAACATCCGGTGGTGATGGGTCGCTTTAAACGATAAGTATCTACCTACTTCTTGGCCTGCCCAAATGAAACCAAGAGATATCAGCGTAGCCGTTCTCAGGCTTTGTGTTCTCTTTCAATTGTTGTTCATTCGTTTCTTTCAATTGTTGTTCATTCGAAAAAGGTAGTCTACAGTGTTTTTACATAAACAATTTCAATTCAGTTTATAACATAACTATATTAAGTAACATTAAAAAATACGGAAACGTTTGATGCTTCCAGTAAACTATTCGCTCTTTGAAGAAAGCCCAATACTTTAGACAACGGACTCGCATGCAACGCCCAGTGGCCCAGTAGTACACCCGAACACTTTTTCCTAACAGCTACGGTGGGTGTCGAACCCGCGGTTTCTGCACGAAGCGACTAAATGCTTGGTGACACTAGACACACGATCACGAAGCTACTTAAAGGCTTTAACATAAAAATTTAATTGCACAATTTCCTTCTTCAGTCCATAAATGGCGAATATTTATCACATAACACCATTGACTTTATGTGTTAGTGCAATATCTTAGGTACAATTGTAGAGTGTTCAACTTAACCTTGCTACATACTTTACAGCAATACTCTGCAATACAACTGAAGCAATTCTCTACTGTACTGCTTCAGTTTCAACTGATGTTTTTGGATTCGGTTGGCTGCTCCAGAAATTCCCCCAAGAATTCTTCCAAAAATGCCTCCAAGAATTCTTCCAGAAATGCCTTTAACCCGTAGGCTACGGGGCTTACAACAAAATTTCAAACCGCTGCCAAAGACGCAAACATCAATATTTTTCAATGAAATTTTGAGGTTCACTTCACTATTAGTTGTAGTTTCAATTATGCTGGGAGCCTCAAAAGTTGGAGCCACGAGGACAGCTTTATTCCGGTGAACGTCTGGGTCAGGAGGGGTAAAAATTGCATAACCTTCCTTTTAGCAAGGCCCCATTAGTTGGAATTCAAATGAATTCATCTGAAAAGTTGTTAGTTCTATGTATTATTGTATATTACGTCAGGCCTGGGGGTTAAGAATTATATAGGTGGCGTAGAACTTTTTCCAGGCCTCCAAAATATTTTCAATTTTGAGTCTAATTTCTTCGCGCCTGTAAAAGATTTTAAGGCACGCAAGAAGTAGATTTTTCTGTCCTAAGCTAGGTCTTAGGCATATTGAATTAAACTTTAAACAAAAATTGATAATAACATACTGTTTCCGTTAGAAAAATCATTTTTTTCACGGAATTAACACGATTTTACAAGAATTTGCCTACTTTTAGGCGTTTAATGTTTCACAAAAGGTACCGCATTTATCGCCTAAAAGTAGGCAATTTCTTGTAAAATTGTCTTACATTCGTGGAAAACATGATTTTTCTAACAAAAAACAGTGTGTTACCATCAAGTTTTACTTATAGTTAAATTCAATATGCTTAAGACCTAGCTTAGGACAGAAAAATCTACTTCTTGCGTGCCTTAAAATCTTTTACAGGCGCGTAGAAATTGGACTCAAAATTGAAAATATTTTGGAGGCCTGGAAAAAGTTCTACGCCACCTATATAATTCTTAACCCCCAGGCCTGACGTAATATACAATAATACATAGAACTAACAACTTTTCAGATGAATTCATTTGAATTCCAACTAATGGGGCCTTGCTAAAAGGAAGGTTATGCAATTTTTACCCCTCCTGACCCAGACGTTCACCGGAATAAAGCTGTCCTCGTGGCTCCAACTTTTGAGGCTCCCAGCATAATTGAAACTACAACTAATGGTGAAGTGAACCTCAAAATTTCATTGAAAAATATTGATGTTTGCGTCTTTGGCAGCGGTTTGAAATTTTGTTGTAAGCCCCGTAGCCTACGGGTTAAGGAGTTCCACCAGGTATTCGTTCAGAAAATCCTCTAGGAAATTCTGCCAGAATTCCAATTCTCCAGAGAATCCAAAAGGAATGTCTCCCGGAATACTTCCAAGAATTCCTCCACGGATTTATACAGAATTTTTTCCAGGAATATCTTCCCGAATTCCTCCAGAAAGATCTCCATACATTCTTTCATGCATTCCTCCAGAAATTTCTCCTGGAAGCCTCATATATTTCTCCAGAAATTCCTCAAATAATTCCTCCAGTAAATGCTCCAGGACTTCCTCCAGAAATACCTCCAGAAATTCCTTCAGAGATTCCTCCTGAAATTTCTTCTAGGAATCCAATATATCCTCCAGTGATTCCTCCAGAAATTGCTCCACGGATTCCTCCAGAGTCCTAAAGGAATTTCTCCTGGAACTCTTCTTTTAATTCCTCAAATAATTCCTCCAGGGAATTCCTCCATGGACTCCTCCAAGAAATTCTCTAGGAATTTCTTCAGGAATTCCTCCAGGGATTTATCCAAGAATCAATTTGTTACGGTGATGGTGAAGTCGTTCGGACGTCTCAAAGGCAAACTCGTCTATTTGTTCAGAGTAAGCTTTAAGCTGAAATATTTATTGTTAGTTTAGTTTTAGTTTTAGAGTTCCATAATTTGTTTTACTTACCCATTAATGTTTTATTGATTTCTTCTGAGGTTTATAAAAGGTATAAATCTATAAAAGAAACTAAAAAAGTCTCAATTGACAAGCTTAGAATTGTTTTTGGATCGCGTGATGATGTGAATTTGATTTTAGAATCGAAATTATTTGATCATTCATACCGTATTTATTCTCCATGTGATTCTTGTGAAATTAGTGGAGTAATTTATGATGATGATTTGGAATGTGATGCTATTATAAGTAATGGTTTATTACATTGAAGGATCATCATCATCACATTTGGTTCGACCTGGGAGTTTGTGGATACTTGGTAAGATTCGTTGCTAGCAAGAATGAACGAGAAAAATAGGTAAGTTATGAGGGAAAACTATAATATGATACTTTTTTGATATTATAAAACATTTGGTATAAAATAACTATTTTTGGGAGTGGAGGGAAATAAGAGCTGTCAGTCGAAACATAATGGTTGGGAAGAGTGGAGATGCCAACTTCTTATTATAACTTTTATGTGGAGAATGACAGATTCTTCTTTTTCACATTCATTGGGGTATCCTCCAATGCGATGGCTTGCACTATATATAATTGTATGATTTTGGTTGTATAATTATAATGTTTTGCTTGATCAAATCACATTGGATGGACAGCCCATTGCTATCGGGCTTAGTACCGTGCTACAATGAATGGAAACCATCATCATCATCATCATCATCATCCATAATTTGTTTTACTTACATTATCTACATAGTCTTCTTCATGGGAGCGGACCTGGTGTGATGGTTAGAACTCTTGACCATCACGCCGAGGACCTGGGATCGAATCCCACTCCCGACAAACTCGCAAAATGTGAGTTCTTCCTTCGGAAGGGAAGTAAAGCTTTGGTCCCGAGATGAACTAGCCTGGGGCTAAAAATCTCGTTGATACGGATAAAAAAAAATAGTCTTCTTCGTTTACAATCCGTCTTCGTGTAACAAGTAGTTTTTATAATATCTGTGTCCTTGTAAACTATTTTTTTTAATTAGTGTTTGTGTCCAATTTCAATATTTATTGAATAGTTACAAGCAAATTAACAAATAATAAAGGAATTCAAATTGTAACGTGTTTCACTGTTCTTCTATCTAAAACGAAGACTTTTTCGTGAATAATGAATATCTGTCAAAGTGATAATGACAGCTTACATGGAATCAGCCTTGTCTGTCATGGTCACGGTCGACCAAGAGCTGCGTATGATAACCGGTGACGAGGGGTCTTCTACTGTTGCGCTCACAATTTCTTCAGAAATTCCTTAAAAATTCCACCAGGAAGTCTCCGTAAATTTCTTATTAAATTCCTAAACTAATAGGACTTTCCGCAGGGATACCTCCAGGGATTTATCCATGAATTAATTTCTTCAGAAATTCCTTGAAAATTACTCCAGGAAGTCCTCCATAAATTTCTTATGACTTTTTTTCAGGAATTCTTCCAGAAAATCCACTAGGAATTTCTGCCTAGACATTCCTTTAGAATTCTCTGGGAATTTCTTCAGAGAATTCTAAAGGAATGTCTCCCGCAACTCTTCCAAAAATTCCTCCATGGATTCTTCCAGGAATATCGCCAGTAATTTCTTCACATATTCTTCCATGGATTCCTTCAGGAATTTTTCCAGTAAGCCCGAAATATTTCTTCAAAAATTCCTTCTAATTTTTTTTCTGGAATCCCTCCAGGAATTCCTCCATCAGTTCTTTCTGAAATACCTCCAGCAATTTCTACAGGAATTCTTCCAGGAATTTCTGAAAGAATTCCTCTAGGAAATCCTCCTCGGATTTCTCCAGAAAATCCTTAAGAAATTTCTCCTGGAGCTCTTCCAACAATTACTCCAAGAATTCCTTTAAGAATTCCTCCACACTCTAAAACCACTCAGCACTAAACTGCATAATTTCCAGACTACTCCAAAAATGTGTAACCCTCACAAAATCAGCTCCTGCGTCCACAAAATCTTGAAATTCCCAAAAAAAAAAAATTTACGGCAGTCTAACTAGGTTTACTAGTGACCTTGTTAAACAAAAAAAAAGTCGAAATTTCGCATCTGGAAGAGTGTATGAGCTGTTTTTGTAAATGTGTAACTGTAACACATTTTTGTGTGGCCTGGAAATTATGCACTTATGAGTAGGTCTTACACATTCCAGGTGCTATGCGGTCTTAGCGTGCAGAAAATAATTTCTCCAGCGATTCCTCCAGGAATTCCTCCACGGATTTCTCCACAAAATTCTAAAAAATATTCTCCTGGAACTCTTCCAGAATTTTCGCTAGGAATTCCTCGAGAAATTTCCCCAAGGATTCCCCCATAGATTTCTCCAGGAATGTCTCGCAAAATTTATTCAGGAATTTTTCCAGGGATTCATCAATAAATTTCTTCAGATATTTCTCAAAAACCACTCCAGGAATTCCTCTACGGATTCCTTCAAGAATTCCTCTATGGATTCCTCCAGGAAATTCTTCAAGCATTCCTTTAGGAATGCCTCCAGGTATTCCTCCTAAAATTTATCCAGGGAATTCCTTTCCTCCTGGAAATTCTACAGGAATTTCTCTAGACTCCTTAAGCAGTTTTTGAAAGCTTCCTTCAAGAATTCTACCAAGCACTCCTTTAGTAATGCCTCCAGGCTCCAGGGATTCCTCGAGAAGTTCCTTCAGGAATTCCTCCTAAAATTCCTCCACGGATTTCTTCTTCAATGCCCCCACAAATTCCTCCAGTCATTCTCCGAGGTGGTAAAGTGATTCTCAAAATGATCCACGTAATGCTATTGTGATGTGCGAATCACAAAAATGGTACCTATATAAAATTCAATTGTGGCGTATAAGATGCCTAGATGATACAAAGAAGGCGCATAGAATTTTAAAAATGTGTGTGATGTGAGTGAGTATGGTACCTGGACTTTGGATCAAATCCCACTCCCGACAAACTCACAAAATGTGGGTCCCGAGATTAACTACACTCAGTAAAAAGCCTAGCTGATTTTTTCTCCCAAAATCCGTCATGTTCAATCTGCTGTAACCAGGGCCTGCAACTTCAATTTCAATTGAAATTTTCAGCCGAAGTTTGAAAGTAATGTTTTCAATCGTCAATGTAAACAAGACGCCGTCGTCTTCGCAAAGCCCGGCTTTCATCGTCGTTAAGGCCACTTTGTTTCGCCCTCACACGCTTACGTACGCCCGGTCAGCTTCGACTGAATTTCTCTGCTATAACTCGATTAATGAGTGTGACAACCGACGTATAGGCATCGTACACAAATTACGTAACGCTATAGAGGGAGGGGGGAGTGAGTCCAAAGTAGTGTTACGATTCATACAAAAACTTTTGAATTTTCATACAAAAAGCGTTACATGGGGGAGGGAGGGGGTCTGAAAAGGCTAATTTTAGCGTTACGTAATTTGTGTACCATGCCATATGTGTAAAGTTGATGCATGCTATGCTGAATTTACCACTTCATCGTCAATATATAAATTGATAGAAATTATATATTTTGAGTTATGATAACTTATATGAAAAAGCCATTTTTGGACATACTTTTTTCAAAAATCCGTATTTCAGTGAAAATTTTAAGTAGCTTCATGAAAATATCACTGTAGCATCAGAAAGTATAGGGAAAGTTGTCGTCAAAATTTGAAATGTTTTCATCCTGTGGTTTGGGCCACAGCAATCGTCAAAGTTGAAGTAGCAATGTGGGTGCCTACAGTTTTCACTCCATATTGACCATGCTGAAACACCGTTGCAGAAAAAAGAAGCCGAGGTCAATTCGTTCCATTAATGTTTAGATCTTAGTTTTAATTAACAATCCATATTGTATGACAAATTAGGGGGATTAAGGGCATAAAGGACACTTTAAGCATATGAGTGTTAAAAAGCAAAACTTAACATATAATCAGTTGATTTATAACTTTAACTTGTTTCCTACGTATTTCAATCATTTACAGCAGGTACAATGTCTTTATTGGGAAGAAATAATGATTTGTAAACCGTGAGTTTTTTTTCAGGGCTGGCAGGGAAGGTACGGGGCGAAATGGACACCCATCGGGGCATAATGAACACCCCTGCGTATTTTATGCTAATTCTTTGATTACATTGATCAGTTAAGTAATTTGCCTACGGAGATAAATACCACAGATATAATACTCCATCTTAGATGAGTTTCCATAACATCAAAGTTAATTAAATAAACTTTAGGCTAAGATAATCGGATGGATTTTTTTAAACAGTATACAATGCGCATACATCCATTCGTAATTGCCAGTGTTCACTTCGCTCCGAATCGACTCCAACATTTATATTGCTATTTTTTTTAGTCAATTCTGATCAAAAATAAAATACTTTATCCATTGCTAAATCTCCGTATACATGTAGATAAGGTAACAATTCACTTGTTTTTATGGTGGACACACTCCAACACTCAAAAACGCAAAACGGTGAGTCGATAAAGGAAGCGTCCAACCTAGCTCTGGTCCTCACAAGTTCTTACCTCATGCTTCCACGGGTCAAGCGATGACAAAGACCGTCAGCTAAGAGTTGTGTGCTTCGCTGGCAGTGCAGCCTGGGCACTGTTGTTGCGGCTCAAACAGCGTCTGTTCTGGCATCCAGCGGCTGAGTAAGAAACGCTGCACCACGCCCAGCTAGATCCAAGGATGTAGCCCCATCAGCGTGGTCGTCCCAGTGTTGGTTGGGACGTTAAACAGAACTGGCACGATGGCCCTCCGACGAGACAGGAGTGTTGGCGTAGACCCAATAAGGCACCCGTAAAAATCCCCATTGCGAATAACATAGGAAAAAATACGACTCGATACAATCGGCAAAGACCCACGCGACGAAATAAGGACTACGATTGGAAACTTGGAACATGGAATTGCAAGTCACTAGGTTTCGCAGGATGTGATAGGATAATTAACGACGAACTACATCCCCGCAACTTCGACACCGTGGCGTTGCAGGAACTTTGTTGGACTGGACAAAAAGTGTGAAAAAGCGGGCATCGAACGGCTACCTTCTACCATCATCATCATCATCATCATCAACTACAGCATCATCAACGTCCACTGCCCACACGAAGGGAGACCTGATGACGAGAAAGAAGCGTTCTACGCGCAGTTAGAGCAACCATACGCCACCTGGAGATCACCCGACCATCAAACAGAAAACCAAATCGACCAAGTTCTAATCGACGGTAAATTCTTCTCGGATATAACCAATGTCTGCACATACCGCAGTGCGAATATAGATTCGGATCACTACTTAGTCGCTGTATGCATGCGCTCAAAACTTTCGACAGTCGAAGTCGAAGTTGAACGCCGCGGCTCAACATCGAGCAGCTGCGTAACGTAGAAGTGGCTCAAAACTACGCGCAGCAGTTAGCAGCGGCCCTACCAACGAACGGAAGAGCAGCTTGGTGCAGCTACACTTGAAGATGGCTGGAAGGGCATCCGATACGCCATAGGTAGTACCTCGGCTACAGCACTTATGTATGTTAATGGCACAAATTTCCCGAATGGAAGAGAACGTGCCTCTAGAGCCGACCTACTGATACCTGATAGTACCTCGGCTACAGCACTAGGCTTCGTGACTCCGAATCACGGAAACGACTGGTACGACGGCGAATGTGAACAGTTGAAAAACGAGAAGAATGCAGCATGGGCGAGAATGCTGCAACACCGTACGAGAGCGAATAAGGCACGTTACAGACAGGCGCGGAACAGGCAGAACTCAGTCTTCCGGATGAAGAAGCGTCAACAGGAAGAACGAGATCGCGAAGCGATGGAGGAGCTGTACCGCGCAAAGGACACACGAAAGTTCTACGAGAAGCTGAACCGCTCGCGCAGAGGCTTTGTGCCACAAATCGACATGTGCCGAGATAATCACGGGAATATTCTCACGAGCGAGCGTGAGGTAGTCGAGAGGTGGCGGCAGCATTACGATGAGCACCTCAATGGCGACGTTTCAAGTACCGAAGGTGGCGTGGTAACATATCTAGGAGTATGTGCACAGGACGAAAGACTTCCGGCCCCTGACCTCCAAGAGATTGAGGAGGAGGTTGGCCGGTTGAAAAACAACAAAGCCGCTGGAGCAGATCAACTACCAAGCGAGCTTCTAAAATTCGGTGGAGAAGCACAGGTGCGAGCACCACACTGGGTCATTACCAAGATTTGGGAGGAGGAAGTATTACCGGAGGAATGGATGGAAGGTTTCGTGTGTCCCATCTACAAAAAGGGCGACAAGTTGGATTGCGGGAACTACCGCGCGATCACACTACTAAGCGCTGCCTACAAGACTCTCTCAAATTTTATGCCGCCGTCTATCACCGATTGCAAGAGAGTTCGTGGGGCAATATCAGGCTGGATTCATGGGTGAACGCGCTACAACGGACTAGATGTTCGCCATCCGCCAGGTGTTGCAGAACTGCAGCGAATACAACGTGCGCACACATCACTTGTTAATTGATTTCAAATCGGCGTATGATACAATCGATCGAGAACAGATATGGCAGATTATGTACGAATACGGATTCCCGGATAAACTGATACGATTGATCAAGGCAACGATGGATCGAGTGATGTGCGTAAATCGAGTAGCCCTGAAAAACAAACGGTTTACAATTCATTATTCCTTCACCTGTTGTAAATAATTGAAATATGTAGGAAACAAGTTAAAGTTGTAAGTCAACTGATATGTAATATGTTAAGTTTTGCTCTGTTATAGAGGCCTAACATACTCATTTGCTTAGGGTGTCCATTATGCCCCTAATCCCCTCTCGGTATACCCTTGATTAGGTGGACATAAGAGGCAAAATAACAAAAACGAATACCATAACTTTGTATAAATAACACTTCGAAAATAACAATTCTTGTTGTTTCAATAATAAATGCATACCGTAATCCGGGGTAACATTGATCAGAATTTTCGATCTTTCCTGAATTATTCTCTTGTTAAAGCAAACGTTACATGTTTTATGTTTTTAAAATAAGAACTGACCCTTTGAGAATGTGTTAAGCTACTCGAAAAAGTATTGTAAAACTTTAAAATATGTTTAAATAGGCTTTTTAATGTTATTTTTGATTTTGTTGATTTGGGGTACCGTAATACGGGGTATCATTGATCAGCGGGGTAACATTGACCGGCATGACCGACCCCACGAAATGCTCAAACAAGCATTTTACATTGAATCAGTTTCTGCTATTGAATGGTATATCGTAATCTGCTATTATTTAGCTATTAAATGACATGTAATTCATAAAAATAGAATTACATAACTACTGAAATAAATCTATTTTTCCAAAACTGTGTTTCATAACGCCATGAGATAGATTGTCAAACATTCATGCTTGGCATGAATACTAGATACAATATGAGGTTCGAAATCACTGTATTACTTCAATATGATATCCTGGACCTGGAGGTTAGATAAATGAAACTTCTATGAAAGTACTCTTTTTCAATAAAATATACGATTTTTTAAAAGAAGGCATTAAATTTCTTAAGGCATTTCCTACCTTTAGGCGTTATTCGCAGTTTAGAGGTTTTAAATCTTTAAATAACTTAAAAAGTACAAAACTTGTGAGAATTTGGACAACGTATTCGAGATCAGCGTCCCCGAATTCAGTAAGTAAGGGTATTTTCAACACAAACGAACATTGAACACTGACTTGATCAATGTTACCCCAAATCAACAAAATCAAAAATTAGATTAAAAAGTCTATTTAAACATGTTTTAAAGTTTTACAATACTTTTTCGAGTAGCTTAACATATACTTAGAGGGCCAGTACTTGTTTTAAAAATGTAAAACATGTAACGTTTGCATTAACAAGAGAATTATTCAAGAAAGAACGAAAATTCTGATCAATGTTACCCCGGATTACGGTAACATTGATCATGTCAGTGATCAATGTTCGTTTGTGTTGAAAATACCCTTACTTACTAAATTCGGGGTCGCTGATTTCGAATAAATTGTCCAAATTCTTACAAGCCTAGTACTTTTTGAGTTATTTTAGGAATAAAATTCTCCAAACCGCGAATAACGCCTAAACAGGGTGTCTACTCAATTATGAAAATGAAATTCCCTGATATTTCCAGGATTTTTCCAGGTTTTTACAAATAATTCCAGGTTTATAATAAATTTGCGCAATGCCTTGAAATCATCACCATCCGGAGCCTTCTCCAGAATCCCAACATGAAGTAATTGGCGATGTTAGCACCACATCATGTTGAAACCCCTTCTTGGGAATTCATATTGCGTGTAACACCATAAATTTATTATGCACCATGATCATACATATATTGCACCATCATTGTAGTGCCCCCCCTAAGCAAGAACCCTGCGCACGCTAGTGTATTCCAGGCTTTCCAAAATATTCTGGAATTAGCACCTTCAAGGTCTACAGACTCTACTCTTGTTTCTGTTCAATCTATCGGCATAATTCTTCCACGATTGTGGCTGTTGCACCTCATAATATTACGCGTACAGGGGATAGACAAAATGATCGGGACAGGCAACATTTTCACTTTTCAAAAAATGTTCAACTAGCTGTAACTTTTCGAAAAGTGCATCGAATATTCTCAAATTTTTACTGTAAGTTCATCAACTAGTTGTGTATCAGTGGTCCAAATTTGGAAAATATCGGGCTATTCTCCACGAAATTATAAAGATTCTTAAAAAAGGTATATTTGGATTATAAATCCAATAGCCAATTTTGAGCTGTTATATCTCCGGATTCAATGAATCGAATGCAATGAAATTTTCACCATTAATGACTTATATAACGAGCTATTAAAAGCCTTTGACATTACTTAAAATTCTTAACATGAAAGAAAATTATAACGGTTGGAACTTTTTTATAACTTTTCTAAAAGTTACAGCTAGCTGAACGTTTTTTGAAAAGTGAAAATTTTGCCTGTCCCGATCATTTTGTCTATCCCCCGTATCTCTTTGTGTTGCTATTTGGATGTCCACTGGCACACAAATAGACCCAACGTATTTTGAAGTATGGGTCGCAATATCTGTAAATCTAAGAAAATATTATATTGTAGCGAATGCTCGCGGAATATAATCTATGCTAATTACTCTTAGAGCCTCGGAGTGCAATTCTGATAACTTGGCAACATTCACAGGTCATCAAAACTATTCTGGAATCGAGACTTCCAAGTTCCACAAGCTTGCAGAATTTCTTGGCAAAAGTCTATGAGGAATTCCTGCAGAAATCCTTTGGAGAAATACCTAGACGGATTATTTAAGGAATTCTTGGCAAAATTTTTATAGTCACATCTGGAGCGAATCTTGATAAAATTTCTGGTGGAATTCTTGAAGGAATTCTTGGAAAATTTTCTGGAGGGACTCTTATACGAATTTCTGGTAGAATTCTTGGAGGCACTATTGGATGAATCTTCGAGGAATTTCTTGAAAAATTCCAGGATTAATTCATCCAGGAATTATTGGCAGAAATTCTTGGAGGAATACCTAGAAAGATTCTTCGAGGAATTCTTGGCGAAAGTCTTGGAGGAATTCCTGAAGGATTTTTTAAGAGGAGCTACACCGATAAAGTAAAAAGATTCAATTCCAGAATAGTTTGAAAATCCTGGAATATCCCATGAATGTACCGTAAACCGGGGTCAAATTGATCAGCGGGGTGAAATTGATCACTCGGGTACTACATTGTAATTCCATACTAGGAACTCTTAAGCGTCGTAATAAACCTAAACTTTTTACGTCATCTGATTCGTGATGTCTAGAGATGAGTGTAGAGTTTTATTTTTTTAGAAAAAGTTAGTTTGGCCTTATTTTTTCAAGGAATTTGCAATGTATTTCTCATTTAGCTAAAACCATTGCTACTGAACAATCAATTGCTAATAGGACTTCCCGTGAATTCTCTGTTTTAACATTTTTGTTGAGCCTTGGTTGGGATGTTATGCAGCTAATCAGAACATGAAATAGTTATAAAAAGTTCATTTTATGAAGAAATAGTCATTTATTGTGATAGAAATCACTTATTTCAAAAGAAATTGCCTACCTTTAGGCGTTTGAGGGGGAAATTTCAAAATGTAGTTTTGCATTTAAATTATTAAATTCACTAGTTGTAAGATTTTAGACGCGTTATTCGGTTTTAGAAGAGCAAAATTAAGCAGTGAAGGCAATTTTCCTTCCCAACCGATGCTTAATTGTATACTGATCAATTTCGCCCTAAAGTGGCATTTCCAATATTTTGATATTTGAAGTTATTTGTATATTATGTATAAATTTGTTGAACAAAATTCTGTCACATGGTTCCATGGAGTTCCACTGGGTACTGGTTTTACAGAAATTCTTTTGGCAATATTTGAACAGGCACTGATGTTATCCGCAAAAGTTGTTTTAAAGTGATTAATTTGACCCTGGATTACGGTACCAAAAGCATTATAGTTGTGCAATGAGGCTTCATTAGCAGTATGGACTACATTCCACGAATACTTTTGTACAAATTAAGCATGATACGTGATGTAGATATCGTAACCCAAACTTCAAAGTGTTTTGGAGGCCATTTGTATTTCGCGGAATGTCCACCTACCACAATATTGAGTTGCTCGTTTGGAGATTTTGTACCGATTTGTAATAATTCAGAATATTATTCTAATCATTAACTTTGCTTAGACCAAGTCTTTAGTATTTCGTAACCTTAACATTTGAATCTCTTGGCGGATCGACTGAGAAGTTTACTGTAGGAATTAAACGGCTACGCAGTCTTCAAAACGGAAAACGAAGTTTATTGTTTGCCCGACGTTTCGACACTGGGGTTTTGTGTCATCTTCAGGGGTAACTAATTGTTCGTTTTTGGTCTTATGTTTCGTCTAACTGTAACTGTCTGGTTGTTTTGTTGTTGGTACTAGAAGTAGATTTGCGCCAACAGCATACAGTCCGTTGCAAAACTAGACAAACGAAAATTGTCATGTACCAACAACAAAACAACCAGACAGTTACAGTTAGACGAAACATAAGACCAAAAACGAACAATTAGTTACCCCTGAAGATGACACAAAACCCCAGTGTCGAAACGTCGGGCAAACAATAAACTTCGTTTTCCGTTTTGACGACTGCGTAGCCGTTTAATTCCTACTTAAAATTTGAGAGAATTATGTTAGTACAGTATGCTAACTAACTTACTGGTTACTTTCTTTCTCTTAAGTCTATGTGGAATACGGGATTTATCTTCACAACATCCGGTGGTGATGGGTCGCTTTAAACGATAAGTATCTACCTACTTCTTGGCCTGCCCAAATGAAACCAAGAGATATCAGCGTAGCCGTTCTCAGGCTTTGTGTTCTCTTTCAATTGTTGTTCATTCGTTTCTTTCAATTGTTGTTCATTCGAAAAAGGTAGTCTACAGTGTTTTTACATAAACAATTTCAATTCAGTTTATAACATAACTATATTAAGTAACATTAAAAAATACGGAAACGTTTGATGCTTCCAGTAAACTATTCGCTCTTTGAAGAAAGCCCAATACTTTAGACAACGGACTCGCATGCAACGCCCAGTGGCCCAGTAGTACACCCGAACACTTTTTCCTAACAGCTACGGTGGGTGTCGAACCCGCGGTTTCTGCACGAAGCGACTAAATGCTTGGTGACACTAGACACACGATCACGAAGCTACTTAAAGGCTTTAACATAAAAATTTAATTGCACAATTTCCTTCTTCAGTCCATAAATGGCGAATATTTATCACATAACACCATTGACTTTATGTGTTAGTGCAATATCTTAGGTACAATTGTAGAGTGTTCAACTTAACCTTGCTACATACTTTACAGCAATACTCTGCAATACAACTGAAGCAATTCTCTACTGTACTGCTTCAGTTTCAACTGATGTTTTTGGATTCGGTTGGCTGCTCCAGAAATTCCCCCAAGAATTCTTCCAAAAATGCCTCCAAGAATTCTTCCAGAAATGCCTTTAACCCGTAGGCTACGGGGCTTACAACAAAATTTCAAACCGCTGCCAAAGACGCAAACATCAATATTTTTCAATGAAATTTTGAGGTTCACTTCACTATTAGTTGTAGTTTCAATTATGCTGGGAGCCTCAAAAGTTGGAGCCACGAGGACAGCTTTATTCCGGTGAACGTCTGGGTCAGGAGGGGTAAAAATTGCATAACCTTCCTTTTAGCAAGGCCCCATTAGTTGGAATTCAAATGAATTCATCTGAAAAGTTGTTAGTTCTATGTATTATTGTATATTACGTCAGGCCTGGGGGTTAAGAATTATATAGGTGGCGTAGAACTTTTTCCAGGCCTCCAAAATATTTTCAATTTTGAGTCTAATTTCTTCGCGCCTGTAAAAGATTTTAAGGCACGCAAGAAGTAGATTTTTCTGTCCTAAGCTAGGTCTTAGGCATATTGAATTAAACTTTAAACAAAAATTGATAATAACATACTGTTTCCGTTAGAAAAATCATTTTTTTCACGGAATTAACACGATTTTACAAGAATTTGCCTACTTTTAGGCGTTTAATGTTTCACAAAAGGTACCGCATTTATCGCCTAAAAGTAGGCAATTTCTTGTAAAATTGTCTTACATTCGTGGAAAACATGATTTTTCTAACAAAAAACAGTGTGTTACCATCAAGTTTTACTTATAGTTAAATTCAATATGCTTAAGACCTAGCTTAGGACAGAAAAATCTACTTCTTGCGTGCCTTAAAATCTTTTACAGGCGCGTAGAAATTGGACTCAAAATTGAAAATATTTTGGAGGCCTGGAAAAAGTTCTACGCCACCTATATAATTCTTAACCCCCAGGCCTGACGTAATATACAATAATACATAGAACTAACAACTTTTCAGATGAATTCATTTGAATTCCAACTAATGGGGCCTTGCTAAAAGGAAGGTTATGCAATTTTTACCCCTCCTGACCCAGACGTTCACCGGAATAAAGCTGTCCTCGTGGCTCCAACTTTTGAGGCTCCCAGCATAATTGAAACTACAACTAATGGTGAAGTGAACCTCAAAATTTCATTGAAAAATATTGATGTTTGCGTCTTTGGCAGCGGTTTGAAATTTTGTTGTAAGCCCCGTAGCCTACGGGTTAAGGAGTTCCACCAGGTATTCGTTCAGAAAATCCTCTAGGAAATTCTGCCAGAATTCCAATTCTCCAGAGAATCCAAAAGGAATGTCTCCCGGAATACTTCCAAGAATTCCTCCACGGATTTATACAGAATTTTTTCCAGGAATATCTTCCCGAATTCCTCCAGAAAGATCTCCATACATTCTTTCATGCATTCCTCCAGAAATTTCTCCTGGAAGCCTCATATATTTCTCCAGAAATTCCTCAAATAATTCCTCCAGTAAATGCTCCAGGACTTCCTCCAGAAATACCTCCAGAAATTCCTTCAGAGATTCCTCCTGAAATTTCTTCTAGGAATCCAATATATCCTCCAGTGATTCCTCCAGAAATTGCTCCACGGATTCCTCCAGAGTCCTAAAGGAATTTCTCCTGGAACTCTTCTTTTAATTCCTCAAATAATTCCTCCAGGGAATTCCTCCATGGACTCCTCCAAGAAATTCTCTAGGAATTTCTTCAGGAATTCCTCCAGGGATTTATCCAAGAATCAATTTGTTACGGTGATGGTGAAGTCGTTCGGACGTCTCAAAGGCAAACTCGTCTATTTGTTCAGAGTAAGCTTTAAGCTGAAATATTTATTGTTAGTTTAGTTTTAGTTTTAGAGTTCCATAATTTGTTTTACTTACCCATTAATGTTTTATTGATTTCTTCTGAGGTTTATAAAAGGTATAAATCTATAAAAGAAACTAAAAAAGTCTCAATTGACAAGCTTAGAATTGTTTTTGGATCGCGTGATGATGTGAATTTGATTTTAGAATCGAAATTATTTGATCATTCATACCGTATTTATTCTCCATGTGATTCTTGTGAAATTAGTGGAGTAATTTATGATGATGATTTGGAATGTGATGCTATTATAAGTAATGGTTTATTACATTGAAGGATCATCATCATCACATTTGGTTCGACCTGGGAGTTTGTGGATACTTGGTAAGATTCGTTGCTAGCAAGAATGAACGAGAAAAATAGGTAAGTTATGAGGGAAAACTATAATATGATACTTTTTTGATATTATAAAACATTTGGTATAAAATAACTATTTTTGGGAGTGGAGGGAAATAAGAGCTGTCAGTCGAAACATAATGGTTGGGAAGAGTGGAGATGCCAACTTCTTATTATAACTTTTATGTGGAGAATGACAGATTCTTCTTTTTCACATTCATTGGGGCATCCTCCAATGCGATGGCTTGCACTATATATAATTGTATGATTTTGGTTGTATAATTATAATGTTTTGCTTGATCAAATCACATTGGATGGACAGCCCATTGCTATCGGGCTTAGTACCGTGCTACAATGAATGGAAACCATCATCATCATCATCATCATCCATAATTTGTTTTACTTACATTATCTACAGGGGATACTCAAAATAACTGGGACAGGTAAAATTTTCACTTGTCAAAATATGTTCAACTAGCTGTAACTTTTCAAATAGGGCATCAAATATTCTCAAATTTTTACTGTAAGTTCCTCAACTAGTTGTGTATCAGTGGTACAATTTTGGTAAAGTTCGGGCTATTCTACACGAAGTTAAAAATATTCTAGAAAAAGGTATAATTATCCGATAGCCAACTTTGAGCTGTAATATCTCCGAATTCAATAAACCGATTGCAATGAAATTTTGATCATTTATGACTGATATAATGAGCTTTGAAAAACATTTGACTTAATTTGAAATTATTCATAAGGAAAAGAGTTATAGCGATTTCATTTATTCTATGTTTTTTTACTAAATTTATCTATTTTTCATATGCATCCCATTACTTTTTCAATATAATGCCGGCCATTTGGTTGCTTTCCTTCGAAACATTAATGTTTTCAAGTCAATTAGAGGGAATTTCAATGAACTATAACTATTATCTTGAATTTTGAAACGATGATGAAGTTTTGGATAAATTGGCGTTTTATTAGGAAAATAATCTAATCGTTATAATTTTCTTTCGTGTAAAAAAATTTAAGTTTAGTCAAAAGTTTTTCATAGCTCATTATATCAGTCATTAATGATCAAATTTTCATTGCATTCGGTTTATTGAATCCGGAGATATAACAGCTCAAAGTTGGCTATCGGATAGTTATAGCTTTTTCTAGAATATTTTTAACTTCGTGTAGAATAGCCCGAACTTTTTCAAAATTGGACCACTGATACACAACTAATTGAGGAACTTACAGTAAAAATTTGAGAATATTTGATGCCCTATTCAAAAAGTTACAGGTAGTTGAACATTTTTTGAAAAGTGAAAACTTTACCTGTCCCAGTTATTTTGAGTATCCCCTGTAGTCTTCTTCATGGGAGCGGACCTGGTGTGATGGTTAGAACTCTTGACCATCACGCCGAGGACCTGGGATCGAATCCCACTCCCGACAAACTCGCAAAATGTGAGTTCTTCCTTCGGAAGGGAAGTAAAGCTTTGGTCCCGAGATGAACTAGCCTGGGGCTAAAAATCTCGTTGATACGGATAAAAAAAAATAGTCTTCTTCGTTTACAATCCGTCTTCGTGTAACAAGTAGTTTTTATAATATCTGTGTCCTTGTAAACTATTTTTTTTAATTAGTGTTTGTGTCCAATTTCAATATTTATTGAATAGTTACAAGCAAATTAACAAATAATAAAGGAATTCAAATTGTAACGTGTTTCACTGTTCTTCTATCTAAAACGAAGACTTTTTCGTGAATAATGAATATCTGTCAAAGTGATAATGACAGCTTACATGGAATCAGCCTTGTCTGTCATGGTCACGGTCGACCAAGAGCTGCGTATGATAACCGGTGACGAGGGGTCTTCTACTGTTGCGCTCACAATTTCTTCAGAAATTCCTTAAAAATTCCACCAGGAAGTCTCCGTAAATTTCTTATTAAATTCCTAAACTAATAGGACTTTCCGCAGGGATACCTCCAGGGATTTATCCATGAATTAATTTCTTCAGAAATTCCTTGAAAATTACTCCAGGAAGTCCTCCATAAATTTCTTATGACTTTTTTTCAGGAATTCTTCCAGAAAATCCACTAGGAATTTCTGCCTAGACATTCCTTTAGAATTCTCTGGGAATTTCTTCAGAGAATTCTAAAGGAATGTCTCCCGCAACTCTTCCAAAAATTCCTCCATGGATTCTTCCAGGAATATCGCCAGTAATTTCTTCACATATTCTTCCATGGATTCCTTCAGGAATTTTTCCAGTAAGCCCGAAATATTTCTTCAAAAATTCCTTCTAATTTTTTTTCTGGAATCCCTCCAGGAATTCCTCCATCAGTTCTTTCTGAAATACCTCCAGCAATTTCTACAGGAATTCTTCCAGGAATTTCTGAAAGAATTCCTCTAGGAAATCCTCCTCGGATTTCTCCAGAAAATCCTTAAGAAATTTCTCCTGGAGCTCTTCCAACAATTACTCCAAGAATTCCTTTAAGAATTCCTCCACACTCTAAAACCACTCAGCACTAAACTGCATAATTTCCAGACTACTCCAAAAATGTGTAACCCTCACAAAATCAGCTCCTGCGTCCACAAAATCTTGAAATTCCCAAAAAAAAAAAATTTACGGCAGTCTAACTAGGTTTACTAGTGACCTTGTTAAACAAAAAAAAAGTCGAAATTTCGCATCTGGAAGAGTGTATGAGCTGTTTTTGTAAATGTGTAACTGTAACACATTTTTGTGTGGCCTGGAAATTATGCACTTATGAGTAGGTCTTACACATTCCAGGTGCTATGCGGTCTTAGCGTGCAGAAAATAATTTCTCCAGCGATTCCTCCAGGAATTCCTCCACGGATTTCTCCACAAAATTCTAAAAAATATTCTCCTGGAACTCTTCCAGAATTTTCGCTAGGAATTCCTCGAGAAATTTCCCCAAGGATTCCCCCATAGATTTCTCCAGGAATGTCTCGCAAAATTTATTCAGGAATTTTTCCAGGGATTCATCAATAAATTTCTTCAGATATTTCTCAAAAACCACTCCAGGAATTCCTCTACGGATTCCTTCAAGAATTCCTCTATGGATTCCTCCAGGAAATTCTTCAAGCATTCCTTTAGGAATGCCTCCAGGTATTCCTCCTAAAATTTATCCAGGGAATTCCTTTCCTCCTGGAAATTCTACAGGAATTTCTCTAGACTCCTTAAGCAGTTTTTGAAAGCTTCCTTCAAGAATTCTACCAAGCACTCCTTTAGTAATGCCTCCAGGCTCCAGGGATTCCTCGAGAAGTTCCTTCAGGAATTCCTCCTAAAATTCCTCCACGGATTTCTTCTTCAATGCCCCCACAAATTCCTCCAGTCATTCTCCGAGGTGGTAAAGTGATTCTCAAAATGATCCACGTAATGCTATTGTGATGTGCGAATCACAAAAATGGTACCTATATAAAATTCAATTGTGGCGTATAAGATGCCTAGATGATACAAAGAAGGCGCATAGAATTTTAAAAATGTGTGTGATGTGAGTGAGTATGGTACCTGGACTTTGGATCAAATCCCACTCCCGACAAACTCACAAAATGTGGGTCCCGAGATTAACTACACTCAGTAAAAAGCCTAGCTGATTTTTTCTCCCAAAATCCGTCATGTTCAATCTGCTGTAACCAGGGCCTGCAACTTCAATTTCAATTGAAATTTTCAGCCGAAGTTTGAAAGTAATGTTTTCAATCGTCAATGTAAACAAGACGCCGTCGTCTTCGCAAAGCCCGGCTTTCATCGTCGTTAAGGCCACTTTGTTTCGCCCTCACACGCTTACGTACGCCCGGTCAGCTTCGACTGAATTTCTCTGCTATAACTCGATTAATGAGTGTGACAACCGACGTATAGGCATCGTACACAAATTACGTAACGCTATAGAGGGAGGGGGGAGTGAGTCCAAAGTAGTGTTACGATTCATACAAAAACTTTTGAATTTTCATACAAAAAGCGTTACATGGGGGAGGGAGGGGGTCTGAAAAGGCTAATTTTAGCGTTACGTAATTTGTGTACCATGCCATATGTGTAAAGTTGATGCATGCTATGCTGAATTTACCACTTCATCGTCAATATATAAATTGATAGAAATTATATATTTTGAGTTATGATAACTTATATGAAAAAGCCATTTTTGGACATACTTTTTTCAAAAATCCGTATTTCAGTGAAAATTTTAAGTAGCTTCATGAAAATATCACTGTAGCATCAGAAAGTATAGGGAAAGTTGTCGTCAAAATTTGAAATGTTTTCATCCTGTGGTTTGGGCCACAGCAATCGTCAAAGTTGAAGTAGCAATGTGGGTGCCTACAGTTTTCACTCCATATTGACCATGCTGAAACACCGTTGCAGAAAAAAGAAGCCGAGGTCAATTCGTTCCATTAATGTTTAGATCTTAGTTTTAATTAACAATCCATATTGTATGACAAATTAGGGGGATTAAGGGCATAAAGGACACTTTAAGCATATGAGTGTTAAAAAGCAAAACTTAACATATAATCAGTTGATTTATAACTTTAACTTGTTTCCTACGTATTTCAATCATTTACAGCAGGTACAATGTCTTTATTGGGAAGAAATAATGATTTGTAAACCGTGAGTTTTTTTTCAGGGCTGGCAGGGAAGGTACGGGGCGAAATGGACACCCATCGGGGCATAATGAACACCCCTGCGTATTTTATGCTAATTCTTTGATTACATTGATCAGTTAAGTAATTTGCCTACGGAGATAAATACCACAGATATAATACTCCATCTTAGATGAGTTTCCATAACATCAAAGTTAATTAAATAAACTTTAGGCTAAGATAATCGGATGGATTTTTTTAAACAGTATACAATGCGCATACATCCATTCGTAATTGCCAGTGTTCACTTCGCTCCGAATCGACTCCAACATTTATATTGCTATTTTTTTTAGTCAATTCTGATCAAAAATAAAATACTTTATCCATTGCTAAATCTCCGTATACATGTAGATAAGGTAACAATTCACTTGTTTTTATGGTGGACACACTCCAACACTCAAAAACGCAAAACGGTGAGTCGATAAAGGAAGCGTCCAACCTAGCTCTGGTCCTCACAAGTTCTTACCTCATGCTTCCACGGGTCAAGCGATGACAAAGACCGTCAGCTAAGAGTTGTGTGCTTCGCTGGCAGTGCAGCCTGGGCACTGTTGTTGCGGCTCAAACAGCGTCTGTTCTGGCATCCAGCGGCTGAGTAAGAAACGCTGCACCACGCCCAGCTAGATCCAAGGATGTAGCCCCATCAGCGTGGTCGTCCCAGTGTTGGTTGGGACGTTAAACAGAACTGGCACGATGGCCCTCCGACGAGACAGGAGTGTTGGCGTAGACCCAATAAGGCACCCGTAAAAATCCCCATTGCGAATAACATAGGAAAAAATACGACTCGATACAATCGGCAAAGACCCACGCGACGAAATAAGGACTACGATTGGAAACTTGGAACATGGAATTGCAAGTCACTAGGTTTCGCAGGATGTGATAGGATAATTAACGACGAACTACATCCCCGCAACTTCGACACCGTGGCGTTGCAGGAACTTTGTTGGACTGGACAAAAAGTGTGAAAAAGCGGGCATCGAACGGCTACCTTCTACCATCATCATCATCATCATCATCAACTACAGCATCATCAACGTCCACTGCCCACACGAAGGGAGACCTGATGACGAGAAAGAAGCGTTCTACGCGCAGTTAGAGCAACCATACGCCACCTGGAGATCACCCGACCATCAAACAGAAAACCAAATCGACCAAGTTCTAATCGACGGTAAATTCTTCTCGGATATAACCAATGTCTGCACATACCGCAGTGCGAATATAGATTCGGATCACTACTTAGTCGCTGTATGCATGCGCTCAAAACTTTCGACAGTCGAAGTCGAAGTTGAACGCCGCGGCTCAACATCGAGCAGCTGCGTAACGTAGAAGTGGCTCAAAACTACGCGCAGCAGTTAGCAGCGGCCCTACCAACGAACGGAAGAGCAGCTTGGTGCAGCTACACTTGAAGATGGCTGGAAGGGCATCCGATACGCCATAGGTAGTACCTCGGCTACAGCACTTATGTATGTTAATGGCACAAATTTCCCGAATGGAAGAGAACGTGCCTCTAGAGCCGACCTACTGATACCTGATAGTACCTCGGCTACAGCACTAGGCTTCGTGACTCCGAATCACGGAAACGACTGGTACGACGGCGAATGTGAACAGTTGAAAAACGAGAAGAATGCAGCATGGGCGAGAATGCTGCAACACCGTACGAGAGCGAATAAGGCACGTTACAGACAGGCGCGGAACAGGCAGAACTCAGTCTTCCGGATGAAGAAGCGTCAACAGGAAGAACGAGATCGCGAAGCGATGGAGGAGCTGTACCGCGCAAAGGACACACGAAAGTTCTACGAGAAGCTGAACCGCTCGCGCAGAGGCTTTGTGCCACAAATCGACATGTGCCGAGATAATCACGGGAATATTCTCACGAGCGAGCGTGAGGTAGTCGAGAGGTGGCGGCAGCATTACGATGAGCACCTCAATGGCGACGTTTCAAGTACCGAAGGTGGCGTGGTAACATATCTAGGAGTATGTGCACAGGACGAAAGACTTCCGGCCCCTGACCTCCAAGAGATTGAGGAGGAGGTTGGCCGGTTGAAAAACAACAAAGCCGCTGGAGCAGATCAACTACCAAGCGAGCTTCTAAAATTCGGTGGAGAAGCACAGGTGCGAGCACCACACTGGGTCATTACCAAGATTTGGGAGGAGGAAGTATTACCGGAGGAATGGATGGAAGGTTTCGTGTGTCCCATCTACAAAAAGGGCGACAAGTTGGATTGCGGGAACTACCGCGCGATCACACTACTAAGCGCTGCCTACAAGACTCTCTCAAATTTTATGCCGCCGTCTATCACCGATTGCAAGAGAGTTCGTGGGGCAATATCAGGCTGGATTCATGGGTGAACGCGCTACAACGGACTAGATGTTCGCCATCCGCCAGGTGTTGCAGAACTGCAGCGAATACAACGTGCGCACACATCACTTGTTAATTGATTTCAAATCGGCGTATGATACAATCGATCGAGAACAGATATGGCAGATTATGTACGAATACGGATTCCCGGATAAACTGATACGATTGATCAAGGCAACGATGGATCGAGTGATGTGCGTAAATCGAGTAGCCCTGAAAAACAAACGGTTTACAATTCATTATTCCTTCACCTGTTGTAAATAATTGAAATATGTAGGAAACAAGTTAAAGTTGTAAGTCAACTGATATGTAATATGTTAAGTTTTGCTCTGTTATAGAGGCCTAACATACTCATTTGCTTAGGGTGTCCATTATGCCCCTAATCCCCTCTCGGTATACCCTTGATTAGGTGGACATAAGAGGCAAAATAACAAAAACGAATACCATAACTTTGTATAAATAACACTTCGAAAATAACAATTCTTGTTGTTTCAATAATAAATGCATACCGTAATCCGGGGTAACATTGATCAGAATTTTCGATCTTTCCTGAATTATTCTCTTGTTAAAGCAAACGTTACATGTTTTATGTTTTTAAAATAAGAACTGACCCTTTGAGAATGTGTTAAGCTACTCGAAAAAGTATTGTAAAACTTTAAAATATGTTTAAATAGGCTTTTTAATGTTATTTTTGATTTTGTTGATTTGGGGTACCGTAATACGGGGTATCATTGATCAGCGGGGTAACATTGACCGGCATGACCGACCCCACGAAATGCTCAAACAAGCATTTTACATTGAATCAGTTTCTGCTATTGAATGGTATATCGTAATCTGCTATTATTTAGCTATTAAATGACATGTAATTCATAAAAATAGAATTACATAACTACTGAAATAAATCTATTTTTCCAAAACTGTGTTTCATAACGCCATGAGATAGATTGTCAAACATTCATGCTTGGCATGAATACTAGATACAATATGAGGTTCGAAATCACTGTATTACTTCAATATGATATCCTGGACCTGGAGGTTAGATAAATGAAACTTCTATGAAAGTACTCTTTTTCAATAAAATATACGATTTTTTAAAAGAAGGCATTAAATTTCTTAAGGCATTTCCTACCTTTAGGCGTTATTCGCAGTTTAGAGGTTTTAAATCTTTAAATAACTTAAAAAGTACAAAACTTGTGAGAATTTGGACAACGTATTCGAGATCAGCGTCCCCGAATTCAGTAAGTAAGGGTATTTTCAACACAAACGAACATTGAACACTGACTTGATCAATGTTACCCCAAATCAACAAAATCAAAAATTAGATTAAAAAGTCTATTTAAACATGTTTTAAAGTTTTACAATACTTTTTCGAGTAGCTTAACATATACTTAGAGGGCCAGTACTTGTTTTAAAAATGTAAAACATGTAACGTTTGCATTAACAAGAGAATTATTCAAGAAAGAACGAAAATTCTGATCAATGTTACCCCGGATTACGGTAACATTGATCATGTCAGTGATCAATGTTCGTTTGTGTTGAAAATACCCTTACTTACTAAATTCGGGGTCGCTGATTTCGAATAAATTGTCCAAATTCTTACAAGCCTAGTACTTTTTGAGTTATTTTAGGAATAAAATTCTCCAAACCGCGAATAACGCCTAAACAGGGTGTCTACTCAATTATGAAAATGAAATTCCCTGATATTTCCAGGATTTTTCCAGGTTTTTACAAATAATTCCAGGTTTAACTAATCGACTAAACTAAACATGTTTTCAGATTTCTAGAAATTCGCGAAAACGCAAGTTTTTGGGAAATTACTAGTTCTCTACAATGACATTTAATGAGAACATTCCACTAGCATTTAGGATGGAAGCACGCGATAATTTTCTGATGGAATTATTAATACAATCCTGGCGATACTTTAGGAGAAATTTCTGCATAACTTGATGAAAATTATGTTTATGAATTTCTGAAGGAATTTAGCAAGGAAAACGACAAGAAATGACATTATATTTTTGTAAAAGTTAAGCTTGGCCGTTCCAGCAGAAAATCTTCCGAGTACCTAGTTCCTAAGCAAAGTTTCTTAAATATTGTCGGACATTTTAAAAATTGCAGCTAAGGCTTTTAAACAAATCTTCAAAGAAACCCTTCACGCATAGCTACAGTTATTGCAAACGTTGGTTTCGCAAAAGAATCACTCATGTATTTTTCAAAAATTTCTCTAGATTCTTCTCTCCAGCGATTCCTCCTTTTATAGAAATTGCTAGCAACAATGTTAGATATGTTTTCTAGGACTTCAGTCCTAGTTACACTTGAAAATTTTAAAAATGTCCACATAAATTCAACTAGATGAATTTCTTAATTCCTTCAGACTACATATTTTTATTCTTTTCTCCACAACAAATTTGAACGATTACTTTACGTCAAAACATCGTTTTTACCAAAAGTATATGAACATATATTGTTACAGATGGACTACTTTCAAAATAAATCGAAAAAAAATGAAATTAGTTTTGGTTGAGTTTAGTTTTGGTTGTCAATGGTTTCACTCTTGAAACAAGTAATTGACAATTAGAATATATTAATAAGTTGATTACCATGTTCCAAATCTATTGCATTATGTCCATCGGAAATAGTTTCTTTCGAGTTCGTTAAAATATGTGAAGCTCAGAAGCAACTATGGGAAAGAGAGAGTTGAACATTCTTTCAAACATTGTTTAAATTCATTTATGAGTTGTTCTAAAAACGTTTCAGAAATGGCCAGAAAAATATTTAAAAATTCTTCCAGAAGTCATCTAGTTGATTTCGCAAGAAATACTAACATCGAATCCGCCAGAAGTTCCAATATTTAAGTTCCTTTAGAGCATCGCCACGGGAGTCCTCATCGCTATCCCTATTATGCCACTCCTTGTCGGGTGCTATTTTAAGATAGCACCCCACCTTCCCACCAGTGGTTTCTATTTTGGGTTTAGGGACTTGAAAAACATATTGATTTTCCACCGTACGTTGCTAAAAGTGGTCCTTACTTTTTATCGGACGTAGTTCAAACTGAAACAAATAAAATATGTCCTTACGACTTTTGATGAATTTTGCATAAAATCACAAAGGCATAAAGGATCACAGACAAACACACGCAACACTTCTAACATTTCGTCATAGACAAGCATACGTCTCCAGTCTCCCTCTAGTCATTTCTTATCGTTTTATTTTTTAAAGAATATTTAAATCAAATATTCTGTACTATGCAAATTGTTCGCAGACGGCGCTCACATAATTTTTGCTCCTGTTTGACGTTCGTTCACTACCGGCACCTACTGAGCGTTTTGTGTAATAGCGTGTTTGGCATTGGGGATTATGTTTACATGACGATGATTTTAATAGCAATTTCTGTCAAGTGATACGTTTGCTGTTCAAAATCATAGTCGCGGAAACATATTCACCCAATTTAAAAGGACTGAGTTTGGCCAATAGAGTGGCCAATCATAAACTAGGTGACAATAGTGAGCGAATGTAAAACTTGAACAAAAACGCTGCGAGCGCCACAGATGGACAGTTGGCCAACTACAGTGATAGACATTCGTTTAGCCGAGACCAAAAAATATGTCAGGAAACTCATACAAAAGATTTTATGATAAAACTTTTTTATCGTAGTGATAGTATATCTAGTACTGTTTTATAAAAATGTGATACATTAAACTTACATATACACTGAAACAAAACCGAGGGTAAAAACCCTTCAAATGTCATTTTTGCCTAGACATTCGTTTAGCCGAGATAAATGAAAAATTGGTTTTCAATATATTTTTTGCAATTTCGTGAGTATATTTCGAGGATATACTCCAAGGCATTTAGTTTATGACATGTTAGCAAAATAATTGACCTTAAAAGTTTATTTATTTGTGAAATTCAGAGAAATATTATAAAAAAATGTCCCGATAAGGAGAAGCGACGATAAACAAATTTATATAAGAAAAATTATTTCTGTAAACACTCATACGTAAGCTAGATTAGCAGTGTTGAAAATATGGCACAGAATTATTGTTAGAAATTTTCAAATTATTGCATAAAATGTCATGAAAAAATTAGGTATATTGGTTTTTGGTTGGTTAAACTTTAAAATGGGATTGATAAAAGCTAAAATAAATAGTTCTGCATTGAAATAAAGACGTGCCCTAATGCCTGTGGAGTATACCTGTTTGATACTAGCATTACTAAATGAGTTAAGACTGCAAAGTGAAAGAACTGCAATAAGTGTCAGATTTTTTATACCCTGTTTATTTAATAGCAGAAGCTCATACACAAATGCAAGATATGGTCAAACAATTGGCTTATTTCATTCAATCTGAAGAAATATATTATAAATGAGTCTTAGTTGTGAACCACATTCATTTTTAACATGATTCATTTGAAAAGAATGTCTAAATTATGAAACAAGTAGTTCATGCTAGAAATTTGAATACTTTCGGTGCCATTTCTCGAAATGTGAGCCGTCCAATGTATGTTATTTCAGCCAGAATACAGTCTAGAAGATATTGGGGCTATTAGAAGACGTAATAGTAGTAAACGCTGTGATGTATGCAAGTGAAACCATCATATTTCATCAAAACAATACTTAAATACGTGATTTTTTGATGGCTTGCGTTATTTTTTTCTGTTAAAAACATTGTTTTTCGTAAATTTTCAACCAGCATTAGTCATGAAACTTTCATTAGATTGTTTTGAAACACTTCCGATAAAAATAACTACATCAAATCTCAATTTGAAAACATTTGCAATATTATGACATATTTATATGAGATTCATGCAAAATTAATATGGCAACACTTTCAAAAACGATCTAATTCATGATTTACAAGTCGATCTATAATGCAGGTCACCATACAAAATGACTTTGTTGGAAATTTTTCGAAATTTGATAGTTTTTTATTATAGAGTTCTAAAAATTGTACAATTCGGCTAAACGAATGTCTGGCAAAAAATGACATTTGAAGGGTTTTTACCCTCGTTTTTGTTTCAGTGTATATGTAAGTGTGATGTATCACATTTTTATAAAACAGTACTAGATATAGTATCACTACGATAAAAATGTTTTATCATAAAAACTTTTGTATGAGTTTCCTGACACTTTTTTGAAATTTTTTTAGCCACGGCTAAACGAATGTCTATCACTGTATTAAATTTTTAAATAAACCTTTGAGTCGGTGTACGTGGGAATTATTAATGTTGCGTCTGTTTGTTTGTGATAGGGTTCTGCAAAACATCTATAGTCACGTAAGACAAAGTGCATCAACATTCACCTCATGCTTTATTGATCCACTGCTGTTCATTTTCCATACCACTGCTCAGCTCACTTCATCGCAAAATATAAATAAAGAAAGTGACGTCACACAAACCATCGGAATAGCAACTCAGTGCAAGATTCGACTGGGTCCCCAAATGTGGAAACCCATCGCTAATCCCATGTCGCGTCCTTATTTTTCATTCCCGTTTAGATACCACCGGTGTGAACATGGGTCGCTATTCAGGGCCCGGAAATAGGGATAGGGACCCAGATAGGGACGCCCGTGGCGATGCTCTTAGGAATTTTCCAACAGGCGATTGCGCTTTAGTTAGGCAAACCTCAATAAATTCTTCAAGACAGTAAGCTCATTTACATGGAAATAAAGAAAAATAGTTTATACAATTTAAGTCACCAAGCCAATATTTAACGCTGCAATCGATTGAAAGATTTGAGAATTCAAAATCCTAACAATAAAAGCATGTCGAGATTGCTGTGGAAAAAGTACAAGTTAGTTTCAACGTGAAGGGTGATGAATATCTGAAAAATAATATTCAAGGAGCGGGTAGTTAATAGCGGCGAAGCCGAAATTTTTATTCGCTTTAAGGCAATTCTAACTGAAAATTGGTATTAAAATGATAAACACAGAAATTCCCTGATTGTTACCAGAATTCCCTGAGAATTCCAGGATTTTTCCAGGTCGAGTAAAATTCCCTGATAATTCCAGGTTTTCCAGGTTTTTCCAGGTAGTAGACACCCTGCTAAAGGTAGGCAATAGCTAAAGGAATTGATAGACTACTTTCAATAAATCGTATATTTCATGACAAAAGAGTGTTTTCATAAAAATTTCGTTTATTAAATCCAACTCTGGGATATCACATTGAAGTAATACAGTGATTTCTAACCTCGTATTGTATCTAGTATTCACGCCAAACATGAATGTTTGACAATGTATCTCATTGCGTTAAGGAACACAGTTATGGAAAAATCGATTTATTTCAATGTTTATGAACTTCAATTTTCATGAATTGCATGACATTTTATAGCCAAAATATAGTAGATTACTACATACCATTCTATAGCAGAAACTGATTCAATGTAAAATGCTTGTTTGAACATTTCATGAGGCCGGTCAAGCCGATCAATGTTACCCCGTTTTACGGTACCTAAAATTTGTTATACAGTAGGTATAGAATAACAAAGCAATAACATTTATTGCTATTCAATTTTACTTTTGTTCGATAACTTAATGATTTAATACCAAAACTTGTTCTTCAGTTATTTTCACTGTAACCCAACAAATACCACATCAATACCAAACACTGCCCAAATAATTCCAATTGTTATTATGATGTTATTCTAATATTTCGTAGAACAACAGAGCAATAACAATTTTAGGCCTTATAGTACAGGTTGCTCTTCGCAAGGTATTGGTAAGGTATTCCCTTCTGCTCGGGTTAACAGGTTCCCACTTCATGAGCGCCGCGTGTACGTGAGCGCTGAGCAGGAAACCAACTCTACGGTGGCGAGGAGCGTGTTCACCTCGTAGGCCAGAGTATAGCAGAATTCGACCCGACGTCAATCTGTGTTCTCCAAAGCTCGGCCAACGGACTTCGCTCAGTCCTAGGATCTCAAGCTTCATACGGTATGCCTCATTGGCTAGTTGTGCCAGTTTACTCTGCTGGGCTAGGTTTAATACATTCCAAGTTCCAATTCTTGTCCATTGTTTCGCACTAAAAGTCGTTGCCGTTGAATGACTGAGATTGGCGCAAATAAAAAATAAACTTTCCATCTATTTATTTTTTCTTCTACTAATAGGCTGTTTTGTCTAACCTACATTTTTACAATCTGAGGAATTCCACGGAGTCATGTCAGTCGATCCTGAGCGACCATTTCAAAAATACCTGAAACTTTGCACAGTTTTTCAATTTCATCTAAATCGCCATTTTTCGATATCAAACCTTCATTTTCAATCACGACTAACTTTTCAAAAGGGTGCATGCGAAAATAGTTCAAAAATATTCTAAAAGCTGTACAGCAAAAACGGATTGTTCGATTGTTATATTTTTTTTAGAAAAGTTAGATAACTAAATGATGATTCCTTAGAAAATATACACTGTAAAAAATTTCTTTTTTTACTTTAAAAAAATATGATCTTTGTCACAAAAACTCAAATATCTCAAAACCCTATCTTTTTACCAACGTCAATTTTTTAGGGAAAATGACCCATTATATCAGCTATCTACCATAAAATTTTGGTGATGGTAAACTGATAAACAAAAAAGTTATGACATTTCAAACATTTCACAATTTTTACATTTAGTAACAAAAATAATATTTTTTCTGTGTAAATTATTTCGAGAGTTATATTTTGATGCTGATTTTATTCCAAGGCCAAGTTCGCAGGGGTTGACGGTATTAAAGTGAAGGAGTTTCATTTTGGTTATTGTAATGTAGTGTTCTTTAGTGAAACATATCACCTTTTTTTAACACTTTAATGCGCCTCCAACGGTTCATCACGAACCGGCTGCTGCAGATGGAGTATGGCTGATCATATGCATCAGACATGCTCGATAAACATGGAGGATCCGCCAAGGTTCATTAGAGTCTATTCCCAAGCCATAGTTCCAAGTCGGTTGGATTTGAGAAGGTTTTGAAGATCGTTACAAATCCTAATAAAAGTATTATAGGATTTGTGACAGGTTTTGGAACCTTTTACAGCCAACTGACTTTAAAATGTTGTTTGGGCTCTATTTCCCACGTTTCTCGGTTGATTTGGATTAGTAATTAATTAATGTCAGAGTCGCTTTTTTCGAATTTTTACAATGTTAGTTGGTCATATTTTCTTTAAATAAAGCAATTAAAATCGACCGAAGAATTAATAGTGGGAAGGAGATTTGCAGCACTTAATTGTGCTGATAGATTCGAAGCTAACATGCGAACACTTAAACGCATTGTTGACGTCAATGCGTTCGACGTGACATTTTGGATAAAAACTGACTGCTTTTTATTAACTGAACAACGTTACTTGTGTATGACTAGGTTGACATTTCTAGGCTACGCTTGAGAAAATGACATGGTTTATGTAGGACAATTGAACGAATTTTAATAGTTTTCATAGTATTTGTAGGGGGATGAATACATAATAGTTGACATGCAATCTTTATTATTTTGAAATTTTATTGCAATTAACTGACCAACTTGGCGTATTTTTGTTCAACTCTTAGATGGTATTATGACACCAACAGAAAAATATCAGAAGTTCAGTTACATGTTTCTGTGGGTTTTGAACTGATCACAATTTAAGGACACAAGAGAGGAACACAGAGAAGTAGAAAACGATTAGCGAAATCAAGAAAATAATTTGACACAGGATCGACTATATTTTAACATACAGGGCTCGATTGATTGATTGATTGATTGATTGATGAGAGGTACATACCACAGACAAACAGACGAAACGCCTAGAACAATTTTCGTGAAAATCCATCGCCCAGTTCACACTACCATCACCTGGTGGAAATGTTTCACGAAACACTGCGTTGTGCAATATCGTCATCAGAAGGCGCTAGTGTGAAACGTCAAACGCAAAGAAAAACGATGGGCACTCTTCTGGTTATGGAAGCTACAACCAAGATTCAAAATGATCGTTAAAGGCGTGGTCAATGAAAATTTCGTCAGTGTTACGTTTGTTTGTGTGTATACATACCATACCAATGCTCACGAAAAAGCAAAAAAATACTACCGCTGTGGATATTAAAAATTTTATATTAAATTTTTTCTTCAGGCAAGCAAACAACACCAAACTAGTCAGTTAAAACTAATAAGTGATTTTGTTTATTATAATCTAACGAACAACATAAACAGTCGCTTTCTCAAAGGTCTTCAACTCAACGCTCTCTTGTAGACCGTTTGATGAAAAAAAATGTTCAAAAGAGTTACGAAATCTCACCGAAAGCACCATAGATAAACTAAAAGAGACTGGTTATGCCCAAATTGAATACAAATTTACGCATTTGCACGTCCTGCCGTCTAGACTTTGACAAACGAGCCATCTGTATATCATCGGTAAAGCAGGGCGTAGGAAGTTTGAAAATTTCGAAAACGACAACTGAGAAATTGCCAGAAGTGCTAAGTGCAGAGAGTCATGCCACCGTACCATGAGCGACATCTATTTAAACAATTTAATCACGCCCCTTTTCAAAAATGCTTTGAAATATACTTCAACATCCATACCCATTTCAATATTTTTAACGTTGCAAAACACGCTTTCAACATTCATCTTGAAGAAGAGGGAAAACACTTGTCCTCAAATGTAACAGCAAATTAATGAATAAACGACCAATGCGCGGAGGGCGTGATAAAATCGGAACATTACTGTACATATAATATACATAATACATAATAAAAACAGCTTGTTTTACTCACGCAATGCCATTAACAATAAAATCAGCATCAAACTGCGATTTCCGGCCGAAATAATTTACACTAAAAAAAAGTTATTACTAAATGTGAAAATTGTGAAATGTTTGAATTGTCATAACTTTTTTGTTTATTAGTTTATCATCACCAAATTTTTATGGTAGATTGCTAATACAATGGGCCGTTTTCCCTAAAAAATTAAGTTGATAAAAAGATAGGGTTTTGAGATATTTGAGTTTTTGTGACAAAAATGATATTTTTTAATGTTAAAAAAAGATTTTTTTTTCACAGTGTATATTTTCTTAGTTATCTAACTTTGCTGAACAATAAAATCAGCATCAAACTGCGATTTCTGACCGAAATAATTTACACAGAAAAAAATATTTACCAAATGTGAAAATTGTGAAATGTTTGAAATGTTATAACTTTTTTGTTTATTAGTTTACCATCACCAAATTTGTATGGTAGATTGCTAATACAATGGACCGTCTTCCCTAAAAAAATTACGTTGGTAAAAAGATAGGGTTTTGAGATATTTGAGTTTTTGTGACAAAAATGATATTTTTTAAAGTTAAAAAAGATGTTTTTTCACAGTGTATATTTTCTTAGGAATCACCATTTAGTTATCTAACTTTGCTGAAAAATTCATAGCAATCGAACGAACCATTTTGGTTGTGCAGATTTTTGAATATTTTTGAACCATTTTCGCATAAACCCTTTTAAAAAGTTAGTCGTGATTCAAAATAAAAATTTGATATCGAAAAATGGCGATTTAGATGGAGCTGAAAAACTGTGCAAAGTTTCACTTCAATAGAAAATTATGAATTAAAAAATTTCCTTAATTTTGATGCTGTTGCTTGGAATCGCTCATCTAGTAACCTCTCAGCCTTACAAAATATAAATAACTACCGTAATCCGGGGTAACATTGATCAGAATTTTCGATCATTCTTGAATAATTCTCTTGTTAAAGCAAATGTTGCATGTTTTATATTTTTAAAACAAGTACTGGCCCTCTGATTATGTGTTAAGCTACTCGAAAAAGTATTGTAAAACTTTTAAACATGTTTAAATAAGCTATTTAATTGAATTTTTCATTTTGTTGATTTGGGGTAACATTGATCATGTCAGTGATCAATGTTCGCTTGTGTTAAAAATACCCTTACTTACTAAATTCGGGGTCGCTGATATCGAATATGTTGTCCAAATTCTTACAAGTTATGTACTTTTTGAGTTATTTTATGATTAAAATCCTCCAAACCGCGAATAACGCCTAAAGGTAGGCAATGGGTTAAGGAATTGATATCTTACTTTAAATAAATCGTACATTTTATTGAAAAAGAGCATTTACATAAAAGTTTCGTTCATTAAATCAAACTCTATGATATCATATTAAAGTAATACAGTGATTTCGAACCTCATATTGTATCTAGTATACATGCCATGCATGAATGTTTGACAATGTATCTCATTGCGTTACGAAACACAGTTATGGAAAAATCGATTTATTTCAATGTTCATGAAATTCAATTTTCATGAATTACATGTCATTTAATAGCTAAATAATAGCAGATTACGATATACCACTCGATAGCAGAAACTGATTCAATGTAAAATGCTTGTTTGAACATTTCATGAGGTCGGTCAAGCTGATCAATGTTACCCCGCTGATCAATGATACCCCGTTTTACGGTACTCAGTTTATTCATTATTCGGCCTTGCTGTCATGAAAGCAACAAAAACAGGATGCCAGATATACAGATTTTTCTGTATTATACAGATTTTTAGAGGTTGATACAGAAAGCATACAGAGTACAGAAAAAATGCAGATTTCATGATCTTGATACAGATTTTTCCTCCACATATTTTTTTTCCTAATACATTCATGCAAGATGGAAAATAAAGTAATAAAAAATATTGAGAGTACAAACCCATTAAATTATCTATATTTTTCACATTTGTCCTCAATTTTCAATCTTTTTTGTTAACAGGATTTTTTTCTTTAGAATTGAATTTAATAAAACAAATATTACGAAACATAAAACGTCCTAGATATGTAATTACCCGAGCAGAAGGAAATAACAACTCCATAATAAAATGCGTTATTTTGACAAAATAACTGAGCAATGGAATCAGTTATTTTTATGTTATTAACATAATATATTATGTTATTAACTTGTCTGTCATAAGCGGCAAAATAACAAAAATCATAACAAAAAATGTTCCTGAAAGACCAATTTGATAACATGTTTTGTTGGTTTCAATAACAACTCAATAATAATGAATATAAAATATTTCAATAACAAATTTTGAACTTTCTATGTTATTAATAAAAACTCAAAAACAAAACTAGTTATGGTTAATGCGCCTGAAATATAATAATGTACCTTATGTTTAATATAAGATATGGTAAATGCCACAAGGGAGATAGAGTGCCAATTTTTTGAATATCCCCAGAAGACTAGTCTGAAGTTTATGGTATTTTTCTAAAAACCTTTCAATAAGTTCCTCCTGGAATTTTACCAACTGATGGAAAACATCTTGTAAAATGACTCGTTGGCGTTGTTGGAATCGTGAAATCATGTTCTTTCGGATACAGGTCGCTCAACTCCGCTGATCAATGTTGACTCTACTATCTATAACACTAAAACATTAAGCTGAGAAGCTAGTATACTATCAGTTAGGATGTAAGGCCAGAAGAGGAAGATGAACAGATACATAAGCTCCCCATCACGGAATGCTGAAAACAACGTAAATATAATGATGTAGTTTTGATTTCAAAACTTGTTATCATTGTAGTATTGATGATTAAATATTTATACACACTCTATAGTTCAATAATAACTAAATTTGTTTTACAACAAAACATATTATTTGAATGTTATTTAATGAATGTATACCAATACCGTGCTCATAACAAAATAAGATTGCCCAACAAACGATGTAATGGAGAAGTAATGCCTTGATATGATAATGATAACAAACCAGGATATAAAAAACAAGTTATGTTATTTTTTGTTATAAATTTGATATTCTCCTCTGCTCGGGAAGCATTCGTTTAGTGCGTTTTTTATGTTTTTATCACGTTGAAATCTTAATCTTGTAAAATAAAACTTTTTAACCTTCGCCCAAAATGAAGTTTTTTAGTTAGTTTTCAAAGATTATGTTAGTATAAGGAAAAATCGAATAAACTATATCTTTGCTGATTCTTTTTTATGTGTATTGGTGTTTGCTTGACAATTTGAAAGAGTTGTGAATTTCCAGTGAAATATGAAGATGTAAGGAAAATTTAAGCTTCAGTACATGAAAAATGAATTAAAAGTTGGAGGCTTTGCTAAGCAAAAGACCTGGTTTTCTTTATGATTTTCATTCTTATATGTTGAATGAAAATAATGAGAAAACTTACGAATAATGTTTTCGTCGAAAATTGAAAATAATGACAGTTTCCTAAAATAATAATATCGAACCCAACCTGAGAAGAAATAGCCAGTACACACCTTTTCAAACAACTATAAAATTGTGTTGAAGATAAAAAATCGATAGAGCTTTTGGAAACTACAGAGTATGAATACAACCTGCAAAAATATGATGCATCGAATGTAGCAAAAATAGCACTTCATATGTGATGAAAATATTTGAACATTCTCAAAGTTACCTTGCAGATGAAAAGAAAAGAATTGCGAACGCGAATTGAACTCAGGTCCTTTGGGTGTGATTATCACGCCCTAGCAATTTTGCCCATCTTAGCTTGTTGAAGCACAGAGAAAGCGACATGGGAGGGTTTTTTTCTAATTTCGGTGAAAGGCGGAGAGGCGTCTAGTGTCTGGAACACCGGTAATGGGAAGGGTTTTTTTTAAGAAATTCTTGCAGGGATTTTTTGAGAAATTTCTAGAGGGCATTCTTAAGATATTCTTTGATTAATTTCTTCAGGAATTCTTTTGAAAAGATTTCTATGGGTTCCTTCCAGCAAGAAAAACTTAACACACTCTTTTAGAGATTTGTTTAAAAAGTTATCGAAAGTTTTTTGTCGACGGATAACTCCATTGATATCTCCACGGATTCTTTGAGAAATTCATTCAGGAATATTTCCAAAGAATTTCTACGAAAATTCTATAGGAAATACCTGAAAAACTTATTTCTAGGATCTTTGCAAATTTTGTGTAAAGCGTTCCACCAAGGATTTCCCGAAATATTTTTCCAGGTACTTCTGTGATGTAAAAAAAGAAATTCGGGTTAAGAACTGCTCCTTTCGACTCCACTACGAATTTGCATCCCTTGACAGATACGTATTTCGACCTCAACTGTAAGGTCGTCTTCAGTGTCTCGCACTTGACTCGACTGGACTTGACTGAAGTCGAGTCAAGTACGAGATACCGAAGACGACGTTACAGTCGAGGTCGTAAGACGTATCTGTCAAAGGATGCAAATTCTTAGTGGAATTCAAAGGCACAGTACTTAACCCGATAAAGTTAAAAGAAACTAACTTTTCTTTACTTAAGAGTTAGTTTTTTTCAGAATTTTCTGCTTATAGGGTAATTGATCCGATCATCATGGAGGAGTTCAGCACTGGGTTCACGTCGAAACCACAATTGTATCGCCCCAAGCAAGTTTTTACATGGATTGAATTGAAAATAATTAAACCTATCCTTTATCTACGGGAAAATAACGAAATATTGTCACTTTGAAGTTGTTATGAGTGCTTTATTCGTTTTTATCTGAAAGAACTTTGTGTTCCTAATGTTGCGGTATTTGCTCCTATTGTTGCGGTATCCCATTGAAATCATATGGGATACCGCAACATTAGGAACACTACCGCAACAATCGGAACACAGCAGCAAACATATTAAGGTAAATATTTTTTTTTAAATAAGTGTTTGGGCAAATTTAAGCAAACAAATGGTGCAATCTCATAATTTAAGCACAATCCATTTATTAAAAATACCTTTTGATAACATTTTAGTCGAAAAAGTGCTCAATTGCCATTATCGCAACATTAGGTACTACCACAACGATGGGAACAATTACCCCATTTCTTTAGAAATTCGTATGTGAAGATATATTTATCTCCAAAGGTTTCATCAAGATTTCAAAATTTAGAAGTTCCTTAATGGAGTATACCTGAAGAAATAAAAATTATGAAACTCTTCAAGTAAATTATTCACAAATCCTAAAGGAATTTGTTCGGAAACTCTTCCAAGATTTTTTGAGAAATTCGCTCAGTGATTCCTACAGAAACTCCTTCAGTTTTGTAAAGCAAAAGGAACGGAATGGAAATTCATACCCCCACGGTCACCAGCATTTGGAGGAATATGGGAAGCAGGAATAAAAAGTGTCAAGCAACACATACGTCGAGTGTTAGGACCCACCATCCCGACTTATGAGGAGATGTTAACCCTCCTTAAACAAATCGAAGGCTGCTTGAACTCACGACCAATTTCACCAATGTCATCCGACCCTCGTGACCCAAACCCATTGACGCCCGGACATTTTGTAGCTGGCGGTCCGATAACCGCACCACCGGATCACAATCATGACCAAACCAACTATAATCGGTTAACAAGGTACGAACAAATCCAAAAATGTCTGCAACATTTTTGGGAACGGTGGAGACTTGAATACTTGAACAACATGCAACAACGGACGAAAAAGATGTGCAGTAAAGAACCAAATTTGTTAATTGGTCAGTTGTGTCTTATCAAAGAAGATAATTTGCCACCCTATACGTGGATAACAGGTCGCGTAAGTCAAGTACACCCTGGACCGGATGGACGAGTTCGAGTTGCCACCTTAAGGACGTCAACAGGAGAAATCAAAAGATCTATCGCTAAGTTGTGTTTGTTACCGTTTGAAGAAAATAATGGTAGGGGGGAGCATGTTGAGGATTGATTGGTAATACAAATGGTAAACTAAATAAAATGAATTGCAAAAGATGATTTCTCTGAGTGTATTCACCACCTTGCGTAAGACTGTTTGAAAACCTATCGCAGTGAGTCAATCTAGTAGGCTGGTTTTGCTATGTCGTTTGAATTGAAAATAAAAACACTTTTTCCACGGTCGGCAACCGGAACAGACGTCTTTTCTTCAGTAACAGTGTAAAGAAACTCTACTCTGGAAGAATATTTTAGAGAACCAAAAAAAAAATAATAAAAAAAAGAGATTTTTCAAGGAATCTTTGAGAAACCTAAAAAAACAGGAGAACCCTCTGCAAATATACTTAGAAACATTTCTAGAAAAAAAAACCTTTGAATAAAGCTTATTAGTAGTTCCAAAAGATTCTCTCAACAATTACTGCAGAACTAATTATTGAGAAAATCTTTTGGAAAAAAAAGGAAAAAAAATCCCTTAAGAAAGGTCTAAACAAATCCAAAGCAATGCCTAGAGCAATACTTCAAGGAACTATTGGATAAACCCCCGGAGGAACTTTACAGAAAAATGTTTCGAGAATTCGTAGAGGAATTTCCAAAAAATTCCGAGAAAATTTCTAAAAAAAAAATGGAGTTATCCTTTAGGTAGAAATTCAAGCAAAAATTTCTGGAATGGTAGGGGTATTAGGGGCATAATGGACACCCTAAGCAAATGAGCATGTTAGGCATGTATAACAGACAAAAACTTAACATATTATCAGTTGGCTTACAACTTTAACTTGTTTCCTACGTGTTTCAACCATTTACAGCTAGTAGAATGTCATTATTGTGAAGAAATAATGAATTGAAAACCGTGTGTTTTTTGGGGCTGACAGGAAAGGTACGGGGCGAAATGGACACCCATCGGGGCATAATGGACACCCCTGCATATTTTATGCTGTATCTTTGAGAATATCGACCAGTTAAGTAATTTGCCAACGGAGATCAATACCACATATATAATACTCTATCTTAGACGAGTTTACATAACTTCAAAGTTAATTAAATAAATTTTAGGCTAAAATAATCGGATTGAATTTTTTCAAACTCTTTAAAACGCCTAACAGTATGCAACGCGCGTACATCCATTCAAAATTGCCAGTGTTCATTTCGCCCCGAATAGATTACAACATTAAAATTGCTATTTTCAGTGTGTTCTGATCAAAAATATAATACTTCTTCTATTGCTAAATCTACGTATACATGTAGATAAGCTAACAATACACTTGTTTGTATGGTGGACACACTCAATCACTCGTAATGCCTTATTTGCTGCTGCTTCGAAATTATAAGAAATCCACCATATGAAGATCATGCTTCAATTTCAAGGATATTTTGGTTATTTTGAAGGAATATAAATGGTACTTTCGAAAAATACAACAATGACTTGTTCCTTTACACTTATGCATTAAAAGTTTTACATAAAAGTCAACGGTTTCGGCAAAAACAGGGGTGTCCATTTCGCCCCGGGTGTCCATTATGCCCCTAATCCCCCTACTTTAAGGCGAAACTGGAAGCATTTCCCCATTTTTTTGGTTTTTGATTTTTTTATTAAATAACGAAGCAATATTTTTAAAATCGGTTTTTGTGCACATGTAGAATATGGATCAGGGTATCTTCTGAATTTTTTACGCTGTAGAAAATGTTTTTCGTTTTTGCAGAAACCATTTTTTAGTGAAATTTTGTTCAAAAATGGTTTCTGCAAAAACGAACAACATTTTCTGCAGCGTAAAAAATTCAGAAGATACCCTGATCCATACTCTACATGTGCACGAAAACCGATTTTGAAAATATCTCTTCGTTATTTAATAAAAAATCAAAAACCAAAAAGTGAAGAAATGGATCCAGTTTCGCCTTAAGATTATTTTTCATAATCTCTCTATTTTTGTGTTTTTTTAACTTATGCTAGTTCTTCATACAAACTGAAAGTTTCTAAATTTCTGATAGAATCTCTAAATGTTTATTTAAGAAAAAAATCTCCTGGAATTGCATCTTTTCAACATACGTGAGAAGAAATTCATGGAGAAACCCCTAGAGAAATTCATTGATAAATTTTTGGATAAATGCTATAGAAAAACTTCTGAAAAACTGGAGGAATTTCCCCAAAAATAGCATAGCATAGCTTATGTAGCAATCCCTGAAGGAATTTTCTCTTTAATCCTTTAAAGAATCCCATGAAGATTTTCGAAAAGAATTTCTGTGGAAACCCGTGAAATAGTTTTAGGGTATTTTTTGAGAAACTCCCAGGAAAGTCCCAATGAAAATTCATGGAAGAATCCCTGGAGAAATTTTCACAGAAATCCGGCGACGTTCAAGTTCAGAATTATTAAGAATTGACATATTTATTTTACTATTCAAAACCATAACATTCTGCTATTTACACCGTTTAGTAAAAACTTACTGCAATTAGAAATGCTCGTACAAAATTCGGGACACAAACATGTTGTTTACATGTTGAACCCACAGATTTCTAACGGGGTCTGACAAGATTTACGGAAACTTGATGTTTTTTTGGCTTTCAGTCACAGTTTCAAAATACAGACAAATACAGATTTTCCAAAATCCTGATACAGATTTTTGGAAAAATCATCTGGCATCCCTGGTTGAGAAACACATTTCAATAAGTGATAAGTTCAATCACCACCAAGTTGTGAAATGTATTCAATAACAATTTGCCATTCTTCACCGTTCGTCGTCGCAGATATATCTGGCGATGTCTGCGGAGCTTACATAATAGATAGAAGGCACATTCTGACTTCAATCTTGCATACAATATTGTATGGAGAGCTTTGAGGGGAACTTTAAGCTTTACATATTGTATGCAGTGATACCTATACAAATGTGCGCAATCCGATATAGGATATACGGATATTGTAAATGTGTGAATACAAAATTAGCAAACTGAACTGCATTAGATATAAGCATCGATATAGAACCATGTACATAATTAATGACCTGACAAGCAGGCTTGGCATTGGTCACCGTTAATACTCACTTTCAAACCGACCTGAGCATGTATTCGTTTTCACTGCCACACAATCGCAAAAGGCTCATGAAATCGCCGTACAGCGTAGTCAAGATGAATAAACAAATTGTTTGTCGGTTGCGTTGTTACCTCGGGGACTTCAACAATCATGATTATGTTTTCAGTGACGTTCGGAGTTCTTGGCCTATTGAATCGATGGTCATGACGGTCACGACAGTACTGCAGTAGTGTGTGGCGCTTATTGGATTAGGTACCTAGAATTTGTAAATGCATTCTAGACTCAATAAAGAAATGGGATAATAAATATCATTCAATAAGAATAAAAAGAAGGCTTTCCCAAAGCTACACATTTTCGTAGTGATCAGTCCGGCTAATTTGCATGAATGGCTAATGGCGCAGTATTATAACTATCGAGGCCTTAATGTCCCAGGTCTTCGTGACGATTTTTTTTTCGTGGCATAACGTCCAAATAAGCTGATGCGTCACAAAATCCTAGGAACATAGAATTCTATTACGCATCCCAACTTTTGGACATTTTCTCGCATGAAAAGGCGTCATGAAGATCTGGAGATTTCGGCCCCGGATGATCCGGCCTCAAGCCATACATAAGTTACATTACGCTTCGATGCGGGGGGGGGGGATAGAGGATTTATTCCCGATTGTTTAATATATTGGTTATATAAACATTTTCAACAGACGGTAAGATTCCCAATGTAGCATCCTGTACTAAAAAAAATGCCCCAGCTATTTAAAGTTCCACATTAGAAACCCTACATTGATTGAATATGTTGTTTTTCTCCACATTTTTATTGATTTTTTAAGATCTCACAATTTTTGACCGCACACAATTTTGACCGCGGTATTGAAAGACATACACGAAGTTGAAATAAATCAATCACACCGTGTGCCGAGCGCCCGGCCTTTGTGATAACACGCTGGTTGTGCACAGTGCAAGCGGTGTTACATCCTAAAAGATGTGGCGCCTGTTGGTGCAGTTTCTCTAAGCTCCACCACTAGATCAAAAGCTTCAGTTAACATCAACAAATCACGGCAACTCTGGTTTATAGTCTTTTCTTGACGTTCCAAACCAAGTATCAATCTGCAATATTCGAACATTGATATAAAAGTAATATTAGTTATAAATCATACCAACTCTACAGACGGCATCAAATCAAACCTAGAATTTTAAGAAGGACAGTATCAAAGTCCAAATTAATATTAATATTTTGTCTTTGACAGTATCCTTCGTTGACGGTCAAACGAGCGATGGTCAAGACAGGTGATGGTTGAATAACGAAAAAAGTCGTTATGGTTACCTATGGTGTCTGGATCGTGACGATGTGCTTTGGGTAGTTGATGCATGGTTGCTACCATCGCATTCGTTCGCGACGCATCACATGGGCAAAACCCTAGCATGCTTGTGAACCTCATGACTAATGCCAAGCCTGCTGACAAGTTGATTTCCAATAAAAGTATCTTAAAACTTGAAGAGTTATCGGATTATTATTTCCTACACAACAAAAGTTATCGGTCCAGCAGCCCAGATCCAGTGGTTAACTGGCCCAGCAGCAGGCTACAATACCAGGCGGCTACAATAGTAACAGCAGCGATGGTCTGAACAAGACGTCGAAGCTCTTGATGAGATAGTCAACAACGAAGTGCTGAATATGCTGATCGGCTTGGCGTACGCCAAGGAGGCTATGGACGTCTTAGTCAAGACGTACGAAAAAGCTGGGACCGCTTCCATGGTCAGAATGCGAGAGAGACTATTCTCGATCAAATATCGACACCGAGATTCGCTGCGCAAGATTTTCGACGAGTATGACGTCGTCGTGAGGGAACTCGAACGGATGCGGTCCGGAATCGCGCAGGAGGAGAAGGTCCACGCGCTTCTCAGTGCGGTTCCCGAGTGGTTCAACCACGTCAAAGGAGCGTTGCTGGTACTCTCCAACCAGGAACTTTGCCAGAAATCCATCACGGATATCAAGCGGATGTTCCTTGATGCTGAAGCTGGGGAAGAAAAGAGGGCGGTTAAGAACGTTGCCCTCAAAGCCAAGAAGAGGACGACAACGCGTTGTTTTGGGTGCAACGAGACCGGCCATTTCAAGAACAAATGTCCACTAATGAAGAAGTTCGTGGCGAAGGAGAAGCAGAAGTATAAGGAACAGCAGGAGAACAACAAGCGTGCTTTCGCAATGATGACGCGATCTAACGGCGGCAGCGAGAGGACGGACAACAGCAAACGAGTGCGGTTTGTCGTAGATTCGGGTGCGAGCGACCATATGGTGAACGACGAGCGCCTTCTGTAGGATATCCAAGATTTGGAGACACCGGTGATGATCTCCACCGCCAAGTCCGGCGAGAAGCTTCAGGCTACGAAGACGGGGAAGATGAGGTTGAAGAGCGTTGTTGGTATGAATTCAATAAAGAATCTTGAATTGTTCTTTTTACTCCTGGTATTGAAGAAAATCTACTTTCGGTTAGAGGGGCGGGTAAAAATGGTACCGTAATCCGGGGTAACATTGATCAGAATTTTCGTTCTTTCTTGAATAATTTTCTTGTTAAAGCAAATGTTACATGATTTATATTTTTAAAACAAGTACTGGCCCTCTGAGTACGTGTTAAGCTACCCGAAAAAGTATTGTGAAACTTTAAATCATGTTAAAATAAGCTTTTTAATCTAATTTTTGATTTTGTACATTTGGGGTAACATTGATCATGCCAGTCATCAATGTTCGTTTGTGTTAAAAATACCCTTACTTACTAAATTCGGGGTCGCTGATTTCGAATATGATGTCCAAATTATTACAAGGTTACTTACCTTACCGGTCAGGCTAAGGCCGGGGTGGCCTCTGCTGTACATAGTAGCCGCCTCCATTCCACTCGGTCCATGGCTGTTTGTCTCCAGTTCCGCACTCTGCGTAGGGTCCGCAGATCGTCCTCCACTTGGTCGACCCACCTAGCTCGCTGCGCTCCACGTCTTCTTGTACCGGTCGGATGACTCTCGAGAACCATTTTAGTCGGGTTGCTATCCGACATCCTGATGACGTGACCCGCCCACCGTAGCCTCCCGAGTTTCGCGGTATGGACGATGGTTGGTTCTCTCAGCAGCTGATGCAGCTCGTGGTTCATTCGCCTTATCCAAGTCCCGTCTTCCATCTGCAATCCGCCGTAGATGGTACGCAACACCTTCCGTTCGAAAACTCCAAGGGCGCGTTGGTCCTCTGCACGTAGGGTCCATGTTTCGTGCCCATAGAGGACGACCGGTCTAATCAGCGTTTTGTAGATGGTTAACTTCGTGTTACGGCGAACTTTATTCGATCGTAGAGTTCTGCGGAGTCCAAAGTAAGAACGATTTCCTGCCACAATGCGCCTCTGAATTTCTCTGCTGGTGTCGTTGTCGGCGGTCACCAGTGAGCCCAAGTACACGAATTCTTCAACCGCCTCGATTTCATCACCGTCTATATGAATTCGGGGTGGCGGGCGCGGTGATTCCTCCCTGGAGCCCTTTGCCATCATGTACTTTGTTTTCGACACATTAATGACTAATCCGATTCGCCTGGCTTCACTCTTTAGTCGGATGTACGTTTCCGCCATCGTCTCAAATTTACGAGCAATAATATCAATATCATCGGCGAAACCAAGCAGCTGAACGGACTTCGTGAAAATCGTCCCACTCGTGTTTATCCCCGCTCTTCTTATTACACCCTCCAAAGCAATGTTGAACAGCAAGCACGAAAGACCATCACCTTGCCGTAACCCTCTGCGAGATTCGAAGGGACTCGAGAGTGTCCCTGATACTCGAACTACGCACATCACTCGATCCATCGTCGCCTTGATCAACCGTATCAGTTTATCCGGGAATCCGTATTCGTGCATAATCTGCCATAGCTGTTCTCGATCGATTGTATCATACGCCGATTTGAAATCGATGAACAAGTGATGTGTGGGCACGTTGTATTCGCGGCATTTCTGCAACACCTGGCGGATGGCGAACATCTGGTCCGTTGTAGCGCGTTCACCCATAAATCCAGCCTGATATTGCCCCACGAACTCTCTTGCAATCGGTGATAGACGGCGGCATAAAATTTGAGAGAGTATCTTGTAGGCAGCGCTCAGTAGTGTGATCGCGCGGTAGTTCCCGCAATCCAACTTGTCGCCCTTTTTGTAGATGGGACACCAAGGTACAAGGTACCTATGTACTTTTTGAGTTATTTTAAGATTAAAATCCCCCAAACCGCGAATAACGCCTAAAGGTAGGCAATTGCTTAAAGAATTGATATCCTACTTTTAATAAATCGTATATTTTATTGCAAAAAAACATTTTCATAAAAGTTTCGTTCATTAAATCCAACTCTAGGATATCATATTGAAGTAATACAGTGATTTCTATCCTCATATTGTATCTAGTATTCATACCAAGCATGAATGTTTGACAATGTATCTCATTGCGTTACGAAACACAGTTATGGAAAAATCGATTTATTTCAATGTTTATGAAATTCAATTTTGAAGCATTACATGTCATTTAATAGCTAAATTACAACAGATTACGATATACCATTCGATAGCAGAAACTGATTCAATGTAAAATGCTTGTTTGAACATTTCATGAGGTCGGACAAGCCGATCAATATTACCCCGGATTACGGTAATAGAATTACTTTTGTAAGATCTACCTAGACTTTATTTGGGATGGAAAGTCCACGGAATCGGGTTAATGCTCAGCATACGTTGGAAAGCGGGAGAGTCTTGAGACTTGGCATAGACGATTGGGGCATCTGAGCACTTCAGGAATCGGAAAGCTGATCAAGAAGGGGATGGTTGAGTTCATCAATCTACCTTCCGAAGAGTTGAGCGAAGCAGGCGTATGCGATGGTTGTTTGGCGGGAAAGCAGGCTGCTTTCAAGTTTAAGGATATGAAATTGCCAAGATCAAAACGACCATTGGAATCGATACATTCAGACGTCTGCGGAAGCATGGAGCAAGAAACATACTACGGCTACCGTTACTTTGTTCTTTTATTGACGACTACACGCATTTTCTGGTAGTTTACCCGTTGCAGCATAAATCCGAAGTCTTTGAAAAATTTAAGAAGTACAAAGCCATGGCAACAACTCATTTTGAAACAAGAATCTCGATGCTCAGATGTGATAATGGTGGAGAATATACTTTCAACGAATTTCAAAGACACTGTAAGGAAAAAGGGATTCGGATGGTGTATACGGTTCCGTATACTCCACAGCAAAACGGAGTAAGTGAACAAATGAACAGATCTCTGATGGAGAAAGTCAGAGCAATGCTCTACGAAAGCAAGTTGCCTAAAGGTATGTGGGGAGAAGCGTTATACGCAGCAACATATCTGATCAACAGATCTCCAACCAATCGATTAGAAGAAGACAAAACACCTTATGAAATGTGGTTTGGAAAGCGCCCAAGTTTGAAGCACCTGAGGATTTTCGGCTGCACGGCCTTCAAACAGATTCCTAAGGAAAGGCGTCGAAAGTTAGACTCAAAAACTAAACCGTTGATTTTTGTGGGATACGCAAACAATGGATTTAGATTATGGAACAGAGATACAAATTCTATTGAAATCGGTAGAAACGTTGTATTCGATGAGTCTGGCAGAGTCAATCGTGAACTTGGATCAGCTGATTCAAACCCTGGGAAATCTTCTGGTCAAGAATTGATTGTGGGTGCACGATTTGATGACAACAATATGTCTAGTGAAGGATTGTGCGATATTTGCCAGAAAACCATTCGCCAGAATGCCATTGGCCAGAAAGACATTTGCCAGAAAATACCATTTCCCAGAAAACCGTTTGCCAGAATGTACCATACCCCAGAAAGTACCATTTCCCAGAAATTTTCCATAGTTCTCAATCCAGAAGTGTTCCCAATCTAATGATAATTTAAAAAATTCTTATTGAAAAATAAATTGTGTTTTTTATTTGTTTGGGATCGAAATTTGTCTTGTGGACAAATTTTATTTTGGCGGAATTTGAGCAGTACTCATTAAAGATTTTCCTTTCTTCAACACATAGAATGTTCTTCCCAGCTTTTACTGATATGAAATTTTTGGTTTTACTTATATTTTTCAAAGATTCCCTGCTTTCAATTGAAAGTAATTTTTTAAGCTTATTTTTGACAATAACAATAACATTAAAGAGATCATGTTTGTGCCAAACAGCAAAATTACCCGGAATTGTTGATCACAGACTTAAATCAACCGAATACCATAAACAAAAACCTATTGGAAGCAACGAGTAAAATACACAGAAATAATAACTCAAGTGACGGTTTTACCTATACCATTAGCCTGACTGTCACTGCCCGAATATCACTTGATCAAATGCTATAAAAAGCTTATTCTTGAGGAAATTAATTCTAATAATTCCAGCAGAGTTTTTTCCTTCTTTTAATCATCTGCTGTTCTTTCTGGATGAACTTCTTAGTTTATTTGCGCCATTTCCAACCAATATATTCCCTTATCACGGTAATTGTAACATGTGAGCTTAACATATTTGGGCTTTGGTATTATGGCTAATGGCGCTTCGGTTACTGTTGTAGAATCTTAATATCAATGGTGTTAGGGCATTCGACTGAAGGCCATTGGGTCGAATGTCATTTGGTCAAAAAGTGCCGAATGGCCATATTTTTTTTTCGTTTTCTCCTTTTATGCTGTTAAAATTTTAAATAACTGTTGAAGTTGGAGCTACTGTATTTTTACCATAAATCTTTCCTTCTTTTAAATATAGGAACAATAAACGGGTTTAAGATCTGTTATTTTTGCCTTTCTCGTACACTTAGTGTACTGGAAAGGCTATAAGTTCACTCCAAAAATGACTTTTCGATAGAAGGCCCGGAGGGTCGAGTCACATATACCAATCAACTCAGCTCGACGAATTGAGGTGATGTCTGTGTGTATGTATGTGTGTGTGTATGTATGTATGTATGTGTGTATGTGTGTGTACAAAAAAACTCACATCACTTTTTGGCAGTAAACCTCATCCGATTTCAATGACCGATGGTTCATTCGACGCGGAATCTGGTCCCATTGTTTCCTATTGAAAATGGTTCGAACCGGTCCAGCCGTTCCGGAGATATGGCCATTTAGGTGTTCCGGAACAGTACCCCAGGAAGGGACCAGATATGAAAATGCATCAAACCTATGCATGCGACACATCAAACCACGGCATTTTCAATAACCTGATGAGCGGTAAGCAGGAAAGTAGTCTCAGACCATATCTGAACCGGTAGTGTGCCCGAACCGGTTCTGGGCGTCCCGCTGGAAGTGGCCAAATATTCAATTGAACCAAACCCATGCATGCGACACATCAAACCACGGCATTTTCGATGACCTGATGGACAATGAGCAGGAAAATCATCTCAGACCATATTTGAACCAGTAGTGTTCCGGAACCGGTTCCGGGGTTCCCGCTGAAGTGGTCAAATCTGAAAGATAAACAAACCCGTACATGCGTCGCATCAAATAGCGGCTTTTTAGATTACCTAATGAACGGCCAGCTAGTGTTTCGAAATCGGTTTTGAGTGGCCGAGAGAGGCCAAATGTAAAAGTAAACCAAATCCAGGCATGTGACACATCAAATCGTGGCTTTTCCGATAACCTGATGAACAGTTAACTAGAAAATAGCCTTAGGTCACACTAAAGACAACTGGTAGTGTTCCGGAATGGGTTCCGAGAGTCCCGTCGAAATTGTCAAACTCTGCATGTGACACCTTCAATTTGCAGCGTTTTTGGTAAACCGATGAGCAGTTAACAAGACAATAATGTCAGACCATATTTGGTTCAGCCGGTAGTTACCCAGAATCAGATCCGGGTAGTAAAATGTAAAGTTTAACCCTCTAAATAATACCCAATCCCGCCTTTAGACGGGGTATAGTTTGAGCATTTTTGTAATTTTTGTTTCGTGAGAAATTATTTTTTTATATTTTTGGCTGATATTTAGGACTGTTCTGTATATCTCAAAATGGTTTTTGGTGTTTTTTAAAGCGTATTTACATATTTTAAAAATCTTTGTAAAATTGATGTTTTAGTCACCTTTTAGAAGTCATTGTTTATTTTGTATTGAATCGCTACAATTGACATATTTTAAATTTTTCCCAAATCATTCTATCCTTGTTTAATAGTTTAAGGGAATCGAATACACTCTAAAATGATTTTCCTTAAAATTACACGGAAAATAAATTTTTCTGTGAAAAAAAATTAAAATAATAATATTTCAACAATAATCATAAAATCTCAAAATGTTTTTATCTCAAAAAATCCGTTCCCCAAATTGGCTTCCAGGAAAAATATTAAAGTGTGGAGATGTTCAAAAATAAAAATTAGAAAAATCAAAAACTGAAATTTACGAAATCAAGAATTAAAAAGAATCATCTTCCAAAACATGCTTAAATCGATTTTAGATGACGAAAAATGATATTTAGATCAAAATCAAAAATTTGGGTATTAGAGGGTTAACCAAACCCATGGATGCGGTGTATCAAATCACGACCAGTCTTGTAAACATTCGATACTTTTCACTACCTTCATTTCGTTGCCGCAGTCGGGTGTCAGCTTGCTTTGTTACATTCGTGCGCTACCGTTACCTCTCACCTACACACAACACGAGCAGTAGAACGAAGATCAATAAACATAAGAAAGAGTCAAATCAATGTCATCTGACACGATGACACGTGTGTAATTCTAGCATTACGTATAGATTCTCAGCCAATTCCGATTATGAATGTTATTATGAGTTTATTCTTGCATGTTGCATTGAATACGGCACACAGATGGGCAACATAGCTCTTGTTATGGAAGAAGACAGGAATAACAAAAGCTGAACCGTCTTCCAAAGCCGCTATCGTGGTGAAGTGCATTCGTTTGACATGTTTGTTTCGAACAGTAGTTTGATTGATTGTGTTGCGAATACCGCAGACAAAGGAGGCCGAATATCGACGAAAAGGTTCAAATGACTGTGATCTCTAACCAGACTGATCATGACTTATCGAAATCCTGATGGAAAAATAGGGTCAGACCCGGTAGTGTTGCGGGTTCAGCTGTGGCTTCGAAAGTGCTTAAAAGTAAAAGTGAATCAAACTCATACATGCGATATATCAAATCGCGGTGATTAGGTAAAAGTGAAAAATAAGCAATAAAATAATCTCAGACCATAATTGGGACAACCGGTAGTGTCATGGTCCATGACTCATGGAATCAGATTCGGCTATCCCACTGGATATTACGAAATATGAAAATGAACCAAACCCATATATACTAGGCCTGTCCAGCGTTTCAAAAATGTTCTCTGATTCTCAAGTCCACCCCCATATTTTGATTGGCATCCTAAAAGAAGTAACTGGTCAAAATTTCAGCCAAATCCATTAAAATTAAGGGGTGCATCAAATCAATTTTGTGTTTTTCGTCTATTTTTGAACTTCAAAAAATCATAACTACACTAAAACATGTCAAAACTTAATTCTTTTGGCAGAAATTGAAAGCTATACTTGTTTGCTACAACTTCTCCCAACAACGTGTGCCAATAAAATTGAAGGAAAGATGTGTAATTATCACATTTGTAATCAGAAAAACCTTAAAAAGTTGATTTTTTGAAAGATTTGGTTCTGGAATACCCTAATATACGTAATAAGTTGGATTTTTCAAAACGGCATCATATTCTACAATGTTTTTTGGTTATTTGCTTCTTTGGCATCAATGCTGTAGGAGTTGAGCAAAAATTACTAAAATTCGTGAAAGCCAAATGTGGCCTAAAAACTAGCTTTTCGGGTGCAATCACGCTTTGGCGCGCAAAAAGTGGCATCGCGTCAGCACTGATATGATAGCCAACACCTGCCATCGCGCTTGTTTGTTATCACCCGTGGTAGGGGGTAGCCAAGGCAAACTATGTACTAGGAAGCAAAGCTACTACGTTCAGTACAATTTCGCGCCACAACGTGATTGCCTCCAAAAAGCTAGTTTTTAGGCCACATTTGACTTTCACGAATTTTAGTAATTTTTGCTCAACTCCTACAGCATTGGTGTCTAAGAAGCAAATAACCAAAAAACATTGGAGAATATGATGCCGTTTTGAAAAATCCAACTTATTAAGTATATTAGGGTGTTCCAGAACGAAATCTATCAAAAAATCAACTTTTTAAGGTTTTTCTGATTACAAATGTGATAATTACACATGTTTCCTTCAATTTTATTGGCACACATTGTTCGGAGAAATTGTAGCAGACAAGTATAGCTTTCAATTTCTGCCGAAAGAATTAAGTTTTGACATGTTTTAGAGTAGTTATGATTTTTTGAAGTTCAAAAATAGTCTAAAAACGCAAAATTGATTTGATGCACCTCTTAATTTTAACGGATTTGGCTGAAATTTTGACCAGTTACTTCTTTTAGGATGCCAATCAAAATATGGGGGTGGACTTGAGATTCAGAGAACATTTTTGAAAAGCTGGACAGGCCTAATATATACGACACATCAGATCGCAGATTTTTTGATAATCAAATGAACGGTTAGCAAGAAAATAGCCTTAGATCACATTAGAGACTAGCTTTTGTGTAACAGAACCAACGTTCATGTGAAAAATTAAATCGTGGCTTTGTTTAATGGCCTGATAAACGTAAGGTATGAACAACAGTGACGAATCGGTCTAAGTTCACATATATGAAAGAGAACAAAATATATTTAGATTGGATACTCTGGTGGACTCCGAACATATTTCCCATACCAAACACACTTATTTTACATAGTTTTAGAGCTCAAATTCCTTAAAACAGCCGCCATCTTCTGTTGACGCGATCAGATTCTTATTTTTCCATTCAACGTTCACCCATCCTGCTATAAATTTACACCTTAGGAATCTGAAATGGTTCGATTTGATGAGATCGCTGCCCAAAATCCAAGATAATGGCCCAGTATTCAAGTAAGTGCCTATTTTATAGGATTTTTAATTCTTGCATTATGGGCATATTTTGTATGTCAATATGTTCAGAATTCAAAATTTGTAATCAGAAAACCCAAGCTGTCCGCTGTTTCACAAGGTCTGCAATATGACTATAGTTTGAATAGGGAAGAATGCCGGTCTTCGTCCAAAACTGGTAACCAGAAAATCATAAACGACATGCCAAAATTCAATACGGCGACTATTGTATGTAACTTTAGGTCCAAAACTGAATACCAGGACATCCAAGATGGTGTCTCAATGTTCAAGATGGCGGTTAGTTTAGTTGGGGTAGATATCCGGATTCATAAAATGATGACCGGAAAATCTAAAATGACATTTCAAAAGTTTGTGGCTTCATGACACTTATATGGTTTGAATTTTGTTTTATAATTTCTGAATATTGGATGTTATGCTAATATAAATGTGAGTAGATTTAGCAAGCAGTTTTCATTTTGTATTTATGTCAATGTCGTCAACATGTCGCTTGAGTTTTGTTGAAAGGATATTTTAAAGCACGAGAAAGGCACCATCACCGCTAGGTGGATTAATCAGGGTTTTTTTTTTTCAATAATTAAACTATTAGTCCCGCAATACCAATATTGCTTTATGGTTCTAACATAATCAACAATTTATGCCAAAAACTAGTCTTACAATGAAACTAGAAAGAACAGCCTGTGTTTAGAAGAAGGAAAAATTCACTATTTGAACTAGCCAAGTAACCACGGTGCTGAAGCCTTATTGCATGCAGATATCCGGTGTATTTAGAACAATCATTACTTTACATGAACATTTAAGGTTGATTTAAAGTGGAAATGGCAATTATGCGACTGAACTAAGATTATAACAGTGTTATATTAATTTGATTCTATAATTGACCATATCCACTTCAAATCAACCTTAAGGTTGCTTGTAAAGTAATGATTGCTCTAAATACATCGTGTATCTGCACGCAAAAAGGCCATGGTTACTTGGGGAGAGAATAGTTTAATTGTAGAAAAATAGTTTTTTGCTTCGAAACCGTTGATGTTCAACTAGTGAATTTTGCTTTTTTTAAAACATAGGCTGTTCTTCTTAGTTAGTAAGACTAGATTTTGACATTAATTGTTGATTGTGGTAAAACAATACTGAAATAATAATATTGTAGAAGTATCAGCTAGTTATTGGAAAACCGAACAAATTTAAGAAACCGTCCCGATTCCTGTTCCATAATCACTGAATAGCGATTCGTGATCATTATTCTATCCATTGACCAATCGGCCTAATGTACTTCGGTCAGCTGTATTTTCACCATACCAGATGTTTGTAGACCTATGCACTTATAGTCTGTTTTACGGAACGACAACAGTGTTGATATTGATATTCACACTCACGGGCTTGGACGCGACCTCCTATCAAATTTTCATTCATGAAATGAGTGATCAGCTGATCCAAAACGTCTCGTAAAATGGCTCATAGCCTAGTTACATCGAAGTCTCGCGCTTAGTATTATACAGGCGTATCTGTAATGATCGATTTCTCTTCATCGATTTTCTCTTTGCTTAATAACTATCGGTGAATCATTTCCAGTTGTTTTTGTTGTTCTAGCCCTAGTCGTCCTTTATCGAAACAAACCAAGAGATCATCCTAGCAGTGAACATATCAAATTATTGTAAAAGATTGAAACTGACGACATTTTTGCCTTTCTCGTACACTAAGTGTACTGGAAAGGCTATATGTTCACTCCAAAATTGACTTTTTGATAGAAGGCCCGGAGGGTCGAGTCACATATACCAATCAACTCAGCTCGACGAATTGAGGTGATGTCTGTGTGTGTGTATGTATGTGTGTGTGTATGTGTGTGTACAAAAAAACTCACATCACTTTTTGGCAGTAAACCTCAACCGATTTCAATGACGAACGGTTCATTCGACGCGGAATCTGGTCCCATTGTTTCCTATTGAAAATGGTTCGGATCGGTCCAGCCGTTCCGGAGTTATGGCCATTTAGGTGTTCCGGATCGGTACCCCAGGAAGGGGCCAGATATGAAAACGCTACAAACCCATTCATGCGACACATCAAACTACGGCACTTTCGAAAACATGATGAACGGTAAACAGGAAAATAGTCTCGGGCCATATCTGAACCGGTAGTGTTCCGGAACCGGTTCCGGGTGACCCGCCGGAAGTGGCCAAATATGAAAGTGAACCAAACCCTTCATGCGACACATCAAACAGCGGATTTTTCGATCACCTGATAAACAGTAGGCAGGAAAACATTCTCAGACCATATCTGAACCGGTAGTATTCCGGAACCGGTTCTGGATGTTCCGCCGGAACTGGCTAAATATGAAAGTGAACCAAACCCATGCATGCGATACAACAAACAGCGGCTTTTTCGATAGCCTGATGAACAGTGGGCAGGGAAACATTCTCAGACCATATCGGAACCGGTAGTGTTACTGAACCGGTTCCAGATGTCACGACGGAAGTAGCCAAGTATAAAAGTTAACCAACCCCTTACATGCGACGCATCAAATCGCAAGCTCTTCAGGCAACCTGATAAACGGTTAATAAAAGAGAATAGTTTCAGATCATATTTGGATCAACCGATAGAGTTCCGGAACCGGTTCCGGTGTCCCGCTGGAAGTGGTCAAATGTAGTAGATATCAAAACCCATGCCTGCGGCACATTAAACAGCGGCTTTTTAAATAACGTGATGAACGATTAGTCAGAAAATAGGCTCAGACCACAACGAAGATCTTTATAAAGGCTACCGATAGTGTTCCAGGACCGATCTAGGGTGTCCAGCCGGAAGTGGCCAATTGCCAAAAAGAACCAAACCTATGCATGCAACACATCGAACCGCGGTCTTTTTTTAAACCATGAGGAACGATTAGCAAGGAAATAGGCGCAGACCACAATAGAGGCTACCGATAGTGATGCAAAACCAGCATTGGGTGCTTCCTAGGGTGCTTCGCAGGAACTTCAAAAATGAACAAAGTCAATGCAAGCGATAAATATGTGTACGAAAACAAAATCTTGACTGAACTAAGGCCACATACAGGGGATGGCCAAAATGTTTGGGATAGGCAACTTTTTTTCTCCCACAAAAAAATTCAACATGCTGTAACTTTTCATAGAGTGCATCAAAAAATCTCAAATTTTTACTGTTTGTCAACCTATTATATGTGCATCATTGGTACAAATTTGGGCTCGATTGATTAATTTTTTGCGAAGTTAGAACCGTTCGGGTAAAACACTATTATTTAGACAACTCATTTTTGAACTGTCATATCTCGGAAACCAGTGAAGCGAATTGAATGAATTTTTTAACGTTTATCAACAATATATTGATACTTAATACGACGTTATTAAATGTTATATTTTCTCACGGCTAATTAAGTTATACCGGGTTGAAATTTTTACCCATATAGAGGAAAATAAGTCAAATTTACGATACCACACAAAAATTACTAAATGTGTTCTTCCTTTAATCATAATAGGCTCTATTATATCTGATTAGAGATAACTTGAGAACAGAAGTAGAAAATCTTTGGATATCAACATTAAAATTTATTGACATTGATGTAAAAAAATACATTTTTTCGAGAAAAATCCAAAAAGTGTCAATCCATGATAACTTTTTTCAACGTTTAAAAAGTACCTATGTTTTAACAGTTTGTAAAGCATTTACATATTGTTAGTGTACGTTCAAAATTTCATTCAATTCGGTTCACTGGTTTCCGAGATATGACAGATCAAAAATGAGTTGCCTGAAAAATAGTGTTTTACCCAAACGGTTCTAACTTTGCGAAATATTAATCATTCGAGCCCAATTTTGTACCAATGATGCACACATAATAGGTTGACAAACAGTCAAAATTTGAGATTTTTTGATGCGCTCTATGAAAAGTTATAGCTTGTTGAACTTTTTTGTGAGAGAAAAAAAGTTGCCTAACCCAAACATTTTGGCCATCCCCTGTACATACAGACGTCTTACTCTACTCACTCTCCATCGTCCTTGTTTTCAACGGTTGAAACAAATCGACACTGATTCTTCATTAGGGCCTAACTGATATTTTCGATTTCTCTTCATCGATCCTCTCTTTGTGTTATTACGGAAAGTGTATTAAGTTTTCCAAAGATTTTTTGGTTGAAATGCGAAGACGACGACTACATCTTGCTTTAGCAACAAAAAGAATAATGATTTTGTTTGTTTTGATCAAGTTATTAGCGAAAGAGAGAGTCGACGAAGAGAAATCGATCAATTCAGTTAGGCCCTTATGAAAAATCATTGTCGAAATATGTATTAAGGGGCTGTCCATAAACCACGTGGTCATGAGGGGGGGGGGGCTTCGGCCAATGACCATTTTGTATGGACAAATAAAAAAAATTGTATGGACTAATGACCACGCGAGGGGGGGGGGTTGAACAGTCCCAAAAAAATGACCACGTGGTTTATGGACAGCCCCTAATCGTTGTTGCTTGTTTGACGTCTACTCACTACCAACATCAAGCCGCAGTGAAACGCAACCTGATTAGCATTTAGCGATTATTTTTTTCGTAACGATGAATATAATAGCAATATGTTACGAATGATATGTCTGTTTGTCTGTACTAAAGCAATCTCATCAAATCACTGAGGTGTAAAAATATACAATAGGATAGGTCAACGTTATATGAGAAAATTATCGCATTAACCCCGGAGAAAGTTTTTTCAATCCTCTTTTCCGTCTAAAACTACTGGGATTTTTTTATGGGATTTAGTATGGGCAATTTCACTTGCTTGCATTTTTTGTCAAATTTTACATGAATTTTGTAACCTATGACAAGGGGAATGACATATCCTTTTCTAACCTGAATATCCGCATTTATCCGTTTCTAACCGTCGCTAACCGCGTCTAACTTCTGCCCACTTAGCAGCTCGCTTAGCAACGGTTAGCGACGGTTAGAAACGGATAAATGCGGATATTCCGGTTAGAAAAAGATATGTCATTCCCCTTGACCTATGATAATAAAATATAGCCTAAAGTGTGAAGAAAAAACTATGTCGAAGACCGTAATGCAGGGCTGTCCAACATACGGCCCGCGGAATCGATGAATGAAACTTGGCCCAAGGATTGAAATATTTGAAGATATTTCATATTTAAATAAAATTTAATATTAAAAATAAACTCGAAATAGGTAGAGTGTTTTGTTAAAAATTTTCAAAGATTAAAAAATTTAAATACATAAATTTAAAAATTTTAAACTTGAAAGGTACAGCCAAATTTGAAGCAGAATTTCAGCAAAATTTACTGAATTTCAGAAAAACGTTGCTGCTGAACAGCAGAGTTTACTGAACGAATCAGGAAAGTTTGCTGAATTTCAGCAAATTGTTTGCTGCAACCTGCAGTTCGGCAAAATTCAGAAAAAAAAGTATTTAGGGTGATTTTTGCAAAACAATCAAGAATTCTTGCTCACATTTTATGACCCAAATGATGTCAGTGTTGTGATTTGCCGTGAGAACGGGTAATCGGATGTACAAATTTCACTGTTGCATTCGTGCTTTCGAAATTTGATGTCGAAATTTAATGTCTGGCCCGTCGACTGGTATGGAGTATCACTTGTGGCCCGCGGCCACGAAAGGTTGGGCAGGCCTGCCGTAAAGTCATCTGTGATTGTGAAAAACGTTATATCCTAGCTTGTAGTTATCGTCTTGATGTTGATCGGTCTTCAGTGATAGTGAAGGTGCTCAAGCAGTCAACTGAAAATTCTGATATTTTTCAGCCCAGTCTATACGTTTAACGTAACGTCGGAATATGTTCAATTAATAAATTTCCCAATTTTATTAAAATTATTGCTTTTCTAAATAAGGTATTCTCAGGATTCAGGAACAGTTCGCATTACGTCGACGGAAAGATCATGCTTCGGAATGATGGCCCTAGCACAGAAACTAGCTTAACAAACAATAGTAGAAGATTCCAAAAACAGGACCGAATTCTAAACCGCCCGATAGGTAAGAGATTGTCCACATCACGACGGTTTCAAACCGAACGGACTCAATAAATACCAAAACTTCCGTATGACATGTTTAAGTTAGGCTAGGCCATCTTGACTAGGAAACCTTGACCGATTGAACCCTTGAAAAGGCGCCATACAGATCGAAACGTCGGAAAAAATCATAAACTAGTGTTTTCGATTCCCCCAAAAGGCTGAAGCCAACATTCTGAAGCAAAATCATCCAAGTCGTATCCCAACCAAGGAAAGATCATGAGTACATGTTCGACGAGAAAGGCACTATCACCACTAGGTGGATTAATCTGGGTTTTTATGTTAATGGACTGAAATTAATTCTTAGAAAATGGAGAAAATTTCTATTTGCCCGAAAGTACCATTTGCCAGAATGTACAATCCCCAGAATTTAATATTTAATATTAAATTCTGGGGATTGGTACATTCTGGCAAATGGTACTTTCGGGCAAATAGTATTCTGGCAAATGGTACATTCTGGCAAATGGTTTTCTGGCGTTTGTCATTCTGGCGAAAGGTTTTCTGGCGAACGGTTTTCTGGCAAATATCGCACAATCCTAGTGAAGACAGTGAAGATCTTGTGGAGCAACAATTGGATGAAGAACCAGAGGAAAATCTGAGGAATGATGTTTGCATTGAGGATTGTACGTTAGTCAACGATGACCTAGAAAATTGTGATTTTCTTGAAGAATCGGTTGGTGAAACTGATTATGAAAGTACGTATGAAAGTCAAGCTGACGATGAAGATGAGGAGCAGCAATCATTACGACGAAGCAAACGAGAAAAGAAAGCGCCTATCTGGTATTCGGCCTCGGAGCAAAAGTAGCGGCAATATGCAACGAAGAAATTCCCCAAAACACCTAAGAATTGAAGAAAACCGCAGACTGGGAAGAATGGAAACTGGCGATTAAAAACGAGCTTGATGCATTACACCAAAGTGAAACTTGGACAGCGGTTAACTGTGTGCCAAATGGAGTAAAACCAATCCACTCTGAGTGGGTTTTTGCAATCAAGGAAGATGGAAGATATAGAGCAAGGTTAGTCGCAAAAGGATGTTCTCAGCGGCCTGGAGCCAAACTAGAAAGCAAATTATCACCTCACAAATGCAGATGCACAAATGCAAGTACAGTATGCAATGACTTGCTTGAAAGCATCCGTAGGGGATGGTTCATCATGCGGTAAATAAACCGAACAATAAACGTATTTCCTGATGAGGTTTCCAACAGATACATCAATTGTGATAGCACATACATCTCTGGTAGTTAGTTCAGAGATGAGTGTAGCAACGATTGCGTTGTTGACAAGCACACATGCTAGAGGCATGACACGTGAGTTTGCCATTTCATTTTTACTGAAAGTAGCAAACACCGGATTCACAAGGTTTCCTAGATAGAAATTCCCCTTACGAAAGTAAGGTTCTTGGACTAACGCCACTTGGGCTGTACCATTTTGTATAAGTCTACAAAGATTGATCGTTGCTGTTCATTTGTGCTGAAGATTGATCTGAGCTATCCTAACCGTAGCCACTACCCAAACTAGGCAAGATTAAACTCTTTACAATCACAGCACAAAGAACAGCAACAATAAAGCCAGATCGGTATCGATTTGAGTGCGCCAAAAGCGAGAATGCACAGAATACACTGTGTAAAACGCATAATGCGACACCATATAGGTGAAAATTTAAACTAATTAATAACATCTTCATAATCCCGCCCTTATTCAGCCTCAAGTATAAGATTGAAGAAGGGCAGCTGATTGTCTCGGAGAAACACAAGGTCCACCGCGCTATTGCTCCGGTTAGCACAGTAAGGGCAAATACTGTGGAGGGTGCCCTGGTACTCCACAGGCTCCGTTTGCGATTAGGTTTTTATAAGACCCCCCTACCCAGTAAACCACACATCGTATTAAAAAGTCTATTCAAAATCGCATTTCCAGCCGCCAGAATTCAAAATCGTAAAAACCGCTGAATCTTGTGACAAGAATGACAAATCCAATTGTATATAAATCATCGTTGTGATTTATTTACGAGTAACTTTGTTGTGTAAAAATCAAGCCGTAAATAGAGCTAATTGCAATCATTGCTGTTTGTGCACGCTGGCAGGTCACATATCATGTTAGTGAAGTTTGGTTGGGAATCGCAACGACTTGACAAAAGTTATAACTAAGCGTCGACACTGATAGATATAAAACATCATTTCGATTTGTTCACCAATTATATTTAAATGGTTGTCACTGGCAAATTCATGGTCACAGATATGATGTTCAATTCCATTCCATCATATTTTATCACATCAGCTCTTCCCGATAAGCGATCACCGCACTGTAGTCACTATGATTCTGAGATTATGTGCTTAAATCCAATTCTTTACCCAGATCCTTGCTAGTTCTTCTCACAATTTTCAGCACAACATGTAGAGTAAGTCGTCCTGTACGAAGTTTGGCACCGCGACGAGATGATTGGGTGTAATAATCATCTCACTTATTTTGCTCACCACCGCCACCAATCGTCTCTTGCTAAATATGTTTTGGTATCCTTGGGATGTTCTTCGTTACCGAATGAGGACGCACAATAATTTCTCCAAGGGTATTAAACATTTTCCGCGACGACGACGACGGACGACGACGACGGACGGCGGTGACGACGGACGACGACGACGATAACGCAAAGGCGGCACATACACTTGATGTGGGGCTTCTGTTGTAAACAAAACATGCCGTAATAAACGCAATTCAAAATCGCAACGAGTTGTATATTTTGACAGCTCATATTTTGGTGTATCATATATCAGTATATCAACGTAACGAAAGGAATCGCAATGACTTAGGAAAAATTACAACCCAGCTTTCATATCAACGTTCATATAGGAAAGCAAAGGCAAGTTTCACGTGTGGGTTAGAAAGCTCATGTTAATATTGGTCAAAATTTAAGCTGTACTCACGACTGATCGATTAGTACAGTGGTATGAGCCTACACTCACAATCTCGAAGTTCCGTGTTCGAGACTAGGTGTTTACATTTTTTTCGTTCATATTTTGGACGTCGTATTACTAGTTATAGGAAGTCGTATTTTCTTTCTTTCGATCGATTGTTTGGGGCATCGTAAAATTGTTTATAAGAAATCGTGAAATATCGCCAGAAGTTTGTATATCGCCTCCACTTTGGTATGTATATAGCAGTTTTGTGCAGTTTATACGATTAAATAGATTCTTATATAGTGGTGTATAACACAAATTATACAGACCAAAATGTTAGCTGGGTAACCATTCATTCCTAGGCACCGTAAGCGTAAAGCCGCATAACACCATGAATTAGGGGTCACCTGATTAGTGGATTCCTACCACTGGAACAGGCGGTCCGTAGTGCTATTCTTAGCCAGTTGAACTAACCGCTACCGACACTACACAGCTATCTAGGCTGATCGGGAAAAGAAGTTAATATTGGTGATCAACTTCATACGGGCCCGAAAAGCCGTAAAAACTGGTCTGGATTAAAACGAATTCTGAGATACCTACGAGGAACAAGCAATACGAAAATAGTATACGAGAAGCGAAGCGGGTTTCCTGCTCGACAACCGACAGTAAGTCTATCCACCAGTGAAGCAGAATTAATAGCACTTTGTGCAGCAACAAAAGAAGGAGTGTGGTTAACACAACTTCTCAATGAACTGGATGTAGTCACAACACTATTCATCATTATAGAAGATAGTATTCCATGCATCAACTTACATAATAGATAGAAGGCACATTCTGACTTCAATCTTGCATACAATATTGTATGGAGAGCTTTGAGGGGAACTTTAAGCTTTACATATTGTATGCAGTGATACCTATACAAATGTGCGCAATCCGATATACATAGGATATCTGCCGTATGCGGCATAGTTGTCCCATGTTCTATGGTAATCCCTATTAACATGGGACAACTATGCTGCACACGGCGGATATTGTAAATGTGTGAATACAAAACTAGCAAACTGAACTGTATTAGATATAAGCATCGATATAGAACCATGTACATAATTAATGACCTGACAAGTTGATTTCCAATAAAAGTATCTTAAAACCTGAAGAGTTATCGGATTATTATTTCCTACACAACAAGTTCTTCCCGATGCTTCCCTCCATGGCTGCTTCTCTCAATCTAAACCAAAGTTTCTTTAGGAAGCTGAAACAACTTGGCCACCAAAAGCTATACGCATCCAACTATCATGTCCAACTGTATTACAAGCAGGATGTAGCCTTGACTTTCTTACCTCACAAAGGAATACCAAAGGGATTCGAGGAATTAAGAAAGACTCTCGATGACTTTTTGGCTTATGTTGATGAATATTATGTGAATGGTAAAAGGATGGGGATTGGGGAATCAAAAGAGCGCTCGCCCCTTTTTCTATCCAGAGCTGTGGTCAGTTTACAATAAAGTAAAAAAGAGCATTCAAAAGGCGTCCAACAACATTGAAGGGTGGCACAATAAACGGAGCGCGTTGTTAAAACATGGGAACCCACAACTCTACAAGGTGGTTAAGCAATTTCAACTTGTGGAAAAAACGCCAGTAGTGAAATTCTGCATATGTCCGCTTCAAGCAGAACCAGCAAACAGAAGAACAAAGAAAGTAATCAACAAGTACGACAAGATTGAAAAATTGGTACAGTCCTATATGAACCCGAACACTTTTTGAATTACCTATCCAGTATCGCTTTAGTCCTAATCAATAAGTAGGTTATTAGTAAGGTTAGCAAGATTCAATGCTTTTTCCTTAGAATAAATATAGAACGAATCGTTTTACACGTCAATCCTAGTGCCAGTTCTATGGACAGGCTACGTGTTGTTGTCAACAGTTGCGTCCGATACGTTTAGGGGCCGTCCATATACCACGTGGACAGAAAATACATGGTTGTTAACCCCCTCCCCCCTCCTCGTGGACAAGCGTGGACTTTTCATTGACCCCTCCTCGTGGACAAGCGTGGACTTTTCATTGACCACCGCCCCCCCCCCCCCCCTCCCCCAATGTCCACGTGGACATCCGAAAAAAAAGTTTTTTTTATATTTCAAAAATAAATGGAAAAAGTGATTTTGATTTTTTTTTTAAATTTTTTATTTCTTCGTAAACAATGTCTTAAATATAATTGAAAACTTTATAAAATTCTATAACTTTACATAGAATACAAACATGTAGCACAAAATAGGTACTTTTTAGAATGTCTGTTTAATCAATGATTGCCTGATTGTTTTGTTGAGATAAGGTAATTTTAAATCTTAGATGGTTGTTGAGATAAGATTATATTTTTTAGATTCTTACAAAATAAACAAGATTTACAGCAACTTAATTGTATTGGTGAGGTTTAGACTTTAATATCCATTAGAAACATCTAAAACTTTAAAGTAGTTTAAAAATTTGATAAGAAACTTCAAAAAAATCATACAGAACTACAATGAAAAATTTTTGACTGAAACACCAACATTTGCATGGTCTACATTCCATTTTTAATCTCCAGAATATTCCTCGATGAAGAAAACTAAGTAATTAGAAATTCTGATAATTTAAAACAAATTAGTCTGTGAATCAAAACCATGATTTTTTTTCCTTGAAGAAGTAACTTACAACTAAAAGACAATGTATAATAAATGTATAATAATGTATAAATGTATAATAAATGTATAACAAAACAATGTATGAAAGAACTGTTGAAGAGAATCTTATCAATAATGCGTTTGTAGATTCTTGTTTCCTAATTTATATGTCAATGTTGTCCACGTGGACATTTTACGAACCCCCACCCCCCTCTCCGTGGACAAGCGTGGACTTTTCGCTAACCCCCTCCCCCCACCAAGCTGTCCACGTGGTATATGGACGGCCCCTTACGGACTCAACCGCTACGCAAGGGTGCGTCATTTACAAATGAACCTGATAGGATGTTCGTTGCAGTATTTATATGCATATCGGCCATGTGTCTTTTTTGGAAGCTAACTAAAACACACGCTCCTCCAGTACTCTTTGAAAAGCTGACAATATCTCAACGCCAGTTCGCAGAACTAAGTATAGTATTATGTCTCATGATTATGAAGAATTCTTTTTACGATACGGAGGTAGTATTTAAAAAGGAATTTCCTTATACTGCCTGATAATAAACGAATGAATGAATGAATCGTTTTATCACAAGCAGGTTTATGGTGCATTCGGGTAAATGTCGCATTCGGGTATTTGTAGCATTCGGGTAAATAACGCATTCGGGTATTTGTCGCATTCGGATAAATGTTACATTCGGGTAATGTCATTCAGGTAAATGGTTTTTGGGTAAATGTGAATTTCTTCCTGAAGGATATTTGGAAAGTATTTTTTAACGAGTTCCGTATGAAATGTGGAAGAAATTGCCGAAGGTATTCTAGAAGGCAATTCCGAAAGAACTTAGACAGGAATTTCCGGCTAATCTCGCGAAGGCTCCTAAAAGAACCCCGGAGAGATTGTCCTGATCCCAGAAAATCCGGAAGGAAAGATGGAAATCCGAACAAAAAAATCAAAAGACCTTCGGAAGATGGTGACTGGAAGCAATTTCCTTTCTAGTAGGAATTCCTCGAAGAACTTCGGAAAGGATTCCCGAAGTAGCCCTGAAAGCAAATTCCAGATGCACTTCGGAATAAGTTCCTGGAAACCTCTGAAAATATCACACATACCCGTTTGTGCACTACTTGGTGAAAAATTTAGGCTACGACATCATAAGCAATAAAAAAACTGTACTAAAACAAAATTACTAACTGATATTTTTTCTTTTATTTTTAGATAAGCTGGCTTCGTAATCCAAACTAGGCAGTGAGGTAAGTTTATACAAATTAATAGGTCTTCGGCAACAGCTTACGTCTAAGGAAAATATATCAGATTCAGTGGAACCAACACAGCAAAAAAAAATCTTCTTTGCGCTGCATCATTTTTGCTGCACATCATTCGCGTTGTAAAAGTGATATACATATTACCGTGATTTCGGGTGAAATTGACCACTTTTCGCTGTTTTCGACGTCTAATTTTTGAATATTTAACGATATGGTTAAACTTAATGCTTTAAAACAAGTACGACCACGGTTTTCACCAGTCAACGAGGTTGAAATTTTTACTGCAAACTATTTTATTTTGATAAATGGCATTTGAAATTAAAAATCCTAAATTTTACTTTCGGGGTGAAATTGATCAGTCAGTGAAATGCCTTTGTATGTTCTGAAAATATTTTTTCCACCTAATTATCCACCCCAGAATGCGAAAAGCTATGCAAAACTTTTACAACTTTACTAAAGTTTTAATTATTTAAGTTTAAAGTTTGATAAATTCCAAGAAAACGCCTGAAAGTATGCATGTTATACATTGAGTAAGTAGATACTTGCGGAAAAAAGTGCAATTTTATGCATAAATTTAAATATTTATAGAATTTTTGATGCTTAGCGAATGCATGGCAGCTAAAAACATCTATTCGAATGTACATTACATGTGCGATACCGCCACGGCAACAAAAGTTTGAAAGTGTCTTCGAAGTTCGGCTAACACGCAATTTCGGAAAATTTTGAATTAAATACATAAATATGTGTCTAATTGGCTGTAAAACACGTAAACTCAGCATTCAATAATCCTTAAGCCAGATGATGATCATTTTCTACAAATTGTTTTAAGTTTAATGCACTATTTTCAACAAATAAAAATGGACCTCACGTCGATCAATTTCACCCCACTGATCAATTTCACCCGAAATCACGGTACATCCTTTCTATGCAGCAAACTAGCCGCCGCAGCTTGAAAATGGGTTTAGCAATGGCTAGAACAGAACCGATAGACAAGTCATATAAAAGTAAAATATTGACATGGATTCGTACACAGATCCGCTGATTGTGAGGCATTCTCTTGCCATTCAGCTATTTCACCGATTTGGAATATTGATGATAAATATGATACCGTAAAACGGGGTATCATTGATCAGCGGGGTATCATTGATCAGCGGGGTAACATTGATCGGCTTGACCGACCTCATGAAATGTTCAAACAAGCATTTTACATTGAATCAGATTCTGCAATCAAATGATATATCGTAATCTGTTATTATTCAGCTATCGAATGACATGTAATGCATGATAATTGAATTACATAAACAATGAAATAAATCTATTTTTCCATAAGTGTGTTTCGTAACGCAATGAGATACATTGTCAAAAAATCATGCATGGCATGAATACTAGATACAATATGAGGTTCGAAATCACTGTCTTACTTCAATATGATATCCTAGAGTTGAATTTAATCACCGAAACTTCTATGAGAATACTATTTTTCAATAAATTATACGATTTATTAAAAGTAGGCTATCAATTCAATCAAAATCCTTAAGCCATTGCCTACCTTTAGGCGTTATTCACGGTTTGGAGGATTTTAATCCTAAAATAACTCAAAAAGTACATAACTTGTAAGAATTTGGACAACATATTCGAAATCAGCGACCCCGAATTTAGTAAGTAAGGGTATTTCCAACACAAACGAACATTGATCACTGACATGACCAATGTTACCCCAAATCAACAAAATCAGAAATTAGATTTAAACATATTTTAAAGTTTTACAATACTTTTTCGAGTAGCTTGATCAATACTCAGAGGGCCAGTAGGGGGATTAGGGGCATAATGGACACCCTAAGCAAATGAGTATGTTAGGCACGTATAATAGACAAAAACTTAACATATTATCAGTTGGCTTACAATTTTAACTTGTTTCCTACGTATTTTAATCATTTACACCTGGTAGAATGTCATTATTGTGAAGAAATAATGAATAGAAAACCGTGTGTTTTTTGGGGCTGGCAGGAAAGGTACGGGGCGAAATGGACACCCATCGGGGCATAATGGACACCCCTGCATATTTTATGCTGTATCTTTGAGAATATCGACCAGTTAAGTAATTTGCCTACGGAGATCAATACCACAGATATAATTCTCCATCTTAGACGAGTTTACATAGCTTCAAAGTTAATTAATTCTTTTTTAGGCTAAAATAATCGGATTGAATTTTTTCAAACTCTCTAAAACGCCTAACAGTATGCAATGTGCGTACATCCATTCGTAATTGCCAGTGTTCATTTCGCCCCGAATAGACTACAAAATTGAAATTGCTATTTTCAGTGTGTTCTGATCAAAAATATAATACTTCATCCATTGCTAAATCTACGTATACATGTAGATAAGCTAACAATTCACTTGTTTGTATGGTGGATACACTCAGTCACTCGTAATACCTTATTTGCTACTGCTTCAATATTATAAGAAATTCACCATATGAAAAACATAACTCAATTTCTATGATATTTTGGTTATTTTAAAGGAATATAAATGGTTCTTTTGAAAAATAGAACAATGACTTGTTCCTTTACACTTATGCATTAAAAAAGTTACATGAAAGTCAACGGTTTCGGCAAAAACAGGGGTGTCCATTTCGCCCCGGGTGTCCATTATGCCCCTAATCCCCCTACTTGTTTCAAAAATATAAAACACGTGATGCTTGCTTTAACAAGAGAATTATTCAAGAAAGATCGAAGATTCTGATCAATGTTACCCCGGATTACGGTACCGTAATCTGGGGGGTAGTTGATCAGCGGGGTGAAGTTGATCATTATGGGATCCACGTCCTACCACCGCTGAGGACGCCACAATTCTGTTTCAATGGAAGAACTTTTGATGCATATCGATTGGGTGAATATATTTGAAGAATTTTCGAAGGTTTTTATGGCAATTGAGACAGATCTATATATATAAAAATGCAGTGGCATACGTGGGACCGCCCATAACTTGCGATTGGATGGTCCGATTTTGATCGTCTTAGTTTTGTTCTGTTAGTTTTCAACCAAGGAAGGTTTATGAGGCAAAAAACATGGAAAATTTAAGAGTTTTTGAAAATTGATTTTCCATACATTTTGACCGGGGACTTATGTCTTGGCTAGAAACTTGAAGCGTCAAAAAACGCAGTAGGCAAGACAAAGTTTGCCGGGTACAGCTAGTTTTACATAAAAATATCGACTTTTTTGGATGTGTAATGAAACTCAGTAAATTTATTTATTTCGTCAACCGTTCGTAGACTACATATGGTCGGCGTTAAGTCAGAGGGGACCAAGTAACAAAATTGACGAAAATTAGATTTTTAGGGCATTTGGTTAAGAATTACTTAAGCTACTTGGAACATTCACCCATTTTTCTTAATGTTACAATTAACGAGAGTTATAGCACAATTTTCTTTTGATTGAACTGCAAAAATCGATAATAGTGTGCAGTCAGAGTGGGGGTGTCATTGGGCCAAAACTGCATAGTCCATCCCTTTGTATGTCGTTATAACAATACTTTAGCTCTAAATCAATGTTGAATTCGGTAGACACTTCATTTATATATTGTTTAGGATTGTTTAAAGTATAAATGCTTCAACTTTAATTTTGACAATAATACAGAGTAATTAAAATTGGCCCAATTTCACCCCTTCGAGGGGGTGACATTGGGCCAAACACTAAAATTCAATCCAAATAGTTCAATGTGAGAAAATATCGCTTGCAAATCAAAACTAGTGAATATATATCTGCTTGCGCACAACCTATCAGTGCCTAGTCACTTTAAAATAACATCACAGACAAACAAACGTGAAAGTTTGACCACATTCATTGTAAACGATCGTTGATCAATTACAATACATCCGCTATCCCCTGGATATAACTCCAACTAGCATTCTCAAAAGACAAAAGAAATATTTCCTCATCATCTACCTATAAACTGATATGCGTGCATTTTTAATTTAGCATGAATCTTACATTTATTTCTAAAACAAACGCCGTTTTATGCATAAAATAATGTGAATACTCGCAGTTGTTTTAATTCACATTTGTAGGGTTCTCGTACTGACTGCATTGCTTTTATATGGCCCAAAGTCACCCCCAAAATGAGTTATTTGCCCTACAGCTCGAATTAATAAGTTTTTCATGCAAAATAGCATACAAAACCAAGAAAATTTATATTACTTCTCAAAAAAACTACCCAATATATCTAGAGAACAGCAGTTCATTACATGTCCGATGTTCAGCTGTTTTCTACTGGGCATTTCAAAACAACGATTTTGTACAGTACGCTTAACCATGATATTCACATCACGTTTTCTTAATGGAAAATTAACAAAATGTGACATTTTTCTACAGCGGATGATCAACGCAAGTTATATTTGCCATATGGTATCAGCTTTTTGATAATAAATGTTAGTATTTTGAGCGAAACATCTTTCTTGATTTTTGGCCCAAAGTTACCCCCCAGGCCCAATGTCACCCCGACTGGCGGTATTATGCTGCACAAAAAGTGACCCATAATTGTGTGATTTTCGGTGTTCCTTGGTACAATAATGAGTCACTTAAGGTGAAATGGGAGCGCGTCCAGGAGCATTTTTGGCTCGCGTTTTTGAGAGCACCGATCTTGTCATCCACAAAATGCACGAAAACGAAAATGCTACTCAATGTTTACCACGAGTGAGCAAGGCTACTCATTGCTTTTTCATCTCTGATAGTTGCTTGGATGACGAGATCCGTGCTTTCGGTATTTGCAAGGCAGCCATTGTGACGGCCATCTTTGGATTCGCTCATATATGTCCTTAAATTTTGCCTGAAATAAGCTTTAATTAGCTGCAGTCACATGAATTTCTACATTTAGAACGTAAATTATACCTTTGTTCTGGTGACGATACCATTTCGCAATTGAAAATAATTAAAGCTCGCTTTTAGAGAGCTTACGAAAGCAGCGCACGTACTTTCCGATATTCACCATCGAAGTGTTACTTTGACAAATGGTTTTGCGCAGAACAAAAAAATATTGAAAATATGTATGTTTTGATGTATATGCCCGTGTACGATACGTATAGTGACACAAAACAAATCAACTTATGAACGAAAAGTGACTAATAATTGTGTGTGACCCATAATTGTGCAATGAGTGTAAATCCAATTTGATATATCCAATTTTGTAATCATGGATTTTTTCCTTGAAGAGGGCTTATATTTCAGACAGGTTTGCCAAAACCAAACGCTTCTGCTTCAGCACTTGTTTTCCTCCCTCACGTACGCTTTCATATTTTTCTGCCTAGCCCAGTTCCTTGCTTACGTCTGCCTCGATATGGAAATCCTGCACTTTTTGTACGATTTCTTGAAGAAGGGGATTACCCCTCTTGAGGTTAGTGTACTGGTAGTTCATCGATTGGTTTTCGGCGAGAAATAATTAAAAACTTATTTGCCAGACTGTCCGGACGTTTCGGTCGAATTTACTGGCCTTCGACCATCTTCTGCGGACTAATCTTCTAGCCGTCTCTTAACTATCAGACGGCCATAACTTATTTCTCGCCGAAAACCAATCGATGAACTACCAGCACATCAAATCGCGGCGATTAAAACAATAATAGCACCTCTTGAGGTTAGGGAAGCACAAAATACCATTTGTGTCAACGCATGTTTTTATGTTTCTTACCAAGCGTTCTAAACACTTAAGTTCGTCTGAAGATTAAAAAAAAAAGATAAATATGTTAGAACATAAATTTTAACTAATAAATATGATTCATGAACACATATTTTAAAATCTCGAACCCCATATTATTTTATTACTTAGTACACCCATTCACCTTCACGTGGTTCATGTACAGTCCTTGACGTATAATGCTAACCTTGAATGTTTCGTACAGTTTACGAATTGGGAAATGCTGACAAAATCAAAACCTTTTCTGATGATTGAATGCATGACCTTATCTTTCATTTGTTCGATCATTTCTCTCCCCTTTCATCATTACCAAATTTTGGTAAGCATGGTTCAATGCATTCAGATTTTACAATTGCATCAAAAGCTGTTTTCAACGTCGCCCGAGTAATCCGAAATATGCTAGTGTCAGAACAAATATAGTCTAATAATTTTTAATTTACCTGCTGGTATACATAAGCATCCCTTACGTCCTTCAATTACACCCGGCAAGTGCTTGTTGTAGTCATCATGAAATCGTGAAGAAACGAGCTTTAAAATTTTGCTACAAATGATAGCAACATTGGCGTTGAGCTGTTGCGTACAATCTACTGGATTCGGTTGCATGTCGATCACAAACACATTTTATTTCTTGTATACCACAGCGAATACTATTCTCGGGAAACGAACTGTTAAGATAGTCCGGTGACGATTGTTTGTTGGTCATTTTCCCTATAACAGATATCCAATAGAACACACCAATTTTTCACTTTTGCCTATTACTTTCGCCGTTGAACTACCTAAAACAGTTTTCACAGTGATACTTTTTGCTCGTAGTTTATTGTTACTGTTGCCAACACTGGCAGCACTGGCGATGAAGGCCAGCTCGAAGTCCCTCGTCCTATCACAGCGAATGACAGTGTCAATGTCAACTGATGAGCACTAAGAGGATAGTGGGGGAAAGAAGCCGTCATTGCAGGTGTTTTCGATGGAACAAGGATCGGTAGAGCAAAACTATTTGCGAAGCAAACGTGGTCAAAATTAAAATTGTATGAATTATTGCTTTTTATTGTACCATCAGAGGAATTCATTGCGTAGGTGAGAGGTAGAATTTGTTTATTAGAGAGCTATTACCTAGAACCGTAAGTTATGATGTTTATCCCCTGAATAACAAATCCTAATAGTGGAATTGGAATTATAGGTTACCCTACCTACAGCTATAAACCCACGAAGGGTCAAACTCGTTATTTTTGTTGGATTTATTCCTTGAATTAGGCGACTGAATTGTAAGTACCCACATAATTAGCCAAGATGAAGCGAGCATTAATAAAAAATTATTCAGCTTTAAGATATCGCACCAGAAAACCGGCGTATCTCTAAAGAGGTCCGAAAGAAGATCCAACAGTTACTGACAGTTCAGTAAAACAAAGTACACTGAGCTAATTTTCCATATTAGGTTTATGTGTCAGCTGATATAATTTTTTGCAATTTGTAAATAACCATAATCATCATAAGTATGATACATATTCTACGATGAACTTAACACTAATTGGTTTCCAAGTTATTAGTTTCGAAGCTCCCGACAATTAAAAATGATTTCCTCTCCCGCTTTGGGAGAAGGCTTAGAATCTGGTTACGAATCGAATAAGCGGTGTGGAACAAAAACGATTTTTTGAACCACGCTAATGTTCATAGCCATGTTTTAGAAAGTCTAATCATAGGGCACTGCATTGTTTTGATTTTGTATGGGATTTTGACGTTTCTTGGCCTTGTTGTTTACTAAATTTCTGTAAGAGTAAAAGAGAAGGAGAGAATTTCATGCAGTGCCCTATAGCAGGTTATACAGTCGAGTCTCTTACTAAACGAATTCCTATTAAACGGACTCCTATTAAACGAACTCCTACTAGACAGGGGTGAGCGTTATAGGAGACTAAGAGCATATGGGATTTCAGCATTTTGGGGGTGTGGCCTATTATCTCGGGTGTGTTAAGAGTTAACGCAATACTTTCTTCGGCAAAGTTTTAGGGCTTGATAAGATCTACCATTTAGAACTTTGGTTCATATGATTAGTTAGCAATTTGGCCGCTAGAGGGACCATCAACAATTTGATGCTAAATTGCACTACAGGAACCATATCAGGTTGTCAAGCAAACGTTACGATATGCGACAGCTCAAGACCCTGATCATTTGGAAGGATAGTGTCTTCGGGAAAGTTGTTGGGTACGCCAATAACTTACTGACGATGAGTTGCGAAGTTCGAAATTCCTCCACTGGGCGGCGCTAGTGAGCAAGTAAATTTTCAAAACCTCATATCTCAGAACTTAGGAACTTAGGAAGTTGGTGTCTTCGATAACTTAGGAAGTTGGTGTCTTCGGCAAAGTTGATCAGTATGACATAAACTTACATAAAAATAAACACTTGTTTCGCAATTCTGCCACTAGGCGGCGCTAGTGAACATGCAAATTTTAGAAATCCCATAGCTCAGAATCCTGATAACTTAGAAAGTTGGTGTCTTCGGCAAAGTTGATCAGTATGACATAAACTTACATAAAAATAAACACTTGTTTCAAAATTCTGCCACTAGGAGGCGCTAGTGAACTTGCAAATTTTAGAAATCTCATAACTCAGAATTCTGATAACTTAGAAAGTTGGTGTTTTCGGCAAAGTTGATCAGTATGACATAAACTTACATAAAAATATACATTTGTTTCGCAATTCTGCCACTAGGCGGCGTTTACCGGGTTTTTTCGTCTTTTTTCGACTTTTTTGGTGTTTTTTCGGCTTGGCAAAACGACTGTCGCTCCCCTCGATAACTTAGAAAGTTGTTGTCTTTGGAAAAGTTGATCAGAGTGACATAAACTTATATAAAAATAAACACTTGTTTCGCAATTCTGCCACTAGGCGGCGCTAGTGAACATACAAATTTTAGAAATCTCATAGCTCAGAATCCTGATAACTTAGAAAGTTGGTGTCTTCGGCAAAGTTGATCAGTATGATATAAACTTACATAAAAATAAACACTTGGTTCAAAATTCTACCACTAGGAGGCGCTAGTGAACTTGCAAATTTTAGAAATCTCATAGCTCAGAATTATGATAATTTAGGAAGTTGGCTTTTTCGGCAAAGTTGATCAGTATGACATAAACTTACATAAAAATGAACACTTGTTTCAAAATTCTGCCACTAGGAGGCGAAATCTCATAGCTCAGAATCCTGATAACTTAGGAAGTTGGTGTTTTCGGCAAAGTTGATCAGTATGACATAAACTTACATAAAAATAAACACTTGTTTCAAAATTCTGCCTAGTGGCGTTTACTGCTTTTTGCCTTTCTCGTACACCAAGGTGTACCGAAAGGCTATATGTTCACTCCAAAAATGAAATTTTGATAGAGCCCCGGGAGGAGCAAGTTTCATATACCAATCGACTCAGCTCGACGAGTTGAGATGATGTCTGTGTGTGTGTATGTGTGTGTGTGTATGTATGTGTGTGTATGTGTACAAAAAAAGGTCACCTCACTTTTAGATAGTAAATATCAACCGATTTCAACGATCAATGGCTCATTCGACGCAGAATTTGGTCCCATTGTTTCCTATTGAAAATGGTTCGGATCGGTCCAGCCGTTCCGGAGTTATGGTCATTTAGGTGTTCCGGATCGGTACCCTAGGAAGGGGCCAGACATGAACATGTACCAAACCCATGCATGCGACCCATCAAACCACGGCATTCACGATTATCTGATGAACGGTGAGCAGGAAAATAGTCTCAGACCATATCTGAACCGGTAATGTTCCGGAACCGGTTCTGGGTGTCCCGACGGAAGTGGCCAAATATCAAATTTAACATAACTTATGCATGCGACACATCAAACAGCGGCTTTTTCGATAATCTGATGAACGGTTAGCAGGAAAACAGTATCAGACCACATATGAACCGGTAGTGTTCCGGAACCGCTTCGGGATGCCCCACCGGAAGTGGTCAAATATAAAAGAATACCAAACTCATGCATGCGACACATCAAACAGCGGCATTTTCGATAACCTGATAAACGGTTAGCAGGAAAACAATATTAGACCATATCTGAACCAGTAGTGTTCCGGAACCGGTTCCGGGGGTCTCGACGGATGTGGCCAAATATAAAAGAGTACCAAACCCATGCATGCGATACAACAAATAACGGCTTTTCTGATAACCTGATGACTGGTTATCAAAGAAATAGGGTTGGACCACATTAGGGACAGCCGGTAGTGCCGTAACCAGTGCCGGGTGTCCCTCCGAATGCGATTAAATCAAACTGCGGCGATTTTTGTAACCTTTAGCATGGTTGACGAGTTTTGTGCGGAAATCAACACTGGAGACCAGAAGCTCCACGATATCGGCCCAAAATTCAAGATGGCAGCAAAATGTTCAATGTGGCGGCTCAAAATTCAATATGGCGGCTGTTTAATAGAGATTTAGGCTCTTAAAGCATGCTATATGGGAATATTTGATATGTGGAAGATGTCTGGACTCCTAAAATGGCAACTAGAATATCCAAGATGGCGGTCTGAAATCCAAGATGGTGGCTTCAAATTCAAGATGGCGTCTGTTTAAAGAAGTTTAACCTTCCGTAACTCGCGCGGTTGCCCAACACCGTCAGCACCACGCTAATGCTGAACACGAAAAGCGAGATAATTCCAACGTGTTGTACAAAATACAACAGCGCGATCGCTCGAGGGTTAAGGCTCTAAAACCATGCAATATTGGTATATTTGGTATGGGGAAGACTACCAGAGTCCAAAATGGCGATCAGGATATCCAAGATGGCGATCTTAAATTTAACCCAGCCAACCACATATCGTTAATCATTGTGTGGAAAAAATCGTATATTTTCATATATTGAATCAGAATTGTATAATAATATGTATATTTGTTGACAATGATTGCACAAAATCGCATTTCATGCCAAATTAAATTTCAATTGCGATTTTGTTTCATACAGTCGTCTCCGATCATAAAAAGTACGAGATACTATCGGTAGGATCGCACAGAATCGGATGGAATCGTGAAAAAACATACATTCTAAGGGTCTGTGTCAATTGGGAAATTAAAATTAATTTTCACTTAAATTTGACAGTTCGGTAATTATTTTCTTAGGAGAACTGTCAAGTTTAGGTGTCGAACTGTCAAGTTTAAGTAAAAATTATTTTTAATTTCCCAATTGACACAGACCCTAAGTGTCAAGCTGCAAGTTCGCTAGCAATATATATGATTTCTTTGAATCGTGGAAATCGCTAGCATCGTATATATGATATCTTTGAATCGTGGAAATCGTCGCTCCACATCGTATATGAATCTGCTAAATCGAGCTTGCTACCTAAAGGTATGATCAAAATCGGTGAAATCGTATACAAATATAACAATGTTGTATATTGATCGTTTGCGTCACACTTGCGTCGTATACGAAGTGAATGAAATCGTAGAAAACGTATATTCATTTTTACTCTCGCATATGATTGTTACTGCACTTTTAATAGTCGAATCTTAATCTCGGAAATCGTAAATGGTTTTGTTTATATATTTGTATGATGGAGAAAAAGAAAAAAAATGGTATTCATCACAAATTTGTATTTTTGTTGTTGTTGACACATTCCAACCATAATTTCAACCAAATATATAGGTTTTCATACCAGCAGATGACTTACAATAAGTGATGTATAGATTCCAACAACGATGTTAATTCCGGGCCTCTTGCACGGCACCACTTTTGGTGCTACTCAATGCACAACAACAACGCTCCCACCACAAGTCTCGCACCGTATCATGCTAATTTTTATTCGTTTCATGCCATTCACTTTGAACTCTCTATTTTCGACTTGACAATACAGCCAATAGAGATAACGCACAGTTCTCAATCAAAGGACCTAAGTTCGATTCTCACTGAACACCAATTGTTTTTTTTATTTGAAAATCTTGAGTCGTATATTGGTATTCTCAATCGTAACAAGATCATGCATTATACGGATAAAATCGGCGAAATCTTGGCGAAATCGTAGAAATTTTTCGAGAAATCGTAAATTATGTTGGATGGAATCGCAGTAATCGTATATATGTTTCGATATGGCCTCCACTTTAGTATGTATATGCCTGTTTTATGCATTGAATACGATTTCTTTGGTGCTATATATGTGTGACTATTTCAGTTGCAATTTCAATATAGCAACCAAATTGCTGACTGGGAAGATGGCGGCTCCGAATTCAAAATCGCGGCTCTTTAATGGAGTTTTAGGGCCTGAAACAATGCATTTTTGGTATATTTGGTATGGGGATGATGTCTGAATTCCAAAAATGGCGACTTGAATATCCAAGATGTTGGTCCAAAATGAAGATGGCGGCTGTTTAATGAAGTATATTTCTCGTAGGGACGATGCCTGGACGCCAAAAATGGCGACCAGAACATCCAAGATGGCAATCTTAAATCTTAAATGGCAACTTCTAATTCAAGATTGCGTCTTTTTCTTAAGAGTTTGCGACTCAAACATCAAATGCCAGATAAACGATATGATTTCTGGTATCATGAAATGGATTTCTGGAGTTTTATTGAAATGGGGTTTCGAAGGCACGAGAAAGGCGCCATCACCGCTAGGTGGATTAATTAGGGTTTTTTTTCGTATTTTTTTCGACTTTTTTTGGGGGGTTTTCGGCTCAGCAAAACTAGTGTCGCTCCCCCCGATAAATTAAAAAAATTGGGGGCTTTGGCAAAGTTGATCAGAATGACATAAACTTACATAAAAAATAAACAATTGATTCGCAATTCTTTATTTTTTAATTCTTTTAATTCGTCTAGTAGTTTTAGCTGGCATACTCTTAAAAATTCCACGGAGGATTCCTTTTGAGTCCAACTGACATCAAGGTATACAACTCATAAAATATGCATCCTGCCCAGGGGCAGAATTTCAAACCAAGTACATCATCAATGAAGAATACAGTCTCTCCAAGATTGCAGAGTTCTGAGCTATGAGATTTTCAAAATTTGCGTGATTACTGGTGCCACCTAGTGGCAGAATTCTGACACAAGTGTCCCATTTTGTGCAAGTCTATATCATACTGATCAACTTTGCCGAAGACACCAACTTTCTAAGTTATCAGGATTCTGAGCTATGAGATTTATAAAATTTGTATGTTCACTAGCGCCGCCTAGAATTGCGAAACAAGTGTTCATTTTTATATAAGTTTATGTCATACTGATCAACTTTTCCAAAGACACCAACTTTCTAAGTTATCGAGGGGAGCGACAGCAGTTTTGCCAAGCCGAAAAACCACCAAAAAAGTCGAAAAAACCCGGTAAACACCCCAACTAACAATCGCCAGCCGCAAACAAGCATGCATGCTGAATTGTTGCTTTATAATGGTAATTATAGCTGAACTAAAATTATGCTGTACATATTACTGTACAAATGCTTTTTCAATTGAAAAAGTTGCCAATGTTCAACTTTTCGTATTGGTATTAATAATGATAATTTAAAACACTTTTCAAGCGTTTAATAAGATTTTTATTCGACTCGCAGTAATTCTTTTACAACATAGTTTAACAAGGCTTTTTTCTGCTTCTTGTTAAGTTCATGTAAAAATTAGGACATGTATCTGAATAATGTGTTTTTCACAAGTCAAATAAGCGCTTTCGTTTAATCATACTTCGACTCAGAGTACATGATGAAAAACACGTGTTTTTTACCGAGCAACAGCTAAATTAATCTGTTGTTCAGTCGTTAACCATAATGTTGTGCTAATTCACCACTGCTGTATAGGAGTCAGAGTCTGATCATTATTAAAACACGGGAAGTTTATGTTTTGATTTGAGCGCTGCAATTCATCATCTCTAGGATGGCGCAGATAGGAAGGCATGCGGCTGGCAATCGACGGGTCTCGAGTTCGAATCTGGATTTAGGTAAATTTATGTGTAGTTATTATTACACAATATTTGTTCACAGCATTAAGTTCCAATCATAAACTCTCGTGGAATTTGAAAAATTTTGCATTTTTTTATTTTTAATCATTTTTGCTAAAGCTGAATAACAGCTTTACTATATATTTGTAAAACGATTTCACAACTAACATTTCAGTTGGTACACAACACTATGCTTTACAGTTTCTCCAAATTTGTGTGAACAAAACCCGAACAAAGGTTGTGCCTGAAAATTATCCAAATGTTATTCAGCATCATGCTGAATCAATTCGTCGTAAAGGTGCTTGTAAAATGAGTGATTGTTAGTTGGGACCGCCTAGTGGCAGAACTGCGAAACAAATGTTTATTTTTATGTAAGTTTATGTCATACTGATCAACTTTGCCGAAAACACCAACTTTCTAAGTTATCAGAATTCTGAGCTATAAGATTTCTAAAATTTGAAAGTTTACTAGCGCCTCCTAGTGGCAGAATTTTGAAACAAGTGTTTATTTTTATGTTAGTTTATGTCATATTGATCAACTTTGCCGAATACACCAACTTTCTAAGTTATCAGGATTCTGAGCTATGGGATTTCTAAAATTTGCATGTTCACTAGCGCCGCCTAGTGGCAGAATTGCGAAACAAGTGTTTATTTTTATGTAAGTTTATGTCATACTAATCAACTTTGCCGAAGACACCAACTTCCTAAGTTATCGGGATTCTGAGATATGAGGTTTTGAAAATTTACTGGCTCACTAGCGCCGCCCAGTGGAGGAATTTCGAACTTCGCAACTCATCGTCAGTAAGTTATTGGCGTACCCAACAACTTTCCCGAAGACACTATCCTTCCAAATGATCAGGGTCTTGAGCTGTCGCATATCGTAACGTTTGCTTGACAACCTGATATGGTTCCTGTAGTGCAATTTAGCATCAAATTGTTGATGGTCCCTCTAGCGGCCAAATTGCTAACTAATCATATGAACCAAAGTTCTAAATGGTAGATCTTATCAAGCCCTAAAACTTTGCCGAAGAAAGTATTGCGTTAACTCTTAACACACCCGAGATAATAGGCCACACCCCCAAAATGCTGAAATCCCATATGCTCTTAGTCTCCTATTAAGCGGATTCCTATTGCGCCCCCCGACCAGGGATCTTATAAGAGTCTCGACTGTACTGTGCAGTAGAGTGGGTCATTGTGTATATGGAAAAATGAAAAATTCAATGGTATCCCATCAGATCAAAGCTTTCTTGATCCCATTTCAAGACCCAAGTAAGTGAGCAAAATTTGGGCACGATCGGTTATGTCTACGTTTTGCGCATCGCGTTTGAAGTTTGTATGGGATTTTACATGGGAAAACACACTTTTTTGCATTTCTCTCATAACAAGCTCGAGCTTTTCAAAAACCATGTAACCGATAAAGTGAAAACATAACTTAGAGTGTCCTGAAAAATTTTGTCGAAGACCGCGACGTGATCTGATGCTTATGAAAAAAGTTATAGCGTCGGTATTGCTTGGCGAAACAGCATGATTTTGTTGCTATTGTTATTCCTTTACATGTTAAACCATAAACACATGCATGCGGTTCGTTGGTTATAATTATTTTCATAAGCATCGGATCGCTTTGTAGTCTTCAGCAAAGTTTTTCAGAACATCCTAGGCTATCATTATACGTTATCGGTTGAAAAGTTTCAGACAAACTTTTTCAACTTGTGACAAAAATGCAAAAAAGTATGTTTTCCCATACAAAATTTCATACAAATTTCAATTGCAATGCGCAAAGTGTAGACACAACCGATCGTGCTCAAACTCCGGACAACTTGGTCCAGAGAATGTGTAGGGATGAGATTAGCTGGAATGCCGTTTCAACGGCTATCACCCATATCGTCTGGGAGCTACAGAGGAGGTGGCGCGTGGACTCGGAGAATGGCTAGTCCAGATGCAGTACAAGAGGTGGTCCAGGGGTTCGAAGTCGGCTTCGTAGGTCATACCGGTGCCCTGCGGTCGAGATCGACCCTTACAGCGATTAAGTGGCCGCGGAGAGGAAGTCCCGGTAGCGGTGCTGTCGTGGCGTCGGTCTACTGGGTTGGATCTGAGCCCGCGGTTGGAAAGGGGTCCCCGGCAAGGGTCGGGGTAGGTGAGATCCTGCTGTCTGCAACCTACGGGTGCATCTGATAGGGCCTGAAGGGTAGTGATGCCCTTCCTTTGCGTGCAGGTCAGATCGGGTTGCACGTGGGCATCAGTTCTTGATGTCCGCTCAGCAGTAGGGCGCGGGCGGAGTTGACCCTGCCCGCCTTCCGAGGACAAAGGCAGTGGCGAGGACCACTCGGGAAACTGGCTAAGCGCCAGCATGCTATCGTGATGGACTCTCCAGAGCGAGTCATCGATGTTCGTTGCTGCTAGGCTACGGCAGCTAACCTTGAGGGTGCGATATGCACTAGCCCCTCTCTGAAGCAATACCTTCTTGGTGGTTCCGGAGAGACGTAGGGTTTGGCGACCATAGGAATGTGTTTCAGTGGGTCGAGGAGAGAGTAGTCCTGGCTTCTACCGGCATTGTAGAAGACGGCCTCATCCCCACACTACCCTAACCTTCCTGTTAGGGTGTCTGATGAGCAGATTTATCCCCCTATGGTTTAGAAGGAAAAAAAAAAGGGCCCATATAGCCGAGGCGGTAAACGCACGGGTATTCAGCATGACCATGCTGAGGGTGACGGGTTCGATTCCCGGTCGGTCCAGGATCTTTTCGTAAGCTGAGAAGCAGGCTTTGTCCCAGTGAGAACGTTACGCCAAGAAGAGAGAGAGAGAGAGCTGTAATGGTTCATAACGCAACGCAATTCAGTGCTGTAATAAATCTTAAAAAAGGCTTATATGGCACATAACTCAAAAACAAGCGGCGTCGGTGGTGTAGTGGTAAGCGTGGTTGCCTCTCACCCCAGTCGGTCTAGGTTCAATCCTAGTCGACGCCGTCGGTATTTCTGAGACAAAAATATCTGATCACGCCTTCCCTCGGATAGGAAGTAAAGCCGTAGGTCCCGGCCCATGTGTTGATGGGTTCGATATGTAGGGTGTCAGGTGTGTGTGGATGTCTCCCTGACCGTCCGTGTTTAGGCTTAGTACCAGAAATAGGCGGACGTTAAACTAGAGCTGATGCCGAACGGTGTCGGCTCGCCAGAAATAAAAAAAAAAAAACTCAAAAACAAAACAAAAAAGTGCATTCCTAACATTTTAAGCTTATAAAGTAACTTTCTCAAAAATATTTTTTTGAAAACTTTCCACGAGTTCGGGCATAGTTTTTCCGGCTTTTCTTTACGGATTTTCTCAGCAGTGGCAAATTTTGTGGAAAACTTTTTTCAGTTCATATTTTTTTAGATTCCTGAGAAGATTTCCTTTCATTTTCTTAAAAAAAACTTTGTTTTTACGATGCTTCGTTCTTGAGTTCTGATTTTTCAAAGTAAGTAGTGTCAGGGGAAAACAAACAATTTACACCTGAGTTTTCCGGGAAAACAGGCGACCCTGATTTTTTTTTTTCATTTTTTTTTTTTGTTCATATATCCATGAGCCCTGCCTGTGGAAAAAGTTTCATGAAAATCTGAGTCTGTTGCAGAACAATTGATGCAGCAGTTGTGCTGATACTACGGGGTCAGCTTTGAGCATCTCGGCTGATATGATCGACATCCGGGGTGCTATTCGATTTCATGCTACGGATTGCTGTTTCTTTCTCCTAAACTGGCACTGATGGAGCTTCGGTGTTGACACGGGTGAGGGGCTGTCCATAAACCACGTGGTCATTTTTTTAGGACTTTTCAACCCCCTCGTGGTCATTAGTCCATACAAAAATTTTTATGTGTCCATAAAAAATGATCATTGGCCGTACACCCCCCCCCCCCCCCCCCCCCCCAATGACCACGTGGTTTATGGACAGCCCCTGATGCGTATCTTTGTCTTCTTGACGTAACTTCCCCACTGTGACAAAGCCTGCTTCACAAGTTAGTGTTCTATGCCAATCATCATTTTTCATGTGAATATTGTCATGACAATATTGTCAATATTATTGTGTAACGCGCATGAAGATAGGTAGGTACTCTATGTTCGAGGAAGTCAATGAAAATTCACTTATGAGTAATTCTCGCTGAGATCGGCCCACTATTTAAACCTTGTCTTTAAATATGCTTAACGTGGCGATTTTCTAAAAGTCCTTGCCAAAAACGTAAGGAAAATGCATTCGGTTACTCAAATTGATGGACCCCTAGTTAATTAGAGCCACAACATTTTTGCTCGATTTTGGACGAATGGTGGCTCATTCAAACCGTTATAACTCGGAAGTTTCTCCAAAAACTACCTCAAAACGAAATGTAGTTGATAAGAGGAACGATAGAGCCAATATTTAGGAATATAAAAAGTTGGGTCGGCCATATTGATTTTGGCCGCCATTTTGGATTTTCATACCATCATTTTTTTTCACCATGTTGGCAACCACCGATTTTCAAAATTTTTGCATTAATTGAAAACTGAGATATTTATACACAACATGAAAAAAATGGACATTTCGTTTTGAGGTGGTTTTCGGAGATACTTCCGAGTTATAACGGTTTAAATGAGACACTATTTGAGCAAAACCGAAGGGTCTGCAAAAATTGTTGTGGCTCTAACTAACGAGGGGTCCATCAATTTGAGTAACCAAATGCATTTTCCTTACTTTTTTGGCAAGGACTTTCAGAAAATCGACACTTTAAGCATGTTTATAAACAAGGGGTAAATAGTGGGCCGGTCTAAGCGAGAATTTCTCTATGCAAAGTTCCAGCTCCGACCGGGAATGGTACCCGTCACAATGAATACTCACGCCTTTACAGCTGTGGCTGAAGGGGCCCTCTAACGGCAATGATACAGATGTACCGCGAATTCTCAAAACTACCTTATCTGACGATCGGCATCATTCATCAATGGAATCGGCAAGTTTACTCGTCGACGAATCGTACTTACCCAGTAGTACCTAGTCAACTATGACACACGTACGAAATTTGTGAAAGGACTTTTCCCACTCGTATGATATCACGCAGAGGCTTGTGAGTATATAGCTTACAGCAAATCAGTAAACCTCACGCCAGAAAACAGTAGATCAATCGGTAGGGGTAAAACACATTTCATGTCTCGTCATCGCCCCTAATCGATCGGTTCGGTTCTGTGGAGTGCTCTAATTGAGCAATTTGCGCCAATATGCTGAAATTAATTTGCTTTACAAATGTGGTCCGCCGGGCCAATCCCCAGGGAGGCCGGCGATGGAGCGCACTGCATATATGCAAGTAGGGAGTTCGACTCAAGACCAGTAGCAAGAGAACGTTCGGGTTTTTATGTTTAGATGTCAGGTAGAAGATTTATTGAAATTGCAGGTGCACAGGTGAGAGAGGTCTGTGAGCAACTAAGAAGGTAAGTATGGTGAATTTAATGTGTAATGGAAAAAAGTCGTTACGATGTGTGAAAGTGTAGTTTACAAACATTGGAATTTAGTGAGTAGTTTAAATAATCCTAATCGGGTTTTGTGCAAACTAATGATCTCCGAACTTTCTAGATGTAGTTTTGTATTCGAGAAATAAGTGTCTTGTGAGCATGTTTGGCATGCTTCTCAGTTAAGTGCAAGTGTGCGCGGTTTTAATATGAAAATGAGCTACACTGTGCACATTTAAAGTGCGGAATACCATCCCTGCGGGGGGTTTTCATGTAGTCCGTGATCGTTTTCTTGAAGTTTGTTTGTTTGTTTTGAACTGGGTGAGCCGAAGATACTTTCTTGTTGGGCCGATGATATACCTATTTGCTCAACATCACATGTAAGACAGTGGTGTAGCCAGAAATTGTTTCTGGGAGGGGTTTTCAACGGCCAATGATACCTTTTTTTGATTTGACACTTACAGGGGGTGGCCAAAATGTATGGGATAGTCAACTTTTTTTCTCCCACAAAAAAAATCAACATGCTGTAACTTTTCATAGAGTGCATCAAAAAATCTCAAATTTTGACTGTTTATCAACCTGTTATATGTGCATCATTGGTACAAATTTGGGCTCGATTGATTAATCTTTCGCAAAGATAGAACCGTTCGGGTAAATCACTATTTTTTAGACAACTCATTTTTGAGCTGTCATATCTCGGAAACCAGTGAACCGAATTGAATGAATTTTTTAACGTTTATCAACAATATATTGATTAATTAATTATCTTTATTAAAGAGATTTTCAGCACAGTTCTTGGCTGGTTCATCTCTAAATATATTGATACTTAATACAATGTTATAAAATGTAATATTTTTTCACGGCGAATTAAGTTATACCGAGTTGAAATTTTTACCCATATAGAGGAAAATTAGTCAAATTTACGATACCTCACAAAAATTACTAAATGTGTTCTTCCTTTAAGCTAAATTGGCTGTAATATATCTGATTAAATATAACTTGAGAACAGAAATGGAAAATTTTTGGACATCAACACTAAAATTTGTTGACATTGACGTGAAAAAATTACATTTTTTCGAGAAAAATCCAAAAAGTGTCTATCCATGATAACTTTTTTCAACGTTCGAAAAGTATCTATGTTTAAATAGTTAGTGAAGCATTTGACACATTCCACGCACTTCTACGCCAAGGGTATGAAATTTCAAAGTGATTGTTTTGCCCCAAGCTTTCCAGCATATGAAAAACGGTAGGTTCAATCTTAGGAAAATCATTTGTTTTACTTAAAATTTGACTGGTAACGTATTTAAATAGTTAGGTGAAGTAATAGCATTTTATGTAAGAAAAATGAAATTTTTCATTGATAAATTTCAAATATGGCTGCTTGTATGTTAAAGTTTGAAAACATTATACCTATTTTTTGTTAATGTAGTATAATAATGTATATTTTATACACCAAAAGATAACTTTTCATACAAATGGGTTTTGACAAGTTTTAAGCACTTTTTGCAATAGCCACAATTTAATTATGTCCCGTTACGAAAATAGCACATTTGTTATAATAACGAATTCATTACGAACTTCAGAAAAATAATTTTCTGGATTCTCTTAGTACTCGTGGAGACCTTTCTTCCAACATATGGGTTACCTTATGCGTTATCTTAGGCGTTACAATGGGTATGTAGAGATGGTGTCCCGTTACGAAAATTTAAAAGACTTTCATAAGTGGATAAACAAGTTTCGTTTGATCAAATATTTAACCCAAAAAACGTAACCATGATGAAATGATATTATAGGGTGTATATATTTTCATTATCCTTATTGATGTAACGCCCCTACTAGAACAAAGCCCGTTTCTCAGCTCACGAAAACTACGTAAACAAAGGGCAGGTATTTTGGTGGATCAGTATAACAAGTGATATTTTATGAAGTTTTTTGGTGACAACATACTCTTTAAATGCTATAACCTTTTTAACATGTACTATGAATTACCACCATGATGATAAAAAGGCTTATAGAATCACACAACATTCAAAACTTGAAGATCCTGAAGTGATGGTTGGCATTCCTTCTTTACCCCATTAATCACCGTATAACTCATTTTTATGACGACAAACATATTTTGAAGCTTATGTTCTTATTGAAAATTTAAAAAAATGTAAAATGCATCACGAAAATGGCGTTGCATTACTTTTTGTGACAACATAAATTAGTAACCATTGCTGATTGAAAGTCTAGCGGCCTCCCTCTTGTCATTTTGATAGTCAACCTTTTTTCTTCTCGAAATCCTTGTATCGTTACGGGTTATCATAAGCTAAATATCAACGGAAAGCCCCCATAATCCCATCCCTTCTAAAAAAAAAACATTGTTCTCTCTTACCTTGACCAAACGGCAAGTTTAACGGTTCCCCAAAACTATCATAGTATAAAGGAAAAAACCCCTAAAAATGTAAAATTTATTTCAAATGAAATTGGCTCCTTTATTCCAAGAGACGAACCAGCCAAGGGCTGAAAGTCTCTCAAATAAAGATAAATCAATCAATCCTTTATTCCAAAGACGCATGAGCCTTCAAATAAAGGTTTAAAGAAACATGCGATATATGCTTGAAAAGACTGTTCTGAATGAATGTACTGTAGATATGTATCATTGAATCTTCTTCGGAGCATTATAATGTAGAATGTGGAAAAATCGCGAAGATAGATACTCCGCACAACCATAGTTTTGAAGATACAATTAACCTTCACGTACCCGACCCCCAATAACTCATTTTCAAAATGCTGGCATTTTGTGAATTTTCCTCCGATTTTTTTTTGAAGTCTCCCTTGATCGATCATAAATTGGTGTTTGTTCATTACACTCAAGTGGCCATGTAGTATCCGGAACAATTCCGGATATATTCCGGATTGTGCTGTAGTCAGGGGGTGGGGAAGGGGTATGTTTTGCAAAATGGCTAAAAGTGATTATTTCGTATGTGTTATTGTGTCTCAGAGGCCCCAGCAGAACCTGCTCCAGGTGTTACGGAGCGGCCAAATCAGTTGATACATACTTAAGCCATTTTTTTCTATTCAATTCTTTCGAAATCATGAAGATGGATACGTCGCTCTGCGTGTTTTGGTTGGAAACCAGAAATGTCCCCGATGACACCCTCGTGGAACCTGTGCTATATGTTCCGGGGTGGCCATATTAGTTGATACATACTTCAGTCTATCGTTTCTGATTCAGTAATTCGAAATCAAGAAGATCAGGTATCAGGTATCAGTAGGTCGGCTCTAGAGGCACGTTCTCCTCCATTTGGGAAATTTGTGCCATCGCCATGAACACGAGCCTATTCATCATTTACCTGACGGAGAAGGGAAGGAAAAAGGATAGGAGATGGGAAAAGACAGGTAAGGGAATAGGATCGTCATACTCGCAAAAGCGTACCACAATGGGTTCACATAGCGTCCTGAAAAGGACACTGTAATAACGCATAAGCGTGCCACAATGGGTTCGAACAGCGCCCTGAGAAGGGCACTGTGATAATGCATAAAGCGTAAAGAGAGCCTATAGCTCTTTACCACAGCGGGTCAAGAACAACAGAACGTCCTGAAGATTCAGGTTTCTGAAGTCAGTTTCACTTAATAAGTGTTTCCCGAGTACTCGGAAACGCAATTGCGCAAAAGCTGGACAGTTACATATTAAATGATACGAAGTTCCATAATCGGATTCACAGCTATCACATGCAAATGAATCAGCTTGCTGAATATTCGCCATGTGATAACTGAGTCGGCAGTGGCCAGTCAATGCTTTGACCAGCATGCTGCAATTCTGCTTTGACAGATTTGTTAGATACTTTGCCACCCCTAGAGATGGCTCAGTACAATACAATTTTGTTTGACGACATGACTCCAAACTATTCCAGTATTGTTTGTGCTGAGTGGCAGCCCAGGTGTCAATCTGAAGCTTCACCCAACACTTGGATACCGGAATAGCTGGCTCAGGGCCAATGAAGTCATGTGATGCTCCAGTGCGAGCTAACTCATCAGCCAATTCATTTCCAGCGATGGAAGAATGGCCAGGTACCCATACAAGGTGAACAGCGTTTGCTGAATGCAGCTCCTCGATTTGAGTTCGACAAGCGATAACTATCTTCGACCTGGAGTTGGCCGAAGCAAGTGCTTTAATAGCAGCCTGGCTATCTGAACAGAAGTATATTACTTTGCCCATTACGTGCTGCTGAAGTGCTGATTGCACTCCGCACATAAGAGCAAAGATTTCGGCCTGAAAAACGGTGCAGTGTCTGCCAAGTGAATAAGACTGATACAGCCTTAGCTCACGAGAATAAACACCAGCACCTGCTCGACCTTCTAGAAGGGAGCCATCAGTGTAACATACGATGCCGTCTGAAATACTTCTCTCCAGATAACCAGATGTCCACTCTTCCCGGGAAGGGAATTTCGTGGAAAATGTCCTATATGGAAAATTACAAGCAATTGTAAGATCACTTGGAGCAAGGACAACTTTGTCCCAATTCACCAAAAGTGGAAACAACGAGGTGTGTGTTGAACTGCGGTTCACAGGAGTTTCCTCTAGTAAACCGAGTACCCATAGACGGTAAGTGCAAGAAAGTGCTTCTTGTTTGAGATGAATGTGTAGTGGGACAACGTCAAAGAGAACTTCGAGCGCTGCCGTGGGAGTTGAAGAGAACGCTCCAGACATCGCCATTAAGCACATCCTTTGGAGATGGCCTAACTTTGATTGGACCGTTCTCACTTCGCCCTTTTGCCACCACACAAGACATCCATAGGCCAATATTGGCCGAACAACAGTTGTGTAGATCCATTTGATATACTTGGGTTTTAGACCCCAAGTTGTACCAAAGGTTCGCCGGCATTGCCCGAAGGCCATACAAGCTTTCTTGATTCTGAACTCAACATGAGGTGTCCAGGAAAGCTTGGAATCAAGAATGACTCCAACGTACTTTACCTGTTCAGTCACATTGATTTCAGAATCAAAGAGACGTAAAGTTCGAACACCATTACGGTTTCGCTTTTCCGTGAAAAGAACAATAGATGTTTTACTCGGATTTACCGAAAGGCCATATTGGCGACACCAACCCTCAACTACCTGAAGAGCGTTTTGCATCAGGTCGAAAAGGGTGCTGATGCACATACCGACTAACAATGTTAGGTAGTCGTCGGCAAAACCATAAGTAGGAAAACCGCTATTATTGAGTTGCCTCAATAGCGTATCTGCTACGAGATTCCATAAAAGTGGTGATAAGACTCCCCCTTGGGGGCATCCACAATCACTCAATTTCCTAATCGCCGCTTGACGCAATGTCGAGAAGAGATGTCGGTTTTTGAGCATTTGGTGAATCCAATTGGAAATCATTGGAGATATACCATGACCCCGTGCGGCTTCCAATATGGCATCGAAAGGCACGTTGTCAAAGGCACCCTCGATATCTAAGAAAACACCCAAGCAGGATTGCTTTTGAGCGAATGCCTTCTCGATATCGTAAACAACTTTGTGTAAAAGAGTCACAGTGGACTTTCCAGATTGGTAAGCATGTTGGTTCACATGAAGAGGCACATTGGCCAGATAAACATCACGGATGTGATGATCCACAATGCGTTCTAAGCATTTCAGAAGAAAAGAGGTCAAACTGATAGGTCTGAAGCTCTTTGCTTCTTCATACGACGCGCGACCCACTTTCGGAATAAACTTCACAGTAATATCCCGCCAGGATTTGGGAATATCATGAAGATGGATACGTCGCTCTGCGTGTTTTGGTTGGAAACCAGAAATGTCCCCGATGACACCCTCGTGGAACCTGTGCTATATGTTCCGGGGTGGCCATATTAGTTGATACATACTTCAGTCTATCGTTTCTGATTCAGTAATTCGAAATCAAGAAGATTGATATGTCGCACGGCATGCTTACGTTGAAAATCAGAAGTGTCCCCAATGAGGCCCCGTGGAACTTGTCACGGGAATCCGGATAGGCCAACTTATTCAAATCTGGTTATAGCAGGTGTGTTTCACTGTTTGGCTGAAAATCTATGATTCAAATACAACAACACACAAAATAATCACTTTTAGTCATTTTGACAACCCCCTGACCCCAGCACAACCCGGAATATCGCCGGAATGGTTCCGGATAATGCATGGCCACTTGAGTATGATAAACTAGCACCAATTTATGATCAATTGAGGGCGACTTCAAAAAAATCGGATGAAAATTGACAAAATGTCAGAATTTTGAAAATAAGTTGTCGGTATCGGGTACGTATAGGTTAAATAAATCTCGAAACAGGTTCCCCAGGGCTCATTCCGATGGCCACCATAGGGCCAGAGCGGGTTTGAAGGCATATTTGTGTCCTGCCGGACAGATACCATCTGTCTGAAAAATATTGCCGAAGACACCGACATTCTATCTAGCAAAACATTTGATCTACAACTAGATGTCTTTAGCCGTAAAGGGACACCATCAGCAAAACACTGTTTTCACGCGAGCGTAACGCTGCGCTCCCAAAACTAAATCAAGAATATTTCCAAAATTATACATTTCTCAGTAAAACTTACTTCGGCAATCTTGTTCACATCAATCCGAAGAAGAAATGTCTAGAAGACTCTATTATTCAAAACCTCATAACAGAGCTGATATACGCATTTCAGTTTGAAAATTTTAAAAACAAGATTTCTGCGATGGTGTCACGTTACGAAATTTAACATGTTATATCATGTAAATTGGAACCAAAACCCCATAAAACAAGTACTGCTCCAGAAAGTACATCTAATAGGCTTGTTATAAAACCTGTTAAACCATATGATCATGAACATTATATTCGATTGCAGACGTCATTTGTTCACGAAAGTTAGTTCCTCGCGGTGTCCCGTTACGCTGGAATGTGTCATTTGTATATTGTAAGTGTACGTTAAAAAATTCATTCAATTCGGTTCACTGGTTTCCGAGATATGACAGCTCAAAAATGAGTTGTCTAAAAAATAGTGATTTACCCGAACGGTTCTAACTTTGCGAAAGATTGATCAATCGAGCCCAAATTTTTACCAATGATGCACATATAGTATGCTGAAAAACAGTCAAAATTTGAGATTTTTTGATGCACTCTATGAAAAGTTATAGCATGTTGAACTTTTTTGTGAGAGAAAAAAAAGTTGGCTATCCTAAACATTTTGGCCATCCCCTGTATATTTTGCAAACAGTAATGAGCAATTATATTCGTAATTTGAAAATAGCAGCGCAACTGAAAATTTTTTTCATCGCAAAGTGCTTTATACTGAAAATATGTTCCACAGTAACAGGTGATGATTTAGAACATGGTATTCACGGCATTGGCATTTCTGGATGACTCGCCGTACGGTGAAGATCTGGTCCGTAGACTAGCCGAAATATGAAAAATTCCACGTGGCACCCTCTAGAATCGTGCTATTGAATGAGAAGAACCAAGAGAAGAACAATCTTTGAAGGTTTTAGTTCAACCGGTTAAAAACTAGCAGGCGCAAATGAATTAAAGTTTTGTGTGGGATATTCAGTCCTAATATATGGGAAATTGGATGACTTCTAGTCCCTCTTTAGCACGCTTCACATTGGAGTAAATCACATCAAAACCTGATCATAAGTGGAAAAACTCAAAATGAAGTAATTGGGTTTTCCGTTGTGTTTTTGCCAAGTGTAGTTATCGTGTAATCGTTTGACAGCTAAGCAGTGTACAAATGTTTTATTTACGCTTATCAGAAGAGGTTAAGTGAAGCTGAAGTTTAGCCATTTTCTTCGATATAACTCACAGCGCGTGCTAGTTTTGACCGTACAATGTGAATGAAATTGATAGTCAATCAATTCAACAATGCAGTTTGTTAAAGAAGGTTAATGTTGTTATTCTGTTAATTTGAAACCCAAACAAATTGACGTTGAATTTACATACAATATATGAAAATATTGAAAAAAAAAAATTGATGGAATCCTTAAAATGAAATAAGTTGATTTTCCGGCTGTTTCCGGAAAATCTGCGTTTAGTGTATGATAAAACTATTGTTCCTCTTTCAAATGCAGAAAGAAAACCTTCCGGATGTTTCCGATTTCAAAAGTTGCAACACTTTGAAAAAATCGTGATAATTATATTATTTTATGATATTATTTGCCTTAAAACACTATTTGGCTCTCTGAACGTATTTTTGCTGAAAACTAGAACTCAACAGCTTTCAAGCAAAAAAAAGAAGTTTAAAATCGGTCAACTGGTTCAAAAGTTATGATTTTTTGAAAAATTTTAGTTTCGAAAAATCTTGACTTTTACAATCATAAAATTGGTCACCCTAATGACGAAATAAAAAAATACGAAAACTATGAAATACTAATTGGGGTTGCATTTGGGTTGTGAAAATGCGTCAAAATAATTTTGATCAGTTTTGATGTACTAGGTGCTCCACTGTGCGCTTGTTTTACAAGTTCTATTTGGCTCAGATGTGAAAAATATCAGTTGATACCCCAAGGAACAACTTTGTAGAAGACCATAAAATGATAAAACTTAATTTAGTTGTAGTTTAAGCTAACGGAAGCAGAATGAGGATATCTGCCCCGTTGACTCACAGTTGTTACATGCAGTACATATTTGCCATGCGAAACTTGCGCGCTACATCGCAGGCAGCTACCCTGGAAGAATGCCAGAATAAATTCTTTGAAGAATCCCACATAGAACACCATACAAAATTCCTGAAATGTCTTTGGAGGATCTCCAAAAAGAACTGGGGTAGCTCCAAAGAAACTCTTAGGGAAATCCTTACACTAATAGCGAAAGAAATTTTGGAAATAATTCTTGGCAGAATTTCCGTAAGGGCTTCTAAAGAAAACCCCGGGGAATCTATTGGAGGAATTTCTGAATGAAAATCGGGACGTAACTACTGGAAGCATTGCAAGAGGATCTCTTTAGTATACATAATCCACAATAAGTTTTTAAAGACAATTCACACCGTCTTCAGCCAGAGGCTGCACAGACTGAACACATTACTTACACTAGACAACGGACAAGACACAGAACACCCAGTGGCCCAGTGATGAATTTTTCGTTTTGACGAAAAGTTTCCACCGACTGGAGCGGGAATCGAACCCACACTCCGAGGCTTACGAAACGCCTAGACGACTGCCGCCGCTAACCGCACGGCCACGAAGCCCACGAAGTTCTTCAACCCTTTGGAGCCGGAGGGGTCATATATGACATAGAAACATAGAAAATAGGAATATTTGTATTTGAGACTTTACTGCCAACCTAGAACATCCTGAACACCATAAAGTTTGGAGAAACAAAATAATTGCCATACCAGTTGTTTTCAAAACTGAATTTGAATATGGGTTACCTTCATATGCATTCATTTAATTTTCGTCAAGAATATCAAAAGGTATTTTATATTCTGAGATGTCCTGTCCTGTAGTACTTACCTTACCGATCAGGCTAAGGCCAGGGTGGCCTCTGCTGTACATAGTAGCCGTTTCCATTCCACTCGGTCCATGGCTGTTAGTCTCCAGTTCCGCACTCTGCGTAGGGTCCGCAGATCGTCCTCCACTTTGTCGATCCACCTAGCTCGCGGCGCTCCACGTCTTCTTGTACCGGTCGGATGACTCTCGAGAACCATTTTAGTCGGGTTGCCATCCGACATCCTTATGACGTAGCCTCCCGATTTTCGCGGTGTGGACGATGGTTGGTTCTCTCAGCAGCTGATGCAGCTCGTGGTTCATTCGTCTTATCCAAGTCCCGTCTCCCATCTGCACTCCGCCGTAGATGGTACGCAACACCTTCCGTTCGAAAACTTGGTCCTCTGCACGTAGGGTCCATGTTTCAAGCCCATAGAGTAGACCGGTCGTCAGCGTTTTGTAGATGGTTAACTTCGTGTTACGGCGAACTTTTATTCGATCGTAGAGTTCTGCGGTCCAAAGTAAGTACGATTTCCTGCCACAATGCGCCTCTGAATTTCTCAGCTGGTGTTGTTGTCGGCGGTCACCAGTGAGCCCAAGTACACGAATTCTTCAACCGCCTCGATTTCATCACCGACAATATAAATTCGGGGTGGCGGGCGCGTTGATTCCTCCCTGGAGCCCTTTGAAACCATGTACTTTGTCTTCGACACATTAATTACTATTCCGATTCGCCTGGCTTCACTCTTTAGTCAGATGTACGTAGCTGAACGGATTTCGTGAAAATCGTTCCACTCGTGTTTATCCCCGTGCTCCTTATTATCCTTATCTAAAGCAATGTTGAACAACAAGCACGAAAGACCATCACCTTGTCGTAACCCTCTGCGAGATTCGAAGGGACTCGAGAGTGTCCCTGATACTCGAACTACGCACATCACTCGATCCATCGTCGCTTTGATCAACCGTGTCAGTTCATCCGGGAATCCGTATTCGTGCATAATCTGCCATAGCTGTTCTCGATCGATTGTATCATACGCCGATTTGAAATTGATGAACAAGTGATGTGGGCACGTTGTATTCGCGGCATTTCTGCAACACCTGGCGGAAGACGAACATCTGGTCCGTTGTAGCGCGTTCACCCATAAATCCAGCCTGATATTGCCCCACGAAGTCTCTTGCAATCGATGATAGACGGCGGCATAAAATTTGAGAGAGTGTCTTGTAGGCAGAACTCAGTAGTGTGACCGCGCGGTAGTTCCCGCAATCCAACTTGTCGCCCTTTTTGTAGACGGGACACACGATACCTTCCATCCATTCGTCCGGTAATACTTCCTCCTCCCAAATCTTGGTAATGACCCAGTGTAGTGCTCTCACCAGTGCTTCTCCACCGTATTTTAGAAGCTCGCTTGGTAGTTGATCTGTTCCAGCGGCTTTGTTGTTTTCAACCGACAAACCTCCTCCTCAATCTCTTGGAGGTCAGGGGTCGGAAGTCTTTCGTCCTGTGCACAAACTCCTAGGTCTGTTACCACGCCACCTTCGGTACTTGAAACGTCGCCATTGAGGTGCTCATCGTAATGCTGCCGCCACCTCTCGACCAACTCACGCTCACTCGTGAGAATATTCCCGTGATTATCTCGGCACATGTCGGCTTGTGGCATAAAGCCTCTGCGCGAGCGGTTCAGCTTCTCGTAGAACTTTCGTGTGTCCTTAGTGCGGTACAGCTCTTCCATCGCTTCGCGATCCCGTTCTTCCTGCTGGCACTTTTTTATCCGGAAGACTGCCTGTTCCGCGCCTGTCTGTAACGTGCCTCATTCGCTCTCGTACGATGTTGCAGCATTCTCGCCCATGCTGCATTCTTCTCGTTTTTCAACTGTTCACATTCACCGTCGTACCAGTCGTTTCTGTGATTCGGAGTCGCGAAGCCCAGTGCTGTAGCCGAGGTACTACCTATGGCGGATCGGATGTCCCTCCAGCCATCTTCAAGTGTAGCTGCGCCAAGCTGCTCTTCCGTTGGTAGGGCCACTGCTAACTGCTGCGCGTAGTCTTGAGCCACATCTACGTTACGCAGCTGCTCGATGTTAAGCCGCGGCGTTCGACTTCGACGCGTCGTGATAACTGTCGAAAGTTTTGAGCGCATGCATACAGCGACTTGTGATCCGAATCTATATTCGCAATGCGGTATGTGCGGACATTGGTTATATCCGAGAAGAATTTACCGTCAATTGGCTTCTTTAGCGGTGTTGAGATAATTCCATATTCAGAATCTGCATGCAAAACTGAGCCGAAATCCAAATTTTCATGAATTTTGGTGCCCGGGAACCTATTTTAAAATCAGTTTGAAGTTTGTATGGGAGCGATTTGTCGAATCACCCCTCGTCGCATTTTGTACTGGGCGGAGCTGTCAAGCAGTTGGCCAGCTGTCAAAAGGTGGTTTCGAAAAATCTCTTCGAAAGCGATTTTAGGTACCAAAATAAAGTTCTAAAAATCTGAAAAAAATCATGGTGGTTCAGAAAAAGGTGCTCTTTCGTATAAAATCAAAAAATCAATACATTTTTCTTAATTTAAAAACCCAATTGAAACGTGGTGGATTTGGTTTTCTGTTTGATGGTCGGGTGATCTTCAGGTGGCTTTGTGGATATCTTTGCGGGGGAAGAAGGTGCTTTGGACTACCATACCACGGGAGGCTGCATAGTTTACGCATCGCTGGCCGTTACCATTCGATACGGCGTGCAGGCTGTTTCGCCCGATTACCGGTCTGTACATTTCCTCCCTTCCTACTTGCGCGTTCATGTCGCCGACAACGATTTTCACGTCACGCAGCGAGCAAGCATCATATGTTTGCTCTAACTGCGCGTAGAACGCTTCTTTCTCGTCATCAGGTCTTTCTTCGTGTGGGCAGTGGACGTTGATGATGCTGTAGTTGAAGAAATGACCCTTAACTCTTAACATGCACATCCTTGCGTTGATCGGCTGCCACCCGATCACACGTTGTCGCATCTTGCCCAACACTATAAATCCTGTTCCCAGTTCATTGATGGTGCCACAGCTTTGGTAGAAGGTAGCCACTCGATGCCCGCTTTTCCACACTTTCTGTCCAGTCCAACAAAGTTCCTGCAATGCCACGATGTCGAAGTTGCGGGGATGTAGTTCGCCGTAAATTATGCTGCCACATCCTGCGAAACCTAGTGACTTGCCATTCCATGTTCCAAGTTTCCAATCGTAGTCCTTATTTCGCCGCGTGGGTCTTTGCCGATTGTATCGAGTCGTATTTTCTCCTATGTTATTCGCAATGGGGATTTTTACGGGTGGCTTATTGGGCCTACGCCAACACTCCTGTCTCGCCGGAGGGCCATCGTGCCAGCTCTGTTTAACGTCCCAACCAACCGGGACGAAACGCTGATGGGGCTACCACTTTGGATCTAGCTGGGCGTGGTACAGCGTTTCTTACTCAGCCGCTGGATGCCAGAACAGACGCTATTTGAGCCGCACCTCCTTGGTGAACAGACGCTCGAGACGTACCTCCTCAATCTAGCTGAAGTTAGAAGGACAACAGTGCCCAGGCTGCACTACCCGCTAAAGCACACAACTCTTAGCTGGCTGTCTTTGTCATCGCTTGACTTGTGGAAGCATGAGGTAGGAACTTGTGAGGATCAGAGCTATGTTGGACGCTCTCCTTTTCAACTCACCGTTTTACAGCCCTTTGCGAGTTTATCGGGAGTAGGAATCGATTTCAGGTCCCAGGCGTGATAGTCATGTGTTCTAACCAGGTGTTCTACCAGGTCCACTCCACATATCAATCCACAAAGTCGTACCGTAATAATAGAAGAAATTCCTGGAGGAATCTCAAATGCAACTCTTGGAGGAATTTACGGTGGAATTCCGGAGGGAATTCCCGTAGAGATATTTGGAAGAATTCAAGAAGAAACAATAGAGTTGATTTCCCAAAGGAGCCTTTGGAGGAATCTCGGAAGAAACTTTCTGAGGCAGCGGAATAGTACCTAGAGAAATTTTAGAAACATATTAGGAGGAATCCCAGAGGAATTCCTGGGGAACTCCGAGTAGGTCTCTGCGATAATTTAAATTGCTGCAAAATCTTTGGAATGAAGTTCTGGAGAAGTCCCAGGCAATTCCGGAGAACGGATTCCAAACCTAGAAGAGGTTGTTGCGCAAGCTATTAATATACCTACGCCTACATGTTTATTTTGACTGGGGTATCATAACTGTCTAGCGGAAAAGTCTTTGGATCGCCAAACCAGAGTTGTACCATGTTCTTTAGGAACCCCTATTAGCATGTGACAACTACGTTGGCCGAACGCCATTTGCCCGAATGTCATCTGGCCGAATGCCGAATCCAAACGAAGTTTTTGACATTCCAACTAGCAATATGGTCATCAGAAATATTTCCTTGTTTTAATCATAGGCTTTTTTTTAGTTTTACCATTCAGGGATTAGTTGGCGTTGAAACTGCATACAGTGTATCAAACAATCGTCCGTACAGCATTTTTTTTTTCGCCAAAACAGTTTTTGACTCAAATGTTTGTAACTTTTTATACGAAATTTTGCCCAATCCTAAACTGTTAAACCTGCATCTTATTTTCAACAGTGAACATTTGAAAGAAACATTATTACAACGAAAAAAATCCTGTACAAGTGTTTGATACACTGTATATTTTATCAACGATTTTGCCTGTTCTTTTGAGTTATACTGATGTGGAGAACTTAAGTTCATCATTCATTGCATTTATAACCCCATCGGCCAAATAGCGTTCGGTCAAACGGCATTCGGCCGAATGACCTGGAACCCAGGATAAATGCACTTCTTTTCACCTCTTTACTAATTTTTGCTAGGTATTTCAAGTGGTTTGCTTAAATTTCATCATTTTCTAAAAATTTGACTGGGTGGCGGGAAATAGAGCACAGTTACGCCCCAATTTAGGGAAGACAAATCAAATCAACAGTATAAATAGAAAATTGCCATTTTAATCTATTAAATCTTCATATAAAGAGACTTTTGTGCTGGATTATCATTAGTTGAAAGATGAATAACAAAAATCACTGAAGAAACACAGTTGTTATCGATAATATATATCGAAACAGAATAATTTAAATATTAAGGTTACGATACCATGAGGTAACCCTGTGCTCCAAAATTCATCCTTATAAGAAATAAAGCGACTTTGACACCTAACAAAAAACTAGCATGAACCTCATAAACAAACACCTAACAAAAAACTTCTAAAATAATAATGAATAAAATAAAAAGCACTTCAGCATTTTCTGCTCAACCTGTGTTCTTCTTCAATAAAACAGCAACACCTGTGATTAAATCTAGCTTCGGTATTAGCATGTCGCACCAAACAATTGCAATTGATACGATCAAATTACCTTCAAGGCACATTCTTGAAAGCCATGCTATTTCTTCATCACCCATGACGCGCACGGGGGTTACCTGAGAGTGCACCTATGAAAAGCCTCACTAGAAGAGCATCTCGCAACGGCCATAAGAAATAACACTATTTCAGACTCATCTCCAACTAATGGCGTGGTCAAACGGCTAAACACACTAGGGGTAACTGCCTTGGCGAGCCGTGTGCCGAATGACGACTACTATTGCATAAACGATCTGAAGAGAGCCCAGCCAGCAGTCAGTAACGCAGCTTTTTTCCTTAATTTATTCAAAAGATCTTCACATGTAGGCCCACAAAATGCCACTTCACAGCGTCAATTATAGCCATTCTGTATGGTGGCAGTACATGATGCCAGCAAATCATAATCCAACACCTATAATTACCACTAAATTACCATCGATAAATTATTCAGGCTCACACTCATGCGCGTCGCGTCGTGGTGCAGTGGAAAATTGCATATTCATATGAATGTAGATAAATCCAGCACTTTGGCGAGCGGTATGCTGAAAAACTGAACGCAATGAATCGGCCAAAAAAGAAGACTGTCGTTGTTCTATCATTCTACATCTACAGTGAATGTTCAACATTAAATTTGAGCCAGTTGGCGAAAGTTGCAATTCCATCGCGTATCAATCGTGTCCGATTGACCTGAAATATTCAGGGCTTGGTTTTCTTTATATGAGATGGTAAGTTACCATTGGTAACTAATCGATTTTCAGATTTTTTTTTTCCGTTAAGAGGAAGTAAAGTAGATACAACGACCCTCAAAAGATTCAAGTCTAAAAACAGGACAAAAATGTTATTTTCAAACATTTCCCAGCCTTTTAGTTCCATCCAGTTCAGCAGCGAACATCCACTTTGCAAGGCTACTGTCCGGCATTCTTGTAACATGCCCTGCCCATCGTATCATTCCGACTTTGGCCACCTTCTGGATGCTGTGTTTGCCGTAAAGTGCAGCGAGCTCGTGGTTCATCCTTGTTCGCCACACATCGTTCTCCTGCACACCGCCGAAGGCCGTCCTTAACACGCGTCACTCGAAAACTCCGAGTGCTTGCAGGTCCTCCTCGAGCGCGGTCCATGTCTCTTGTCCGTAGAGGACCACCGGTCTTATTAGCGTTTCGTACATGGTGCATTTGGTGCGTGGGTGAATCTTTTTCGACCGCAGTTTCTTCTGGAGCCCGTAGTAGGCCCGACTTCCGCTGATGATGTGCCTCCTAATTTCATGACTCACGTTGTTGGCAGCCGTCAGTAAGGAATCGAGGTACACAAATTCCTCCGCCACCTCGAAAGTATCCCCGTCTATCGTAACATTACTACTCAGACGGATCTGGTTGTGTTCGGTTCCGCCTTCCAGCATGCACTTTGTTTTTGAGGCATTCACCACCAGTCCGATCTTTGCTGCTTCGCGTTTCAGGCGGATGTACAGCTCTGCCACCGTTCCAAATGTTCTGGCGATATTATCCATGTCCGCAAAGCACACAAACTGACCGGATTTTGTATAAATCGTTCCCCGACTGTTGAGCCCGGCTCGTCGCATCACATCTTCAAGAGCGATGTTCAAGAGTAGTCATCACCTTGTCGCAGTCCTCGGCGAGAATCAAATCAACTCAACAGTTCACCCGAAACCCTTAAGCAGTTTGGCACACCGTCCATCGTTGTTTTAATTAGTCTAGTCAGCTTCCCAGTAAAGCCGTTTTTGTCCATGATTCTCCATCGAACCCGCCGTCTCCGGATTGGCGATCTATAGCCTTAACCACTAGGCATTTCTGGATAGCGATTGCTCTAAAGTTTTCACATTCCAAATGGTCCCCTTTCTTGTGAATGGGGCAGATTACCCCTTCCTTCACTCCTCCGGTAGCTGTTCGGTTTCCTAGATCCTGACTATCAGCCGGTGCAGACAGGTGGCCAACTTTTCTGGGCCCTTCTTGATGAGTTCAGCTGCGATACCATGCTTACCAGCTGCTTTGTTAGTTGGGAGTTGGTTCATTTCCGTCCTCCGCTGCACTGGTGTCGTCGTTTCACAATTCAGGTACTGATCGAAGTGCTGTTTCTACCTTTCGATCACCTTGCGTCCGTCCGTCAAGAGGCCTCCGTCCTTATCCCTGCACATTTTGGCTCGCGGCACGAAGCCGTTGCGAGATGCGTTCCACGTTCTATCGGGTTCCTTGCTGCAGCATTACCGCCCGCGCTTCGTTCTTCTCCAAACCCGTTCTGCACTCTTCGTCGAACTATTCGTACCGTCAATTCCGTTCCACGTATCTGATGATAATCTCGGCTGCGTCGTTGATGACTGCTTTCACTGTATTCCAGTAATCTTCTAGAGGGGCCTCATCTAGCACGCCCTCGTCTGCCAATGCAACCTCGAGATTCTGCGCGTATGCTGAGGTATCATCCGGTAGTTTTAGTCGCTCTAGGTTGTACCGTGGTGGTCGCCGCAAAGAAAAAAAATATGTAATTAAAATTCAGCGAGAAATCATGCACATAAAGGGAATGCTAGAGTTAGTGCATATTTACATGAGATATCATGTAAAATTACGTTACGTTCGTGTAAATTTCCGCCATACAGTCGATTCTCTACCAGGGATGCTATATATACAGATTTATCTGTATTATACAGATTTTTGAGCAACTATACAGATGTCGTTTTATATGCAATACAGATTTTTGAGCAAGAGGGGCTATTTTATTTTTGTATGAAATACAAAATTTTCACCCAAAATTTGTATGGGATATAGATTTTTTTAAATAGAGATACAGATTTTTCAAAAAAATCATCTGGCATCCCTGCTCTCTACATCTCGATATTGAAGGAACCATCGAGATAGGGAGAGATCGAGATGTGGAACAATTTTTCATGAGTACAGTCATAGCACAATCATGGGTCACCCACAATTATGGGTCAATTGCATTTGAATTGCATGGTGAACTGTCTGACTAATATTTGTGACAGAGTGACCCATAATTGTGCAATGACTGTACTAGATTAAAAATTAAAACATAAACATGTGAAATGACGTTTGAGAGAGTACGCACATGTGCAGGCATCCGACGAATTAAGTTTATTACATTCAGCGTAGGATTCATGGCCGTGCGGTTAGTGGCATCAGTCATATAGGCGGTTCCTCCTAAGCTTCGGAGTGCTTTATTCAAACGGGAGATGCTTCTCAAGGCCGTTGCGTGTTGGGTATCTAGCCTTATCTAATTTCAAATAATATCGGTAGATACAAAGAGTGATAAATACTTCTCTAAGATATTGTGTGATTTATGGAAAATCGTTTAGAGTACAGTATGGCATGCATAAATGGCAAGATCGAGGAATTTATAATAAAACAAATTTCACAAATCTAATATTAGCGTTTATTCAATTATAACGATCGTTTAAAAACTTTTCAATCGAATAGAACTGCTGAAAAATGTTTGGTGGAACATTTTCGGTAGTCGTGCTTGGAGGTTGGAATGCACAGTTCTCTCAGAGATTTCTATCGGTGCGGAATCTAGAAATGATTCACCGAGAACCTCGCCGATTTCTTCAAAGTTCTTATCAATAACAAGTTGGGAGACGCTTTCAAGGACATCTGAATCAGTTATCAGATCGCTACACAGTACTTCAGAATCAATTTCGCAGTATGTATCAAATGATGACACGTCACTGCCCAGTTCGCACATCTCTATGTCCGGGACTCACCCTTCCTGAAACAGTTGGATATTGTTGACTGTTTCAATTCCACCGCCCAAGCTCTAGACAAAATGTTTATCGCATCCAGGACGGTAATTTCAGAGAAATCCTGAAAACAATAAAACATGTTATCACAGTGTAATTCTACCCTATTAAAATTCATACTTTATTCTGTTCCATTTCGTTCAGTCTTCTTTGGTTTTTGAGGCATTCACCACCAGTCCGACCTTTGCTGCTTCGCGTTTCAGGCGGATTTACAGCTCTGCCACCGTTCCAAATGTTCTGGCGATATTGTCCATGTCATCCGCAAAGCACACAAATTGTCCGGATTTTGTGAAAATCGTTCCCCGGCTGTTGAGCCCGGTTCGTCGCATCACACCTTCCAAAGCGATGTTCAAGAGTAGGCATGAGAGTCCGTCATCTTGTCGCACTCCCCGGTGAGATTCGAATGAACTGGAAAGTTCACCTGAAACCCTTACGCAGTTTTACATACCGTTCATCGTTGTTTTAATCAGTCTAGTCAGCTTCCCAGTAACGCCGTTTTCGTCCATGATTCTCCATGGCTCTGTGCAGTCGATACTGTCGTATGCCGCTTTGAAGTCGATGAACAGATGATGCATTGGGATCTGGTATTCACGGCATTTCTGTGGGATTTGCCGTACGGTGAAGATCTGGTCCATTGTCGACCGACCGTCGATGAAGCCAGCTTAATAACTTCCCACGAACTCATTCGTTTTAGGAGACAGACGACTGAAAATGATCTGTGAAGCACTTTGTAGGCAGCATTCAAAATAGCAATCGCTCTGAAGTTTTCACATTCCAAATGGTCCCCTTTCTTGTGAATGGGATAGATTACCCCTTCCTTCCACTCCTCCGGTAGCTGTTCGGTTTCCCAGATCCTGACTATCAGCCGGTGCAGACAGGTGGCCAACTTTTCTGGGCCCTTCTTGATGAGTTCAGCTGCGATACCATCCTTACCAGCTGCTTTGCTAGTTTTGAGCTGATGAATGGCATCTTTAACTTCTCTCATCGTGGGAGTTGGGTCATTTCCGTCCTCCGCTGCACTGGTGTCGTCGTTTCCTCCATTGCCGTGGTCTCCCGTGCCTACGATTTCCACGCCATTCAGGTACTGATCGAAGTGCTGCTTCTACCTTTCGATCACCTTGCGTCCGTCCGTCAAGAGGCTTCCGTCCTGCACATTTCGGCTCGCGGCACGAAGCCGTTGCGAGATGCGTTCCACGTTCTATCGGGTTCCTTGCTGCAGCATTACCGCCCGCGCTTCGTTCTTCTCCGAACCCGTTCTGCACTCTTCGTCGAACTATTCGTTCCATCGATTCCGTTCCACGTATCTGATGATAATCTCGGCTGCGTCGTTGATGGCTGCTTTCACTGTACTCCAGTAATCCTCTAGAGGGGCATCATCGAGCTCGCCCTCGTCTGCCAATGCAGCCTCGAGATTCGTATGCTGAGGCGACATCCGGTTGTTTTAGTCGCTCATGGTTGTACCGTGGCGGTCGCCGGAGAAGTGCCGTCCGTCAATCAGGACGTGGTCGATTTGCGATTGCGTCTGCTGTGGTGATCCCCAGGTGTAACGATAAAGGAGGCTGTGTTGGAAAAAGGTGCTACGTTTGGCCATATTTTTGGCGACGGCGAAATCAATGAGTCGTAGGCCGTTTTCGTTCGTCTGGTGGTGGGCGCTGAACTTTCCAATCGTCGGTCTGAATTCATCTTCCTGGTCTACCTGATCGTTCAAATCTCCTATGATGATCTTGACGTCGTGGCTTGGGCAGCGGTCGTGCTCGCATTCGAGCTGCGCGTAAAATGCGTCCTTGTCATCATCAGTACTTCCGGAGTATGGGCTGTGCACGTTTTTTATGGTGAAGTTGAAGAATTGGTCCTTGATCCTCAACCTGCACATTCTTTCGTCGATCGGCCACCAACCGATCACGCGCCTCTGCATATCACCCATCACAATGAAAGCTGTTCCCAGCTCGCGTGTGTTGCCGCAGCTCTGGTAGATGGTATGATTACCTCTAAACGTTCGCACCATGGATCCTGTCCAACACACCTCCTGCAGCGGTACGATGCCGAACCCGCGGTCCTTCAGTATATCGGCGAGTATGCGGGTGCTCCCAATGAAGTTGAGAGATCGGCAGTTCCACGTACCGAGTTTCCAATCGCAAGTCCTTTTTGTTCGCTGGCGTTGCCGTTGGTCTCGTTGCCGTTGGTCAGAATACGAATTCTGTTGCTGATGTTCCGTTTAACGAGAGTTTTTTTACGGCTGGCTCGTAGGGCCTGACACCAACCCCCTACTTTCCGGAAGACTGCTTTCCCGAGGATCATAGTGCACAGTTAAGTTTGAAGTCTTTCCCTGGCAGACGTTGATCAGCCGCCCCTAACATGGGGATCAGACGCTGTTGTGAACCGCTCCTCCTGGAGAACAGACGCTCAGGTTTGCATAAGCAACCCCATGCCCTTCCCTGTCAGTCTACGACCAAAGTTGCCTCCTGGGTTGGTAACCCGACCTTCCCTAAGGTTACTCGTAGTTTCCAGCCGGCACCATCTGGAGGTAGTGATAGGAGTTGTTGGGCAGAGTCTCGTGGATCACAATGGGATCTGCATTGCGCAGCATACCCAGCCTTTACAGTGCATTTCTCCATACTCTTTGTGCTTTATCTTTGTAAAATCCAAGAATATCTAACTTAAGTTAAGCAATTGCGGGAACTCGTCGTATCCACGATTCGTTGGCCTTGAGGAATGAGTAACGGAAGCTCATTATTTGAAATCTGTAATATATTTTCATTTGATTTGTGCAAATCGTTTTTCTGTTCTTGAATTTCTTATAGTTACTTTAGGAAATCTTACATTCTACCAATCTTAGGAATTTGTTATGTATAACATTTTTTTTTTAAATAACCTAATCAAATACAACTTTGTCTTGCTTACCGAAGATGAGCTAAGAATGTCTAGAATCAACTTTCCCGAAACAGTGTAGACAGATTTAGAGAGCAACAATCACTAGTTTTCTCATGCGCCAGTACCGACCATCACTGCAAAGAATCCACTTCTCTACCAAGTGAAGCTTAATTTGGCCACTTTGGCCAGTAGGTACGCGGGCACACGCTCGCTGCTGGCTAACCGCTTCATACCTACGCTAGGTAGGTACTGGCTGAGATGAGTGATTCTCACATTAGCATTTGAGCGCACCACCTTTTCGCCATTGCCTGTCGGTTGTCAGCTCGATGAGCAGCTGACAAAGTGTTTGCACTTTTCGCCCAAGGATTTCGCGCCTCGAGGGTTTAGGCATGCATGTGAACCGAGCCAAACAACCGTCCGTCGGATAAAATTAATTTCAAATGCTTTTCTTCCAATGCTGCCAATTCCTTCAAGTTGTATGCAAAACTGTTTGGATTGAATCACACTGTTTTGCCTGCGGATAAATTGGTGCTATTAAGCGATCAGTGTCGGTACAATTCGCTTACTTACAGATTAGTACCGTAATCCGGGGTAACATTGATCAGAATCTTCGATCTTTCGTGAATAATGCTCTTGTTAAAGCAAACGTTACATGTTTTATATTTTTAAAACAAGTACTGGCCCTCTAAGTATGTGTTAAGCTACACGAAAAAGTATTGTGAAACTTTAAAACATGTTTAAATAAGCTTTTTAATCTAATTTTTGATTTTGTTGATTTGGGATAACATTGATCATGTCAGTGATCAATGTTCGTTTGTGCTGAAAATACCCTTACTTACTAAATTCGGGGACGCTGATTTTAAATATATTGTCCAAATTCTTACAAGTTTTGTATTTATTAACCGTTATGTGTCCGACAATTTTTTGCTTTTTTCTACACCGTGCATTTCAAATGGGTGCTGGGTACCCGGGTACCCTGTCGGCCACATAAGGGTTAAGTTATTTAAAGATTAAAATCCTCTAAACTGCGTATAACGCCTAAAGGTACGCAATGGCTTAAGAAATTTAATGCCTTCATTTAAAAAATCGTGTATTTCATTGAAAAAGAGCACTTTAATAAAAGTTTCTTTTATTAAATCTAACTCCAGGATATCGTATTGAAGTAATACAGTGATTTCGAACCTCATATTGTATCTAGTATTCATGCCAAGCATGAATGTTTGACATTGTATCTCATGGCGTTATGAAACACAGTTTTGGAAAAATACATTTATTTCAATGTTTATATAATTCAATTTTCATGAATTACATGTCATTTAATAGCTAAATAATAGCAGATTACGATATACCATTCGATAGCAGAAACTGATTTGATGTAAAATGCTTGTTTGAACATTTCATGAGGTCGGTCAAGCCGATCAATTTTACCCCACTGATCAATGATACCCCGTATTACGGTACTAACTATAGTAGAGTAACGGGTAAAATTTGCTGTATTTACTACCGTAATCCGGGGTCAAATTGATCACTTTAAAACAACTTTTGCGGATAACATTAGTGACAATTAATATATTGCCAAAAGAGTTTCTGTAAAATCAGTACCCAGTGGATCTCCATGAAACCATGTGACAAAATTTTGATCAACAATTTTAAACTTTTAGTTAAATTAATTTAAAAATCGAAAATTTGAGGATGCCACTTTGGGGCGAAATTGATCAGTATACAATTAAGCATGGATTTAAAAGATAAAATCCTTATCCACTTAATTTTGCTCTTGTAAGCCCGAATAACACGTCAAAACTCTTACAACTAGTGTATTTGACACTTAAAATGCAAAATTAAATTTTGAAATTTCCCCCTTAACGCCTACAAGTAGGCAATTGCCTTTGAAATAAGTGATTTTTGTGACAATAAATGTCTTTTTCGTCAAACAAGAACTTTGTTTTAACTTATTCATATTCAGAATAGCTTCATAACTTCCCAACCAAGGCTCCACAAAAATGTTAAAACAAATAAAATACGGGAAGTCCTAGTGGCAATCGATTGCTTGGAAGCAATGATTTCAGCTAAGTGAGAAATACATTGCAAATTCCTAAAAAAATAAGGCAAAACTAACTTTTTTCTAAACAAATAAAAGTCTCAACTCATCTCTAGACATCTATGAACTAGATAAGGTAAAAAGTTTAAGATCATTGCGACACTTAGAAGTTCCTGGTATGCAATTACAATGTAGTACCCAAATGATCAATTTCACCCCGCTGATCAATTCGACCCCGGTTTACGGTACTTGGTGTTCAGATATGAATGCCAAGGTGTTTTGTTAAATGCCAAGGTTATTTTAATATTTACTGTCATCTGGAGGGAAGTTGAAAGCTATGGGATTCACGGCCTTCAACAGCTGAAGCTACTGTAATTTTGTATTAACGGAAGAAATCTTGACGTAAGTCAATTAAGTGATTGTTGTTAAAATTTTATGATCATTTTCATGCCATTAACTTGAGATTTTGTATGAAAAAATTATATATTTTTTATTTAATATCGATTTTTTTGAATGTGTAATAAAACTTGATGAAAAACTGTCTGTTAAAGCATCGCTTCCCACCAACACCATGTATACCACATGATTATCAAAACTTTCATTCTTTCATGATGGCTTATTGAACTTAGCTTTGCGAAAAAGTTGATGTTAACTTCTGGTGCCTGTACCAATTATGGCACTCCAAAAAGAAAAATAGTTGTGCAAAAATAACGAGATGACCAACGAGTTTCATCAATATGTTAAAAGATAGCTTAGTTTCCATACTTTACAGGGAAAATATAGAAACGAAGCCAAAACTACTTTTAATATTTATTACAGCGTGTGCGTCTCTTCGGAACATGTTTTAAAAAATATTTGTTTGGAACCTGATTTTTTTATGAGAATAGATGATAAGCGATCAACTTTCCTCAGATTATGGTACTCAGAAATCCGGGGTCAAATTGATCACTTGCTTTTTGCAGATAACATTTGTAGCAATTTAAATATTGGCAAAAAATTCTGCCAGATCACTCTCTCTCTTCTTGGCGTGACGTCCTCATTGGGACAAAGCCTGCTTCTCAGCTTAGTGTTCTATGAGCACTTCCACAGTTATTAACTGAGAGCTTCCTCTGCTAATGACCATTTTGCATGCGTATATCGTGTGGCAGGCACGAAAATATTCTATGACCCAGGAAGTCAGGAAAATTTCCTTAACGAAACGATCCTGGACCAGCCGGGAATCGAACCCGTCACCCTCAGCATGGTCATACTGAATACCCGTGCGTTTACCGCCTCGGCTATATGGGCCCTCGCCTATATTAGCCAGATCAGTACCGGGTGGATCTATGAAATTTCCAATATCTTAAAAGCCAAATGGCGGCCGATAGTGGCACCAAGATCGACATAGGTGCACGATCAAGAAGGCGAGGGCTGCCTTTGCGAGTTTAACCCTTATGTGGCCGACAGGGTACCCGGGTACCCAGCGCCCATTTAAAAAGCACGGTGTAGAAAAAAGCAAAAAGTTTGTCGGACACATAACGGTTAAGAAATGTATGGAAAAACAACCAGATTAACCGACGCACCAGAATCCGAATTTTCAACTCGAACGTGAAATCTGTGCTGCTGTACGTCAGTAAAACTTGGTGTGTATCAGTGGAGAACACTCAACGGCTGCGGTCTTCATCAATAGATGTCTGCGGTATATAATTCGTTCATGGTGCATGGTGCCTCAGAAATGAATCTCAACGTGGAGCTCCACACGGAAAAATATTATAACCCAAAGAATAAGTTTTAAAAACTCAAATTTGGCTAAACTGCTTAAAGTTTTAACTCAAAGTTGGGTTGTTTTCTCCCTCGCCCCACTGCAATGTTGTCGAAAACAAAGAGAGAAGCACCGACGCATCCGCTGCTCTTCCGTGGAAGAAGCCAAATTTGGGTTTTCTTGAATTAACCCAAATTTGCGTCATTTGAGGCCTCCGTTGGGTGAAAATAACTTACCACTGGGTTAATTTTTTTGCCGCTCTCAAACGAGAACTACTCACTCACCACTTTCGCTGTTTAACACAAATTTGAGTTATTCCACGGAAGACCGGGATTGCGTCAAAACAACTTAAATTTGGGTTGATTTAGTGCATCGTCGATGTCATAAAAATCCGAGAGCGACAGAAGTTCGGGGGCGAAAGTGGAGATGGGTCGGTCACACTCTACGCAGGGGCGAGAATGAAATCTGCAAATAGAAGTGTGCGACGATTTGAAATCTGTCGGCGGCGGCGTTTTGCACTTTTTTGGCCGGCGGCGGCGGCGTGATCGGCGTGACGCCGAATGAATTTTCGTCGGCGGCTGCGTGAAACGGCGTGGTCATAATTTTTAAATTTTTGTTAATTCCGTTAATCAATATCAGTGTTTTATTTTTTAGTAACTCATCATATTGAAGATGCAACACGCAGAAAAAAGAATTTTAATCATGAATATTTTCTGTATTGCTTTAATAAAATTGCTGCATTATTTGCCGGCCTATAATATGCATTTATTGATTCTATTTGCATCGTGAATTTGATTCAGCAAAAATATTGTTGAATTTGAGAGCTACGGATAAAAACCAGGTAAACTAGTATTTTTGTTGTTTTAAAAAATATATTTTTTGAAACAACAAAAATAATGTTTTGAAACAATAAAGTTCATTTGATGAAGCAATAATGCATTTCGCATTGAATCTGTCTACGACTAGTACCATGCCTTGCTACGCCTATGACCCACTCTGCTCCGATATACATGCCATCGAGAGAAGATGAGCTAGAGATGGATATTGCAACCTGGTTAGATCGGATCGATGACGTCAGCGAGGGTCATTCGGGTGTCGGAGTTAGGTTCGGGATCGTGTGATAGGTAGGCTGATGGGAGATATAGCGTAGGTCAATTAGTTATCGTTACGTAGCCCGGTCGCGCGGTCGCACCCATACTCGATGTTTAGTATTAAGTTTTAATGTGTTAGTATAGAAAATCAATGTTAGAGTTAAGTTCAATAAATGTGAAAATTAGTGTGTTGTTTCCCTAAAATAAACTGTGTTAATTGCTGTACGTCGCGCGTGTGTTCTTTATTTCGAACGGTGTGAAAGGAAGAGTAGCTATTGTGGAAGAATTATCCAGTGTCGGGACTGTGTACACCTTAATACAGTCCACAAGGAACCCCACCTGATCGTTTAGGAAAAACGATTGGATTCACCACCTGGATTCTGGATACGCACGGTTGGTAGGCCCGCATACACCCCGACATTTGGTCCTTCGAGCCGGATGAGGGACCTCCGGTAAGACTTTTGGGACCCACAATTGCGCTCACAACCGCCAAAACGCCATTCGCGGTTACGCCATTTGCAACCTCCAATTTGGCACCTCAATCACCCATTGTCGTCGGATACAAAGGATTACGCCATCACCCCTAAGGAACATTGGACGACGTCACCATCTTGGATGTGACACTTGGCTTGGACATCAGCATCGTTGGCTACTGTGTAGGTCAGTATAGCTACTATATATGTCCTGCCGAAGCTGGACACCTTGGACTACTTCTAACACTACTTCTTTCGGTATCACGGCATCCGACGGCAACGACGTACAAGCACCGGGAATTGGATTGGACTTCTACTCTGGAAACACACACGCATACGGATTTGGAATCTTCATTGTCGACCTCTTTGAAGACATCTTTGGGACTATTGGATTTCGGACTACCGCTGGACCTGTAAGCAGTCATTTTCTCTAAGGTAAATGCATGAATGTACTATGTATATGTCCAGCCGGAGCAATCCACGCAAGTACTAACACCAAACTTCGATCTTTGCATTCGCATTCGTTGGGAACCACTGGAGTCAACACGGATTACGTCATCGGGAATTCCCTTACGTAACGATTAGTCATCGAGGAAACACCATACAATCGGTCAACACGCAATCAACTTCATTGGGTCATCGAGCACGTGCGTTTGGCACGACGTCATCATATCAACGTAGTCATCGAGAGAGGCTCTCCGACATACATCTACATCGGAACGGTATCGTCACACTATCGCACCATCGCTTGCTATTGGGATCGGCACGAGTGGAATGCGGAAGGCTAGCACAACCCATCGTTCGAAGAGGAGGCCAACACAAATGGTCTGTCAGGTTAGTGAACAATAGTATGTGTTCAGCCAGCCTGGACATTGCAGACAATACACATTGTAATTATATAACCCTCTTCGACCGGGACTGTTGTTGACCACACGTACGTTGTATGAGCTCGGGGAACAAAGAGCTTGTTTACATCTGGATCGGGACTTGCTACCTATTCTGCTATTTTCGCAGGCAACTTTCCTGTAAGGTTAGTTACTGCAGTATATGGCCAGCCGAGGCCGACCTTTTTTGATACTACATGAGCGTTTTCCCCACACATGCTTGCTTGAACGAGATTGTTTTGGAATCGAATCGACCTACCATTACCACACTTCGGGAGAGGGCCATCAACGCAGCGTAGCTTTTGTGAAGGTAAATGCTACAGTATATGGCCTGCCGAAGCTAGGTTTATTTTGGATACTACATTGCCTATTTTGCACTCTTTGATCACTGCTGCGCGAGTCGTCACCGTGGATGCGACTCTCGATCGATTGGTTGGACAGTAAATGCGCGCTTTGGGTCTCGATTGGATTTAAACTTGGATTTTTGTCAGCATTTCGATACTTTCAGTCGAAGTGACTGTTCCGTCAGGTCAGTCCTACTTGTATATGTCTAGCCGAAGCTAGACATTCATTTTGCTACTACACCTGAATCTTTTTCCGATATTTACCTGGACCGTGTGAGAATCGACATCCATCATGCTTGGAGCAGGGAAGTCACCGAGCGTACGAGCATTGCAGTTCAAGCTCAAGGAGATCCTGCTGATGTTTAATGATATTCAGCTCTTCGTATCGAAATTTAAGGATGATACAAGCGCAATTCAGATTCAGGTTAGATTAGGCAAGGTAGATGAGCTGTGGAATATGTTTAGCGATACTTTGGTAGAGATTATTTCCCATGAGGATTATGTCGCAGACGAGGACAAATACGCTAAGGAAAGGCAACAATTCAGTAGTCAGTACTACACTGTTAAGGCATTTTTGTTAGAAAAACTGGAACAAATTCAGCAAGCAGGTAGTGATCGGTCAACTAGTGTTCATGACAGCTCCACTATGAACATAACGGAGCATGTAAGATTACCTCAAATCAGATTACAATCGTTTAAAGGGGATATAGATGAATGGATCAGTTTTCGCGATTTATTCACTTCGCTCATTCATTCTCGGACGGATTTGCCTGACGTCGAGAAATTGCACTATTTGAAGGGATGTTTGTTGGGAGAACCGAAGGGATTGATCGACCCTCTGGCAATTACTGCAGCTAATTACAACGTTGCATGGAGCATGATTACCAAACGCTATGATAACAGCAAGCAACTTAGGAAGAGGCAAATCCAGTCTCTTTTTGGTTTGCCTCACCTCGTCAAGGAATCGGTTTCCGAACTGCAAGCGTTAGTGGAAGGTTTTGAGAGGAGTGTACAGATTCTAGACCAGATTGTTGAGGTGGCGGAATACAAGGATCTGCTTTTGGTCAACATGCTGTCTAGCCGTTTGGATCCAGTCACTCGTCGGTCGTGGGAGGAACAGTCTTCGACCAAGGACAAAGATACGATTAAGGAGTTGGTTGAATTCTTGCAACGTCGCATACAAGTGTTAGCATCGATACCATCGAGATCATCGGATAGTAAGGTTCCACAAACGAGTGCTCCGAGGCAAAGGGCCCTGGTAAAGGCGAGTTTCAATTCTGCTCGGGTTTCGTCGCAACCGTCCACCAACTGCGTATGTTGTTCGGAAGATCACTTCTTGTATTCGTGTCCAGTATTCCGCGGATTGTCTGTTAGGGATCGAGAGGGTGTATTACGGAAGCACTCTCTATGCCGAAACTGCTTCAGATCCGGACATCAAGGGAAGGACTGTCGGTCAAAATACTCTTGCCGTACATGCAAGGGACGACATCATACACTTGTTTGCTTTAAGCAAGGCTCGGACTCTGTCTCCACGGTCGGAAACAGCGCTTCATCGTCTCCTTCGGATAATGCGGAATCCACATCTGGTTCAACGGATACTGTGGCAAACGTGGCGACCTCGGAAGTATCGGTATGCAACGCTGCAGGAACATCGTCACAAGTGTTTCTCGCTACAGCAGTAATAGTCGTCGAGGACAACGAAGGCAACCAATATGGAGCACGCACTCTTCTGGATTCTGGATCCGAATGCAACTTCGTTTCGGAAAGGCTCTGTCAGCTTCTGAAGGTAGTTCGGACAAGGGCTGACGTCAAGGTCCAAGGAATCGGCCAGACATCATCGGCGGTGAAACACCAGGTTCAGATCAAGGTTCGATCAAGGCTTTCATCGTTCGCTCGGTTGGTGAATTTTCTGGTTTTGCCGAAGGTAACGGTTAACCTTCCAGCTTCCACGGTGGATACTCGGGGACTGACGATTCCGGAAGGCATACAGCTAGCAGATCCTGGTTTCTTCAAATCATCTGGAGTGGATATGATCCTCGGCATTGAACTCTTCTTCAGTTTGTTTGACATCGATCACAAAATTTCGCTCGGAGATAACCTGCCCACGTTGATCGATTCGGTGTTTGGTTGGGTGGTATGCGGTACCATGGCAATGCCGAAGGCGGTAACCCAGGTCAACTGTAATCTGTCGGTAAAGGATCGCCTGGAGGATTTACTCACACGGTTTTGGGAATGCGAGGAGGTCGCAGATCAAATCAAATCTTCCCCTGAAGAACGTATCTGCGAGGAGCAATATCAGCAGTCCGTTCAAAGAGCCGAAGATGGTAGATACATCGTTGGTCTCCCCAAGGACGATGTCAAACTACAGCGACTAGGTACGTCGAAAGATATCGCTCTGCGTCGGTTCTACAGTACGGAGCGCAGGTTGGATAAGGATTCCAAGTTACGTCAACAATATGTAGCGTTCATGGACGAATACCTACAGTTGCAGCACATGAAGGAGGTTCAGGAAATACCAGGCGACGATATCAAGCGTTGCTACCTACCGCACCATCCCGTGGTGAAGGAAGCGTCCACGACAACCAAGGTTCGGGTCGTGTTCGACGCGTCGTGTAGGACATCAAGTGGCATATCGCTCAACGACACTCTCTACGCTGGTCCAGTCATCCAGGAAGACTTACGAGCGATTATCATGCGTGGGCGGACAAGGCAAATCATGGTTGTGGCGGACGTGGAGAAAATGTTCCGTCAAATCTGGACGCGGCCTGAAGATCGGCATCTTCAGTGCATCCTCTGGCGTTCTTCACCCGTGGAAAACGTCAAAACGTACGAACTAGCTACGGTAACGTACGGAACTAAACCAGCTCCATTTCTGGCTACGAGGACTCTACACCAACTTGCCACCGACGAAGGTAATCGGTTCCCATCAGCTGCCGTTGCTATCAAGGAGGACACCTACATGGATGATGTAATTACCGGAGCGGATAACGTCGAGGAGGCAGTCAATCTACGCACCGAGCTCCAAGGATTGACGGAGGCGGGGGGCTTTCATCTGCGGAAATGGGCGTCCAACTGTCCTAAGGTTTTGGATGGAGTCCCATTGGAGAACTTGGCTATACCTAACACCGAGGAAGTCAATCTTGAGTCAAATCCATCGGTTACCACTCTTGGCCTGGTTTGGGTGCCAGGAACCGATAAATTGAAGTTCAAATTCCAAATTGCAGCACTGAATTGTGCAGAACTTCTGACGAAACGGAAGATTCTCTCTACAATCGCCACTCTTTTCGACCCCACTGGACTGGTTGGAGCTGTGGTCGTTGAAGCAAAAATCTTTATGCAGCGATTGTGGACACTACAGGACGAAACTGGTCAACGGTTGGATTGGGATCAACCGGTACCGTCGAAGGTGGGCGAGGAATGGTGCCGATTCTACGAACATCTACCACGGCTTCAAGAGATTGAAGTCAACCGATGCGTTATCATCCCGAATGCAGTTACAACAGAGGTTCACTGCTTCTCCGATGCATCAATGAAGGCTTACGGCGCTTGCCTATATTTGCGAAGTCAGGATGCGTCAGGCAATGTTTTCGTGCGCCTTCTGGCATCCCGTTCAAAGGTGGCACCATTGAAAATACAGTCTCTGCCCAGGTTGGAACTATGTGGAGTATTACTTGGAACTCAACTTTGCCAGAAGGTTCGAGAAGCAATTCGTTTCAACGGAGGAGTTTACTTTTGGACAGACTCCACATGTGTACTGCGTTGGATCGCCGCAACTCCGGCGACGTGGACTACATTTGTCGCCAATAGAGTGTCCAAAATCCTAGGTCTGTCAGATGGATGCCATTGGAGACACGTGAAGGGAACGGAAAACCCAGCGGATCTGATATCCCGCGGCGTGAATGCTGCAAACATAATCAATAACGACCTGTGGTGGTCGGGACCTTACTGGCTACAATTTCCCCAAGAACAATGGCCAGTACGAGGAGTAGAACCCAACGAGGAAGGAGAAGAGGAACGACGACGATGTGCTACAGCAACGACCGTGACAACCTGCGACGAGTTCAACCAATGGTTTATTTCTTTGTTCGATACGTACGATGATCTGATCCGTCGAACTGCTTTCTGGTTGAGACTGATGGACCTACTTAAGTTGCCTCGAGACCAGAGGACGAAAACGGAATTTCTAACAATCACGGAGAAGAAAAGGGCCGAACAAGTTCTCATTCGCCGAGTTCAAATGGAGTCGTTTCCGGAAGAATGGAAGGCGTTATCCAAGGGTTCAGCTGTATCCTCGAAATCGCCGTTAAGGTGGTTCCATCCATATATTTCCAAGGCGGATGGACTTTTGCGCATCGGAGGAAGACTTAATCAGTCCCAGGAGTCGGAGGATAAGAAGCACCCACCAATTCTTCCAGCTCGTCACATCTTTACCCGGAAGCTTCTTCAATCATACCACGAGAAATTGTTGCATGCTGGACCACAATTGTTGTTGGCAACTGTGAGGCTTAAATACTGGCCGTTGGGAGGAAGAAGTCTTGCACGTCAGTTGGTCCACAATTGCCTTAAATGCTACCGAGCGAAACCATCGACCGTTCAACAATTTATGGGAGATTTGCCGCAGTCGAGAGTAACAGTTTCGAGACCGTTCTCTCGTGTAGGAGTGGATTATTTTGGCCCCGTGTATGTGAGGCCCAGCCCAAGGCGAGCAGCTGTTAAGGCGTACGTGGCCCTATTTGTTTGCTTCTGCACCAAGGCCATCCATATGGAGTTGGTGACAGATTTATCCACGGAACGGTTCATCCAGGCCCTGAGACGGTTTATTTCGCGCCGAGGAAAACCAAGCGACATTTTCTCCGATAACGGAACTAATTTTGTTGGCGCGAAAAATCAGCTGGTTGAACTGAGAGAGCTACTTAGGAGTCAGGACTGTCTCGAGAAGATCTCCAAGGAATGTCATGCAGAGGACATCCAATGGCATTTTAACCCTCCCAGTGGACCTCATTTCGGCGGCCTGTGGGAAGCTGCAGTACGCTCTGCGAAAAAACATTTGTTGAAGGTGCTTGGCGAAAATGTTCTGAGTTTTGAGGACATGAACACGCTCATTGTCCAGATAGAGGGTTGTTTGAATTCACGGCCGTTGACCCAGTTAACTGAGGACCCCGAAGATCTCACCCCTTTAACGCCAGCCCATTTTCTTGTCGGGTCTTCGCTGCAAGCTCTTCCAGATTGGGACTGCCATGATGTTCCTGTGAACCGCTTGAAGCAGTGGCATGCTGTTCAGCAAAAATTCCAACATTTTTGGAAAAGATGGAGACGAGACTATTTGGCACAGCTTCACGGTAGGATGAAACGTTGGAAACCTGCTGTGGAAATCGAGGTGGGGAAATTAGTCGTAGTACAAGACGATAATCAGCCTCCTTTACGGTGGAAGATGGCAAGGATTCATCAGCTCCACCCTGGTGAAGATGGTGTCGTTAGGGTGGTCACCCTCAAGACCAGTCATGGTTTCTTGAAACGGCCTGTTGAAAGGATTTGCTTACTACCCGTACCAACCCAAGATGATGTAGTCCAACATTGAGCTCTCGTGTCCCACTCGCAGCTGTTCTGGTCGAAGAGTTTCTTTATTTTCAGAAAACGATGCGCTTTCAGGATGGGCGAGCATGTCTACGACTAGTACCATGCCTTGCTACGCCTATGACCCACTCTGCTCCGATATACATGCCATCGAGAGAAGATGAGCTAGAGATGGATATTGCAACCTGGTTAGATCGGATCGATGACGTCAGCGAGGGTCATTCGGGTGTCGGAGTTAGGTTCGGGATCGTGTGATAGGTAGGCTGATGGGAGATATAGCGTAGGTCAATTAGTTATCGTTACGTAGCCCGGTCGCGCGGTCGCACCCATACTCGATGTTTAGTATTAAGTTTTAATGTGTTAGTATAGAAAATCAATGTTAGAGTTAAGTTCAATAAATGTGAAAATTAGTGTGTTGTTTCCCTAAAATAAACTGTGTTAATTGCTGTACGTCGCGCGTGTGTTCTTTATTTCGAACGGTGTGAAAGGAAGAGTAGCTATTGTGGAAGAATTATCCAGTGTCGGGACTGTGTACACCTTAATACAGTCCACAAGGAACCCCACCTGATCGTTTAGGAAAAACGATTGGATTCACCACCTGGATTCTGGATACGCACGGTTGGTAGGCCCGCATACACCCCGACAGAATCAAATTGTATTTTATTATGATATACTTATATGATATATTTATTTGTTTTGTGCATCAGAAAAGGAAAAAAAGCAAAAAAAAATTAAATGTATTGTTTATTTTATTTTTGTTATCTATTTTTTTACATGCTAGCTTCCTTTCCTTTTGATATGATGCAGATAGATGCTTTCTATAACGTGTTGGTCTTCAGCAGTCTCTGGAAGCAAATACATCAAAAATGAGCAGAAAAATAAGCAAAAGACACATTCCAGCGTAACGGGACACCGCGAGGAACTAACTTTCGTGAACAAATGACGTCTGCAATCGAATATAACTTTCATGATCATATGGTTAAACAGGTTTTATATCAAGCTTATTAGATGTACTTCCTGATGCAGTACTTGTTCTATGTGGTTTTGGTTCCAATTTACTTTATATAACATGTTACATTTCGTAACGGGACACCATCGCAGAAATCTTCTTTTTAAAATTTTCAAACTGAAATGCGTAAATCAGCTCTGCTATGATGTTTTGAATAACAGAGTATGAGCAATTTTACGAGACGTTTCGGATCAGCTGATCGCTCATTTCATGAATGAAAATTTGACAGGAGGTTGCGCCCAAGCCCGTGAGTGTTAATATCAATATCAACACTGTTGTCGTTTCGTAAAATAGACTATTCCAGACATTTCTTCTTTGGATTGATGTGAACAAGATTGCCGAAGTGAGTTTTACTGAGAAATGTATAGTTTAGGATATATTCTTGATTTAGTTTTGGGAACGCAGCGTTACGCTCGCGTGAAAACAGTGTTTTGCAAATGGTGTCCCGTTACGGCTAAAGACATCCGGTTGTAGATCAAATGCTTTGCTAGATAGAATGTTGGTGTCTTCCGCAATGTTTTTCAGACAGATGGTAGCTGCCCGGCAGGACACAAATAGGCCTTCAAACCCGCTCTGGCCTAATGGTGGCCATCGGAATGGGCCCTGCGGAACCTGTTTCGAGTTTTATTTAGCCTTCACACCCGACCACCGACGGGGCCCATATAGCCGAGGCGGTAAACGCACGGGTATTCAGCATGACCATGCTGAGGGTGACGGGTTCGATTCCCGGTCGGTCCAGGATCTTTTCGTAAAGGAAATTTCCTTGACTTCCTTGGGCATAGAGTATCTTCGTGCCTGCCACACGATATACACATGCAAAATGGTCATTGGTAGAGGAAGCTCTCAGTTAAAAACTGTGGAAGTGCTCATTGAACACTAAGCTGAGAAGCAGGCTTTGTCCCAGTGAGGACGTTACGGGCCTCATTGGGGACACTTCTGGTTTTCAACCTAAACATGCCGTGCGACATATCAATATTCATGATTTCGAATGACTGAGTCAGAAACGATAGACTGAAGTATGTATCAACTAAAATATGACCACCCGGAACATATAGCACAGGTTTCACGGAGGTGCCATCGGGGACATTTCTGGTTTGCAACCAAAACATGCCGAGCGACGTATCAATCTTCATGATTTCCAAAGAATGGGATAGAAAAAAAATGATTTAAGTATGCATCAACTGATATGGCCGCTCCGTAACACCTGGAACAGATTCCGCGGGGGCCTCTCAAACACAATAACACAAACGAAATAATTACTTTAGCTATTTGGCAAAACAGGCATCAATTGCACAAGATACTCAGAAACGGTTTTTTTGTCAGCATCATCCCACTGAATAAATAAGTATAAAAGCGAGGAAACTTATTTAGAAGTTCAGTCTACACATCCTGCCAAATATTTAATTTGCATATCGTTTATTTATCTAACTGGTTATATCGATTGCAAAACTTCTTATCATTGTTTTTAATCATTCAATCAATATTTGAAGGCTTATGCGCCATGGGAATACAGGAGACAATTTCATTTGAAATAAATTTTACATTTTTAAGGGGATTTTTCATTTATTCTATGTTATTTAGTTTCGGGGAACCGCTGAACTTTCCGTTTGGTCGAGGTTAGAGAGAGTTTTTTTTTTAGGGGATGGGGTTATGGGGGCTTTCTATTGATATTTAGCTAACCAATAACGATACAAACAAACGGATTTCGAGAAGAAAAAGAGGTTCACAACTACAACGACAAGTGGGAGGTTACTAGACTTTCAATCAATGATTACTAATAAATTAGTTTTGTTGTCAGAAGAAGTAAACCAACGCCATTTTCGTGATGCATTTTACACTTTTTTTGTTTTTAATACGAACATAAGCTTCAAAATATGTTTGTCGTCATAAAAGTGAATTATACGGTTATGAACTGAGTATATAGAAGGAATGCCAACCATCACTTCGGGATCTTCAAGTTTTGAACGCTGTGTGATTCTAGACACCCTTTTATACATCATGGTGGTAATCCATTGGACATGTTAAAAAGGTTATAGCATTCAAAGAGTATGCTGTTACCACAAAAACCTTATAAAATATCACTTTTGATACTGATCCACCAGAATACCTGCCCTTTGTTTACGTAGTTTTCGTGGAGAGCTGAGAAGTGGGCTTTGTTCCAGTAAGGGCGTTACACCAAGATGGATAATGAAAATACATACACCCTATAATATCATTTCATCATGGTTAAAGATTTTAGGCTAAATATTTGATCAAACCAAACTTATTTATCCACTTATGAATGTCTTTAAAATTTTCGTAACGGGACACCATATCTACGCACCCATTGTAACGCCCAAGATAACGCGTCGATCAAGCTAACCCATATGTTGGAAGAAAGGTCTCCACGAGTACTAAGAGAATCCTGAAAATATTTTTTTCTAAAGTTCGTAATAAATTCGTTATTACAACAAATATACTATTTTCGTAACGGGACACCATTAAATTGCGGTTATTGCAAAAAGTACTTAAAACATATCAAAACCCTTTTTTATGAAAACTTTCCTTTTGGTGTATAAAATATACGTTATTATACTACATTAATAAAAAATAGGTTTAATGTTTTCGAACTTTAACATGCAAGCAGGCATATTTGAAAATTATCAATGAAAAATTACATTTTTCTTACATAAAATGCTATTACTTCACATAGCTATTTAAATACGGTACCAGTCAAATTTTAAGTTAAACAAATGGTTTTCCTAAGATTGAATCTACCCTTTTTCATATGATGGAAAGCTTGGGGCGAAACAATCACTTTGAAATTTCACACCCTTGGCGTAGAAGTGCGTGGAATGTGTCAAAAAATTGTAAAAACGAAAATTATCTATGATGATCCGCTTGTTCGATAATCGTGTTTTCGGGTGCGGATTCATAGAACCAAGCCTAAAATATAATAACAGTTCGCTACAATAATCCATTAGTAGTAAAATAATTGAAGGCAATCACTACCAAAGTTCTTGAATTAATTATTCACTGCTCTATTGTGGACTACTCTTGGTGCCATTATCTCCACTTTTGCCAATTATTTTCGAAATCGAAATGGCGGTGTTATGTAATGTGCTCAGAAAATCAATTATACAGGGTGTTAGGTTCCCGAGTGCAAACTTTTTAAAGGGTGATAGAGGACCATAAATGGAGAAAAAAATTGTTCTACGCATATGGTCAAATCTCAACCGTTACGTAGTTATTGAACTTCCCATGTTTATGACTCTTATTGCCTTAACTGGCAATAACTTGAAAATGGTCAAACATATCGAAGTTTTTTTACCCTTATTCGAAAGATTATTGAATTTTCTAACAAATGGCATCTTTGCATCGATTGGTTTAGTTAAATAACTAAATTTTCTAGAGCAAAATGGCTAAAAATACTGTATTTTTATTGGTTGTTGTCAATTATCTTTGAAACATGCGTAATAAATAAAAATTCTTTCTTTGGCAAAGTTGTGGCCCCTGTTACACTCTACAATTCGTTCTTTGACACCAAACTTCTAGCTCTTATCGTTTTCTTGCAATTTTGATTTAAATGTGCAGCACAATGCGCAAAAAAGTGCTTTCCATGAGAGTTGCAAATTTATGATCTGAAATGCGATGTTAAAATCGAAATTGCAACACAACGATAAGAGATAAAAGTTTGGTGTCAAAGAACGAATTGTAGAGTGTAACAGGAGCCACAACTTTGCCATAGAAAGAATTTTAATTTATTACGCATGTTTCAAAGATAATTGACAAAAACCAATAAAAATACACTATTTTTAGCCATTTTGCTCTAGAAAACTTAGTTATTCAACCAAACCAATCGATTCAAAGATGCCATTTGTTAGAAAATTCAATAATCTTTCGAATAAGGGTAAAAAAAACTTCGATAAGTTCGACCATTTTCAAGTTATTGCCAGTTAAGGCAATAAGAGTCATAAACATGGGAAGTTCAATAACTACGTAACGGTTGAGATTTGACCATATGCGTAGAACAATTTTTTTCTCCATTTATGGTCCTCTATCACCCTTTAAAAAGTTTGCACTCGGGAACCTAACACCCTGTATTAGCGCTTTGTTTTGAACAAACTCTAAATTGTTTTGAGTAATAATTTTTTTAAAACAATAAAAACATGTTTTTTGATGCAACAAAAACTATTATAGTTTTGAATAGCTCTAATTTCTTTGCATGAATGACATGTTTAGTTATTTTTTTTATTTTCACATGTTTTTTGAAAATTTATTGAAATAATTGTTATGGTGAATCAGCTGCCCAATAAACTATCCAGAATGACCTTTTAAAGGAACTCGCGGAAGAAATTCGAGAGGAATTTCTACAGGAATTTCCGAATAAACTCTTTGAGGAATTCCCGGAGGAATTCGTAGAGGCATTCCTCTAGGTACACCTAGAGGAATCCCCGGATGAACTTCTAAACGAAATTCCAAAAGAGCATCTAAAAGAATTCACTGATGAACTCTTAGAGGATCGTTTGAGGAAACTCCTGGAAGAATTCCGGAAACAAATCTTATAAGAACTCTCAGAGAAATTGCCGGAGGAACTCTTAGAGCAATTTCCGGAGGAATTCTTAGGGGAATTACCGGTGGAGCTCATAGAAGAATTCTCGGAGGAAATTCCGGGCATTCCTTGTGCAACTCCCAGAAATATTTTTAGAGCAACTTGTAAAGTAATTGCCAGAGGAACTTTCGGAGGAATTTTCGGAGGAACTCGTAGAGAAATTGCCGCAGAAAATCGAAAAGGAATTGAAGGAGGAACTCGTAGAGAAATTACCAGAGGTATTCATAGATTCTTGGATGAACTCTTAATGAATTTCCCGGAAGAATTTCTTGAGGAATTCCTAGCCGGATTTCTAGAGGAACTCCCGGTGGAACTCCTATAAGAATTCCCAAAAAAATCGTGAAGAAATTCCCGGAAGAACTCGTAGAGAAATTACCAGATGAACTCAGATACTTCTACAGAAATTCCTGGGAGAACTCCTAGAGAAACGTCCGGGGAAATTCTTAAAGGACTACTCGAAGGAATGTACTGGCATACCCAGCAAGTTCTAGAAAAAAAATATATAGCAACTCGTAGTGACATTGGCTGGGGAACTTCTTCCCGGTGAAACTCGTAAAGGTGTTCCCAAAGATATTCAAACTCCCGAAAGCACTTCTAGACGAATTCCCGGAAGAACTTCTAGAGGAATTCCCGGAAGAGCTTAAGATAAAGTCACTGTGAAACTCTTAGTGTAATTCTCGGAAAAAAAAATGGTGAGGAATCCCCGAAGGAACTCGGAAGGGAAGGAATTCCCGGAAGAATTCCTTGAGGAAGCCCTAGAGAAATTCTTACAGGAACTTCTAGAGGAATGTTCGGAGAATCTTCTGGAAGAATTTTCGGGCGAACTTTTAAAGAAACTCCTGAAAGAATTCCAGGAGGAACTGCTACAGAGCTTGCCGGAAGAACTCCTAGAGGAATTACAAGAGAAACTCCTAGAGGAATTATCGGAGGAAACTTCTGGTATTCCCAGTGCAATTTCTATGCACTCTTAAAGGAATTCCCGTAGAACTTCGTTAAGGAATTCCCGGATGAACTCGTAGAAGAACTCGTGGAGGAATTCCCGGAGGTGCTTCTAGAGGAATTGTGTGTGTATTTGAAGAGGGACTTTACCTAGTGGTCATTCGTCTCTCTGTCCTAGAGGAATTGCCGGATGATCTCCTTAAGAAATTCCCAGGAAAAACTTCTAGACTTCTAGATGAATTCCGGGAGGATCTCCTAAAAGAATACCCGGAGTAACTCTTAGAGGAGTTTCTAGAGGAAGTACTACAAAAAGTCTCAGTGAAACTTCTGTAGCAATGCCCGAAGAAACTCCTCGGAGGAAACCCTCGGATTTCCCGAAGGACCTTGAAGAGGCGGCGGCGCCGCTCACCTCTAGTCTACAAACAAGCTTCAGATTGGAATCCAGGAGGACATCGCAGCAGAGGAAGACCCAGAGGCTCTTGGCGGCTGTAGCCTCGACAAGAAAATAAGGAAGTTGACAAAACTTAACCTGGGCACAGGTCAAGGCGATGGCTTGGAGATTTTTCAATTCGGCCCTCAGAGCACAAATTGTTAACGATACACTGAAAAACAGCTTGCGGTTGAAATTAATATTTTGTTGGGTCAATTACACAGCGCCACTAAATTTGTGCGGACTGAGTTCCGTTTCAATTCAACAGATTAATGTTTTCAATTTTACCATGGACCCGATTTACATTTAAAAAAAGTTTCCGTTGGCAACCGGATTCGACCCAAGAACCTCGAGTTCACCAGGCTTGGACGCTACCACTAGTAGGCTATCGAACCGGCTGACATGAGAGGGAACAAAGCGCATACAAGAAGCGCTTGTGGGTCGATGATCACGTTTTGCCATGGTATATTTGATAACATTTTTATGCTGGTCATTACCGCAAGCCTTATTATAGTGTAGGATTAAAATTTAAAATATCGGAAAGAATAACAAACCAAGAACAAGTGCCGCCAAAGATCAACACATAATAACTTAAAAACAACAAAGTAAAAGAAGAATAACAGGAGTGCTACACAGAACTGTTTGGACGCATAAAAAGCAGCCAATAAAACAATTAGAACATCAACAATACCAACAGCACTGAAAAAAAAAGAAAGCATTCGATAGGTTCAGAGTGGCAATAAGGAACTCTTAAAACACCCAGATATGATAAACTATAAAATTAGCTGAAAAACAGGCAAGAAGAGGCAAGAATTCAACCAGGCAATCAGGGATCGCAACGAAAAAGAAATAAGAGAATTCTTTGAAAATATTAACGATTTTGATATAAAGCATCGTATGAGAAAAACACATAACCGCCAGAAAGCGTTCAATTAACAAAATTAGAAGAGAATACTAAGTACAAGAGTATGGAACGAAAGAAAGTGAAGGGCCAAAAATTGATTTCTGTAACAAGCAGAATAACACCCCACTAATACAACCCCCAACAGCAGATGAAATTTAAGCTATTATAAACAAATCAAGTAATGGAAAAGCAGCTGGGCCGGATTTAATTTATATGGAGTGCGGATGTAGGAACAATACCCTCATTCATACGTTGAATAAACGTGTAAAGACATTTATGCATTATTAAGCCCACTTCGATCGGCTTAATTCGATCAACTTCTAAGCATTCTCGAATTGAAGCCTCTCAATATGGTACACCCTAGTACAACTCGATGGTTGTCGCTGCAAGCCGTTGTAGAACGTCTGCTAGAAAGGTTGGTTGCACTCAAAATATATTTGAGCTATCATGACGCTACGGTTGACCGCCGTCAGATAGAAAAAATGTAGCAAAAAAACAAGGAGATATTAAATAATCCTCTGACAGAGTTATATTTAACTTTTCTGTCGTTTATTTTACGAAAGATAAAACAATTTAAATAAACTTTTCCAATCGAAAAATCCTAAACATGCAAAACAAGCGGCTGTTGATGCAAATATTGGGAACACTTCATGCGGCCGGACTAGGTATTGTCGTGTTGAAAAATGTCGGTTCGATCGAACTTGAGGAATCCCATTATTGTAAGCTGGAAAAAATATATGTCGGGATTAACGTGCAACGGAAGCTGGATGTGTTCGTCGCGACAACCAAATTGAAGGAGGAAGATGCCTAACAATTTTACCTGAACATAACGAACTTCTATATTACGACGGAAAATCAGATAAAGAAGAGAATAAATCTAGAAGCTGAAGTATACTATATAATACATAATACATTATAACCAAAACCACCAAAACATTGTCAAGTCTGAGTCTAATTTATATGCGCTTGCAAGAGATTTTAAGGCATGCAAGTAGTAGATTTTTTCGTCGTTATCTAGGTCTTAAGCATATCGAATTTAACTATAAATAAAACTTGATGATAACATACTGTTTTTGTATGAAAAATCATATTTTTCACGGAAGGCAGACGATTTTAAAAGAAACTGCCTACATTTAGGCGTTTAATGCGGGTCCTGTAATAAATTAAACGCCTATAAGTAGACCATTTCATTTGAAATCTTCTTACTTTCGTGAAAAACTTGATTTACACTCATATCACAATAATTATTATGGGTCACTCAAGAAGCAATCATTATTGTCATAATATAAATCGATTTTCATACAAAAAAAACACTTTCATTATTTTTATTTTATATTCTTATAATTGAAACTCCTTTAGTTTTAAATAAAAAATGCTTGTAAAATTCACTTTAGGTGGTGAAAATTATTCAAAAGTTGGTAAATAATGAAAACCACAATAACGGGTGAATATTGCCTGTGTAACAATTATGGGTCAATTTGTTGCCTATTACGGGTCACTCAAAAGGAATCAGCTAAACAATAATGTTTTATCTATATTTTCAATGAATGATCACTCATTCTCGGTAGATCATCTATAGTAGAATCATAACCTGGTCTCAAACCTCTTAACGAAGCGTGTTATCGCGATTTGGACTAAATCTCCACTCACCAGCGATAAACGCCTAAAAGTTTGCAATTCCCATGTACGCAGAACTCTCAATTTTATGCTGCACAAAAAGTGATCCATAATTTTGTGATTTTCGGTGTTCCTTGGCCTAATAATGAGTCACTGCCTGAAATTAGCTTTAGTTAGCTGCAATCACATGAATTTTCACACTAAGAACGTAAATTGATTTCTCCAGGAGTTCCTTTGGGGATTTCTCAAAGAGTTTCTTTGGGGATTCCTGCTGGAGTTCCATCGGAAATTGCTTCCGGAAATCCTTCCCTAAAGATCTCTTGAAAAAATTCTCTAAGGAACTCCTGGAGGAATTTCCGAATATAATCCTAGAGAGATTTAAAGTCAATCCTGCCTGCCAGAAACCATTTTTTCTTAAAACTAATTTTACTGAGGAACCTTTAGTCAGTTTCACCCGTTTACAATCACCTCCAGAGTTCGAAATTGTTTACAAATAAAATGCACCAAACAAATTTAGAACAACGGCTGCATGAACAAGCAACATGATCTGTTTTTGTTTGGTCTAATCAATTTGGACCAAAAAATAAGCCACCAGTAAGGAGATCATGTAGACATTTTGTTTACACATTTTGTATTTTCCATTCCAGCGAGTGACACCCCACAATGGAGCTGTTGTTGCCTTCATGTGATCAACGAACAAACTGTACTTTACTTTTCGGGAATCTTTTACAAACTCGGTATTTTCTTCACATCTGCATCGTTCTTTTTCACCACATCACCAACAGCCAGCTGTACGGTGTGAGCTACACATTGAACAAGATTCAGATGAGAGCCAATTTCTTGGAATACAGATTCCAGGAACACGTCACTGTCTTCGGCTTCCGGCACTTCTGGATTAGCTTCGATGGCTTCGATTTCTGCCACTTTCTGCAGTTGCCTAATAGTAAAAATAATATTTGCACCGTTGTCTGAGGTAGCAGAATAGATCTGAGCGGTGTCCACTTCACAGGCCTGCAGCGTTTCGAGGATTATTTCCTTGAGGAATTTTCCTGTTTGTTTGTCCTTGATTTCGAGCCCGACTAAAATTAGGTACCGTAAAACGGGGTATCATTGATCAGCGGGGTAACATTGATCAGCTTGGCCGGCCTCATGGAATGTTCAAACATGCATTTTATATTGAATCAAATTCTGCTATCGAATGGTATAGCATAAACTGTCATCATTTAGCTATTAAATGACATGCAATTCATGAAAATTGAATTTCATAAACATTGAAATAAATCGATTTTTCCATAACTGTGTTTTGTAACGCAATGATATACATTGTCAAACATTCATGCTTGGCGTGAATAATAGATACAATATGAGTTTCAAAATCATTGTATTACTTCAATACGATATCCTTGAGTTGAATTTAATTAGCGAAACTTTTGTGAAAATGTTCTTTTTCAATGAAATACACGATTTATGTAAAGCAGGCTATCATTTCCTTAAGCCATTGCCTACTTTTAGGCGTTATTCGTGGTTTGGAGGATTTTAACCCTAAAATAACTCAAAAAGTACATAACTTGTAAGAATTTGGACAACATATTCGTAATCAGCGACCGCGAATTTAGTAAGTAAAGGTATTTTCAAAACAAACGAACATTGATTACTAACATGATCAATGTTACCCCAAATCAACAAAATCAAAAAATAGATTAAAAAGCCTATTTAAACATGTTTTACAGTTTTACAATACTTTTTCGAGTAGCTTAACACATACTCAGAGGGCCAGTACTTGTTTTAAATCTATAAAACATGTAACGCTTGCTTAAACAAGGGAATTATTCAAGAAAGATCGAAAATTCTGATCAATGTTACCCCGGATTACGGTAACAGTGAAAAACACCGATGTTATTTATGTTTGAAAGGAAAGGCGATGGGAAATCTACACAGAATGACACACAGAATTGAACATCCTCAATTTATTTGTTGATGATAGGTGTAGGAAATTGATAATGTTATTATAAGATAATCAGTGGATGATTTGCTTCGGTGTTCCGAGACATGTGCTCGTTGTTAGGGACAACGAGAAGAAACGGTCATAGTAGTCTGGAACCATCTAGGAAGAGAGAATTGGCTGAGACGTGGTGATATAAAGACGCTGTTTCAGACCGCAAGGAATTCAAGAATTAGGTAGTTTCTGTTAGTCATCCGATCGTGGTTTATTGAATCTTAGTTTGGATTCGAGCTAGACCCAACAATAGGTACTTACCAAGTGTTCGAATTACAATTTTTCCTTCTTTCTCGTACTGCGCTTGGATGCACACTGTGTGGCGGTTGTATGGTCGAGGGGGAATACTTTTCACCCAAAATGCAAGTACATTCGACGAAAACCATTTTTAAAAGTCCTAAAATTGTTTCAACACAGTATTGTCTTGAAGCTGTCGGCTTAGAATAGCACTACGTACCACCTGTTCCAAAGGGGAAAAAATATCCACCTCACAGCCTCGACACATTTCATTCTTTCCGTGAAATGACTTTATGGACAACGTTCCGGAAAATGGCAGTGCTGGAAATGACCTGAAACGAGACCGGTCAATACCGTAGCTCGATATGGGGCCAAAACGGACCAGCTGCTGATTGGTTGATTTTATGTCATTAAAAATAAGCACAGAATTGAAACCGCCACCCGATCGCACCCGAGCGCGTGTGGGCAGTGTTGTCAAAATCAATTGAAAATACTGATCTGCCACAGGTTTGGCGTCAGCTGTTCAGACGCCGTTGCGTTTTGTTTCGTTCGCCTTTGTTTGTTGTTTTATTTGTTTCATTCGAGTCGGTTTGCGTCGAACGCAAATTATCATGAATATCATGAAGTGCAAGGCGTTTGGCTGTTTGCACAGCAGTACAAATCATCAAGAGCTTAAGTTTTACAAATTTCCGAAAAATCCTCTCGTCCGTTCTCAGTGGGCGCGTTTTTGTGTGAGTCACGAGGATGAGATTCCACCGTTAGTAATATAGCGGAATGATCGACTATGCAGCGTAAGATAAATTTTATTGAATGAAAAGCCGTGTGATATTGTGAGCCGTAGTAAATTTGCATTACATAATATTAAAAGGAAGTGAATAATTTGTATTGTCTTTGAATATGCCTTATAATTTCAGATTTTCAATTTAAGCTATTTTCACAAAAAAATAATAAATCATGATTGAGTTTGAAGCACTTTCAAACCTGCATCTTGTCACTTCAATTTGAAGAGGAGAGAATCGATCATATTACTTTCGCCCTTAGGCAGCATTTATTTATTATGTAACGCTAGAACGGCAATTTTTGACCCCCCGCCCCCTAGAGCGTTGCGTAATTTGTGGACTTATTTAGTCTCAATCTAGAAATCTTGCTAGAAATCTTTATTAACCCTCGAGTGATCGCGCTGTTGTATTTTGTACAACACGTTTAAAAAATCTCGCTTTTTGTACTCGGCATTAGCGTGGTGCTGACGGTGGTGGCCAACCGCGCGAGTTACTTAAGGGTAAAAAAAAATGGTGCACGTTCATAGCGAGGTCGTACAGTGAATTGAAACATAGCTCTATATTTCAGTTTACGGAATCTGTTTTCAATCGCAATCGCATCCAAAGCACCTCTGCCACCTCAAAAACGTGACGACATTCATGGGATCTCCGTATATATGTACTATCTGTCCTATCTCTCACTTTGCCTAAAAATTATAAAATGATATTTAACGTACAAAATGTGAAACAAAAAGCGAAACATAATTTTTGACAACACTGGCCCGAGCGACGAACGAAGCGCAATGAAAATAAACAGCAAACATATTGGGAGAGAGGAAGAATAATAAGAAGCCAGTTGTCCGGTCTCGCCTCAGGAAATGACAATCCACGAAGTGTCATGCCGGAAAATGTCATACCAATAGCACAACAGGATTGGAGGATTTCTTATCGAACATATTGCAAACTTCAAAACAACAAAAATTCATTTATTTATCAAATTTAACAAAGGATTTTTCTTTCTGTGCTGTTCAACAATTTGAAGAAGATACTGTTGCTGAGCCAGATCTCGAGCCGACTAATTGTTAAAATCAGAAATCAGTTACAACCCACGTTCAGCCGTAACATTTACTACCATTGAAGATGTCACACACAGTTAAACACCCAAATATGATAAATCATTTCTCCAATTGAATAGTAGGCGCGTAGCTGTGTTAGCGAACTGATAGGTTGTATCTCACAGCAAGGCACATTCTTCATTACCTTTACCCACGGTGTACAACATTTAGAAGGTGTTACATTCAGGATAGCTGACATTTGATGATGACGTCTTAATATTGCTGATCGAAAGATTGCAAAAGAAAACATGGCATGCTACATCGTACTATCATGCAAACAACCATGCGCAAGGATGAAAATGTACTTATACAGCTTGTTTACACGCGTTACTGTCACGTCAAACTTAAATAGTTGACCTTCTCCTGGGTCTACGGTACTTCGTAGATACCTTCTGTCAAAAAGTCATGTTTAGAACCTTTCCAGTGCACTTGGTGTACAAAAAAACAAAAACTTAAATTCTGCGAGTTTATTCTTAATTTGTTCCTAACTCTCAGGTAAAACTGAAGTGTAACGTCACGCTTAGTATTTAAAATTTAAAATTTGGTTTGCTTTATTGTGCTCAGGCCCTGTGGCCGCAACGGATTTTTGGGAAGTGTTCTTTCACTGCACTGATCTTACCGACACGACACGTTTTTCTCTCGAAAGAAGCGGGTATGCTGTTTCCGCAACTGTTTGTAACGTTTCACGTACTTCCGCGTTCGTTGCTGCCGCAGTACCGCCCCTACTGCGTTCTTTTCCTCCAAAATCGCTCTGCTCTCCTCGTCGAACAATTCCTTTCGTCGACTCCTTTCCACGTATCCGATGGTGTTCTCGGCAACATTGTTGATGGCTGCTTTTACTGTCCTCCAGCAGTCTTCTAGAGGGGCCACTGCTGTATAGACTACAGCATGGTAATCCTATATGAAGTTCTTTAAATAATCCTTGCAGTAACTCTTTCACAGGTCCCTGATAAAAATCATTATGGAATCCCTGGAGAGTTTCTGGATTTCTGGAGAGATTTCTGAGAAGATTCCTGGAGCACTCTCAGAAGAGATTTCCGAAAAAGTCTTTGAAAAGTTTCTTGGAGGAATCATCTAGGATTACCGACTGCGCCAATATTGTGACCGGAGGTTCTCCAAAGTCCTTTTCTAGACTTCATTATTCATCGAAATACCGAATGTTGTCGATGCTGTTCATTTTCTTCTGTCTTTACTGCTTAACGTTCGTTGAAGAACTGAAATCCTGTTTAACTTTTTTCTGACGTTTCTTGCAAACAAAGCCTTCTGCGATGAATCTCGTAGCACATCGCCATCTAGGATTACCATGCTGTAGTCTATACAACAGCCACATCAAGTGCGCCCTTGTCTGGCAACGCTGCCTCGAGATTCTGCATGTATGCACGTATGCACGTATGAACATTAGCCTGGTACACGGTTTATATGGGAAAATATAAAAAATGGAAAAACTCCAACTCCTGTATACTTTTTGAGTTCCGTTTTGGCCCCATATCAACTGTGCAAAATTTCAGATCGATCGAAGAAACTATATTTTAGGGCCCGCATTCTTAGTTTTTCATACGATTTACTATGGGGAGAATTTACTTCTTCAATGAAAAATCGCTTGAGGTCACCCATTGATCCCTAAAAATAAGTCGTTGAAAGATTTCTGTAGATAACTTCTCGAGGAATCAGACCTCCGAAGACCGCAAAGCGATGCGACATTCTAGTCTAGTCTACACATACACAGCCATTCATTGAAAGAATCCTGGAAAATGATAGAATCGACCAATTCCATCATTTTTCTTGTCATTATTAATTCTTGCAGTACATCGCAGATGTAGTGCAAGAGTTAAAGCGGCCAGGCCTACTGTGCAGCGTTGTTATTGTTAATTAAATCAAAGAACGGGGACATCTCGTACCAACCGTTCCGTATACGTATCGTGAATATGAAATATTAACGATGGGAGTGACGTTGCTAAGAAGGTTAATCTCACTCCTTGATCCTTGGTTTCCTGGGATGGGACACAGGTATTTCCCCCTAGTGTCCTGGCCCTTATGCCTAGGCTTAAGCGCCTTTACTCGCTCTCTGGAACGAAAAGAAAAAAAAAACTAACGTCTCCTACTATTACAGGAATCTAAATTGTCAATAATTACCACATTAACACCTACATGCCTGAGGCTTTTTTGCCCTCAATTTCAAAACTAAAATGATATCTTCCCCGAATGAACAAATAACATCAACAAAGCATAACAAAATAGTTAATTGATACACTTATGTCACTCCATTATAGAAATTTGAAATTATAATTTTATAAAGTAATATAATGATGTCAGTCCTCCATAAAATATAAAGCAAAAAATACAATATAATGAAAATCAGATTGATCTCACCAAATTTCATCCGCAAATTGACTCCAATATCCTTGAATGCTTCCTTCAACCATCACCATCAACACCATACATGCACGAAACACTGTAATTTTCTTCAATGATTGATTATTTTTTTCAAAATTTATACTTAGCCGTGAACGAAATTCATCCAAGTAGCACTGTGGTTACTATGTCACCCAACAACTAATTTTTCTTGCCTTTCTGCCTTTGCGCACCGTATCACTGGTCATCTTTTGACAACACGTCAGATGCATATACACTGTATTTTCTAAATATATTAGCTAGGCTCGTAATCTAATCTTTTTTTTTCACTCGCACATGTTTTTTCTTGCAATACAACGTGGCCTTTATTCTTCGCATTTGCACGTGCCACTACCTCTCAGACGGCTTAGTTTTAGCAGATTATCGAAATAGAAAGATGCATCGCACACAAATTGGTTCCGAAATTCGCGAAATTCAATAATATGTAGTCCTGGTGGCATAGCTACAGCAGTCCATCAACTCGCAATTGGAACTACGACGCTCTGACGATCCGGCAATGCCGCCAGCTGCAGTTGGCTGGAGGGGGGTGGGGTTGTGAAACATTTTTTTTTATAATTCACCGTTTGGTCTCTTCCAATTTGTTCTTTTGTTGTCCCGATTTGCACTTTTATATGAGCACTTCATTTTAAAAGTATTTTGAATTAACATTTCACTTTAACCACAAGCGAAAAAAGTCATCGGCCGAATCCGAAGACCGCAAAGCGATGCGACATTCGTGGAAAAAGTCATTAAGCCTTACCCGGTCGATAAAATGACGAGATTTTATTATTTATTGTTATTCCTTACATGTTAAACAGCGTTGGCATGCCATTCGGTTTTCAGTCAATAACTTTTTCCACATGCCTTAGATCGCTTTGCGGTCTTCAGAGAGTTTGTTTCTCGTAAAATTTCCAACAGAAATCATTCATTGATATCTTTTTTGGGGTTAAGGGGCAACCTGTGGCGATTTTTCTTTGAAAAGGTGATTTTCCCAATAGTAAATCGTATGAAAACTTACAACGGCTGGCGCTAAAATATAGTTTCTCCGATCGAACTAAAATTTTGCACAGTTGATGTGGGGCCAAAATTGAACTCAAAAAGTGTACAGGAGTAAAATGTCTTTTTGTGTCCCACGCTAATGAACATCCGATTGCTTCAGTCGCTCTAGGTTGTACCGTGGTGATCGCCGGTACCGTACAATGTACATAGATGACGGATAGTTTTGGGTGCAGATAGGTCCTGACGTCGACAATGGTTCTACCCCATTACCCCGAATGCCATTACCCCGAACGCCATTACCCCAAACGCCACTACCCCGAATGGGCCACTACCTCGAACGCCATTACCCCGAAAGCATATTTTTAGATGGGTTATTCTGATGATGGGTATTTTATATTTTTATTAATTTAATAACATTACTGACAGCTTTAATACCGGAAGATATCAATGCAAAGAATAACCTTAAAACAAAATAATAGAATAATACGTATTAGAGATGATCTTGTATGAGATAGAGCTGTCAGTAAAGGTCCTTCAAATACTGGCTATCGATATTGGCTCATTAAGCCGAAAAGACATTTGGCCAAAGTATCACTAATAAGCCTAATGATCATTAGGCGAGATCAAATAATACAAATTGCAAAATAGGCCCGGAAAGAACATTTTATAGTAAGAAAAAGAAAAAAAATCTTTTAAGGAGGAATAGACGATTTGGTAATAAAACTCTATAACAGTGTAAATTAAAAAAAATCCTTAAATGTGAAAAAAATGTGATTGATAGGTTGGCCGCCAATAAGGTCTGCAAGGATATAACTAGAAAGAACAGCATATAAATTAAAGAAGGGCAAATCTCCTATGGGACCATTCATAAACTACGTAGACAGAATTTTGGTCACCTCGGTCCTCTCCCCCTCCTTATCGTAGAATTTTAAAAGACAATTACACCGTCTTCGGCCAGAGGCCGCACAGACTGTACATTACTAACATTAGACAATGGATAACACGTATAACACTCAGTGGCCCAGTGGAGTATTTTCTGTTTTGACGAAAAGTTTTCCTCGACCGGAGCGGGAATCGAACCCACACTCCGAGGCAAGCGAGATACATAAACGACTAACGCCGCTAACCGCTCGGTCACGAAGTCCACGATTTGTTCATACAAAAATTTGTAATTTTGTATAGAGCTTAGAATTTGGATAGACCCTCTCCTACTTACATAGTTTATGCACGGCCCCTATACATAAATCTGCAAAGGGCAACATGGCTACCAAACAACTATGTAACAATATAAGTCGAAAGAACAGCCCAACTTTAAAAGAAGGAAAAACACCAGATGGAATTAATAGAGATATGTCGTCAATCAACCCGGTAACGACGTAACTAGAAAGAACAGCCTATAAATTGAAGAAGGGCAAATCTCATATACAGTAAGCAGCTTTCACTCCCAGTAAACTTTATAAGTGCAGCTAGAAGAACAGCCTTTCATGAAAAGAAAAGCTACAATCGCCAGAAAAAAAATAATTAATTTGGTCCAACGATGCTGGATCTACCTTGCTAAGTGAACTTAACTGAATATCTGAAATCCAGTCCAGTACCTACTACAATCTTGAAAAAAATATTCAGAAAACAATTTTAGGGCTTGATGTTCTGGAAACTGATCATCAAAATCAAAAGAAAATCAAAAGAAATCTAGTTGCCAGTTCGGCCGCAAGTCAATTCTGAAAAATTTTACTTGAAAGAACAGCCTATTATTCAAAGAAGAACAAATCCGCTATGGAGTTAGTTATTCGTCTGTAAATAAACTACGTAACACTCAAACTCGAAAGAACAGCTTCTGATGAAAAGAAGGAAACATTTCTATAGAAAAATTAACAGTTTCGCTACCAAACAACTCTGCAATATTACACGGTTGGAAACTGCAAACTCAAAAGAACAGCCTATTTTTAAAAGAAGGCAAATATTTGAAGAAGTGTAGTTTGATAACCAGCACAATCGTTTGCCACCAGTTTACAATCGTGCTTGAGGCCAACCAACTTTTGAAAGAAGGGAAAATGTCAGTTTGAAATACTTGTAGTTTTTATAGCCATAGCTATAAGTTCAAAAGAGCAGCTAGTTTAAAATATGGAAAATTTTTCTTTACTTGTTTTTTTAATTTCATTGCGTTTGCTGCTTTCGTTTTCACGAACCTTACTTTTGCATGAAGCACAACATACGGAAACCTAAGGGAAACGGAACCTATCTTAAACAATGTGCTCCCATTGTCATGCTATCTAAAATGAAGTAAATAAGAGCTATTTGATTTGTGTTTTATTTTTATATTTTTTTTTTACTCGTTACAAAAAGAAAACGGAATAAATCGGTACCTAAATCGTCTGTTTAAGAATAGAATTAACATAGGGGCATAGGATGGAGAAGAGTATTCATACCTACACTAGTTACTGATTACCCTTTTCTAACTTATAACCACCTTCATCAACTTCTAATCGGTCACCACTTTTTTGGTGATCTCCTGAACGATTCGGGGTAATGGCCCCTTCGGGGTAGTGGCTTTCGGGGTAATGGCTTTCGGGGTAGTGGCCTATTCGGGGTAATGGCATTCGGGGTAGTGGCGTTCGGGGTAATGGCGTTCGGGGTAATGGGGTGGAGCCGTCGACAATATGTATCGGAGAAGTGTCGTCCGTCAATCAGGACGTGGTCGATTGGCGATTTTGTCTGGTGTGGTGATCTCCAGGTCTAACGATAAGGGAGGCTGTGGTGGTAAAAGGTGCAACGTATGGCCATATTTTTGGAGGCGGCGAAATCAATGAGTCGTAGGCCGTTTTCGTTCGTCTTCTGGTAGGCGCTGAACTGTCCAATCGTCGGTCTGAATTTCTCCTCCTGGACGACCTGAGCGTTTAGATCTCCTATGATGATCTTGACGTCGTGGCTTGGGCAGCGGTCGTACTCGCGTTCGAGCTGCGCGTAAAATGCGTCCTTGTCATCATCAGTGCTTCCGGAGTGTGGGATGTGCTCATTTGACTGTGAGTGCTGTTTGGTGTCAATTGCTGACGAGTTTCAGTCTTTAAAATTTAAATGTTAAATTACAATTTTTCAATATGTTTGTCGTTTACTGGATGTACTGTCAAATAAATATAATCGTAAATAAACTAACATCTCTATACAGACTGTGAACGGCTTCCGCGTTAAGTTAACATTTCCGCCTTCGTCTGCCGCCTACCTATGAGGTGAGCAATAGTATAACGATCGTTACAGTAACACATTTTCTTTTCTCTATCTTCCATCCGCAGGTTCCCACCATTGCTGATACCGACCTTCCCTCGCAATGAAGGGTTGGTTCGATGCATTTCGAGACGACGGGGCTCCCACTCTGTACTCGTTCTCCAACCGAACCCCAGTAACCGGCGATGTGTCGATTGTGGCCGTATGCGTCTTGTTTGCCACTATCTATCTGGCATTTCTGGTCATCTTCCCCGGCGTGCGAAAGCAGGTAAGCAAAACATTAAACCAGCCATCAAATTGCATAACATGAACTTTTATTAGTTGCGTCTCATTATCATCGCAATGAATTCATGCCTTGCTCATGTAGCTCTTTGCACAGTGGAATAAGACTGTTTTTTTAGGACAGCTTTGATAAAAATTTTAAAAGATGTAAAACTCCTTACTACACAAAAAAAAATATTTTGATTCTTCACTTGAACGAGATTTTTCTTAGGTGTTCTACTTAACATGTGCTAATTTAATATTGTAATTTGGGTTTGCCCTTCGAAACAACTGTGCACTGTGCAGTGACACCGTCGTAATAGTAATAGTTGAGAAGACCTCTTCGCAAAGATTTAAATATCATTGCATTGAGTCTCCATTGCAATGAAAATACGGCACCAAGGCGCCACAATAACGAACGAAATTTCCCACATTCTGCTTGCATACATTGCGTATATGTCCTGTTATAGTAATAACACCCATAAACATACGATTAAGGAAAGATAAGTGCCAAGCGGTGATAGTTTCTTTTTTCTTTGGAGCCTTTAGTCTCTAGCTTAGCTTAGCATAGATTATCTGCAGACAGCACTGGTTGCTACTCCGTGATTGACGACCCGAACTAATGACAGTTGCACAATGAATATGAACTAAATACTTGAAAAATTCTTACTGTGTACGCTTCAGTGATTCTTTAACGGTACAAAAATGGCGCCGGCCACGGAAGACTTACTTACTTTCAGTTCCGAGCACGTGGTGCAGAGGGCCGAATTTGAAGATCTGTATCCTGGACGATTGCCCGCCATTGCCTTGACCTGTGACCAGGTGAAATTTCTGTCAACCTGCTTTATTGCGTCGTTGAGGCTGCTCTGCATTGAGCCTCTGGGTCCGCCTCTGGTCCAGCTGGCGGTTCCAATCTAACGCTTGTTTGCAGATTTCGTGGACTGCAGCCGTAAATTGTTCTCCACTGATACACACCAAGTTTCATTGGCGTACAACAGCACAGATTTCACGTTCGAGTTAAAAATTCGGATTTTGATGCGTCGACTTATCTTGTTGTTTTTCCATACATTTCTTAAACTCGCAAAAGCAGCCCTCACCTTCTAGATCCGTGCACCTATGTCGATATTGGAGCCACCATTTGATTACCATCAGGTATCAGGTATCAGTAGGTCGGCTCCAGAGGCACGTTCTCCATTTGGGAAATTTGTGCCATCGCCATGAACACGAGCCTATTCATGATTTACTTGAGGGAGAAGGGAAGCAAACAAAGATGGGGCAGGGGAAAGGACAAGTAAGGGAATAGGATCATCATACACGCAAAAGCGTACCACAATGGGTTCCAACAGCGTCCTGAAAAGAGCACTGTGATAACGCATAAAGCGTAAAGAGAGCCTATAGCTTTTTACCACAGCGGGTCAAGAACAACAGAACTTCCTGAAGATTCAGATTTCTGAAGTCAGTTTCACTTAATAAGTGTTTGCCGAATACTCGTAAATGTAGTTGCGCAAAAACTGGACAGGTACATATCGTCGGTTTCCTGCAATAGGGGCACAACTCAAAATTTGTCATTTTTGAGGTTTTGAAGGGAAATGACGAAAAACTATGTAAACTTTCATCTCACAAAGACCCGTTCCGAAATTCGTTGAGAAACTCGAGATTTTCGCATTTTCCCAATTTTCCGCAATAAGGGACACAACTCAAAATCAGTCAACTTTTTCAATAGTCGTTGAAAAATAGTAATCCTAAATTAATGAATCAGATAGTCCTTCAGTCCCTTTCTATGACACAACAATCAAAATTCAGAGAAATAAGTGAACTTGTAGAAGGTGCTCCAAGATTCCCAATTTTCAAACGCTCATTCTGAAAATTCACATTTTGTGCCCCTATTGCAGGAAACCGACGATATCAAATGGTACGATGTTCCATAACCGGATTCACAGCTATCACATACACAGCCATTCCATAGAAAAACGATATAGTGCATCTCCGATTGTCGTGAAACTTGGTGGGCTTGTAATTCTTCGGAAATAATTAGACCCGTATTTTTTTATTTCGTCATTAGGGCGACCAACTTTCATATAGGGTGGTCCAAATGCGTTGTGTATACATGCAGGCGTATTCTCTGATGCTGTTTGGTGTCGTTGCCGGTGCGCATGGAAATGTATGAAGAAAACGTGTCATGACACAAAAATGCAGATAACTTTTGATAGTAAAAAGATACATCTCTAAATTTTTGATATGTTGTGTAAAAATGTCCTCGCTTTCGATTGACGCAAAAGTTTTGAAAATCGGCGGTTGCCAACATGGTGAAAAAAAGTTTTGGTATAAAAATCCAAGATGGCGGCCAAAATCAACTAACGGGGGGTTCATCAAATTTATTTATTTATTTATTTATTTATTTATTTATTTATTTATTTTAATCCATCTGACAATAGTCTACATGAATGTCTTATATAACTAATTAAATCTAATTTAATCTACCGGACCTTTCAACTCTCCTGACGAAACATCTACAATTTTCCCCAAATTCAAACAAGTCGTCCACCAAAGAAAAAATTCGGACACTCGAGGTAAGCGGTTCGTAAAACCCATATGCCGTTCGATGAAATCTGGTCATCAGCATTGACGAACCCCTTAATTGTCTCCCGGTGGCACGAAATTCGATTCGGGACAAAAGTTCGGAGGCGTCAATCTCTCCACTCAATGTTTTCGCAACAAACGAAGCCTGTTGGATTTTACGACGCCGCTGCAGCGTATCGAGCCCAATAAGCCGACAGCGCGCCTCATATGGAGGGAGATTTTGTGGATCTCTCCACGGCAGGTCTCTAAGAGCAATTCGGATGAATCGACGTTGAACACGTTCAATCCTGGCGATCCACGACAAGTGGTAAGGAGTCCATACAACTGCAGCGTTTTCCAATATAGGCCGTACCAGTGCACAATAAAGTGCTTTGAAACAATAAGGGTCAGTGAATTCCCGTGACACTTTTGCGATGAAGCCCAATTGGCGTGTAGATCTGATTGATTAACCAAATGCATTAACCAAATGCATTTTTCTTACTTTTTTGGGGGGGACTTTCAGAAAATCGCCACCTTAAACATTTTTGTAGTCATGGTGTAAATAGTAGGACGGTCTCAGCGAGAGTTACCCAATATCTCAATTTTACTCCTGGAACATCATCATCATAGCACGTTTAGCTCTTGGTAAGATCTAACCAATAGTAGTGAGCTATTCGATTGATCTTCAAATATCAAATTATGCTATTGGTTAGATGTTTCAAGAACAAATTTTTGCTATTATTTTCAGTACTTTTACCTCTTATCTCAAACAAACCAATATCTTGCCAATATCACATTTTGATCGCCAGTACTTGACAATATTGGCCGAACAACAGTTGTGTAGATCCATTTGATATACTTAGGTTTAAGACCCCAAGTTCTACCAAAGGTTCGCCGGCATTGTCCGAAGGCCATACAAGCTTTCTTGATTCTGAACTCAACATGAGATGTCCATGAAAGCTTGGAATCAAGAATGACTCCAACGTACTTTACTTGTTCAGTCATATTGATTTCAAAGAGACGTAAAGGTCGAACACCATTACGGTTTCGCTTTTCCGTGAAAAGAACAATAGATGTTTTACTCGGATTTACTCAAAGAGATTTACATCATCAGAGGAAGTGAAATCACAATTTAGCAAACGAATTTCGTTCACTTGAAAATCCTTAGATTTTGCAAGAATTTTGTTCAACCGACTGATCTCACTCAAACTGGGAACATTTAAACAAAGGTTTTTCCAGCCGGATCGTTCAGCAGACCGAAAAGCTTTCTGGTAGGCCTTGCGTGCCGACCTGAAAGCCCCCGATCCAGCCGAACGTCGTCTGTTCCAAATCTTTCTACATTGTATCCTGAGCTTCGCCAGATCAAAGTTCCTTCAAGGGGTTCCTTCACAGACCGCATAGGGCAAGCTTCTTCAAAAGCTTCCATGATGAAGGCCGTTGTAGTATCAACGGCATTATCTAAATCACTTGGAGTGTCAATGAATGGTGAGTATCTTTGAAATTTGGCTGCAACCAAATCGGTAAAGAGATCCCAGTTGGTTGACCGGGGGTTCCTGAAACGCGAAGTTTGCGAAGTAACATTTACATGTTCAAAAAAGATGTAGCGATGGTAAGATAAAGATTCTTCATCTGACACATGCCAATTGGTTAGCTCATGACAAATTCTGCTAGAGCAAAGCGTTATGTCTAACGCTTCCTCTCTAGCAGATACTATGAAGGTTGGGCGGTTGCCTATGTTAAGTAATCCAAGATCTGTACTACTCAAGTATTCCATCAAACTGGATCCTCTCAAATTGATGTCTGAGCTCCCCAGAACAATAAACGTATTTCCTGTTGAGGTTTCCAACAGATACAACGATTGTGATAGCACAATATTGGCCGAACAACAGATGAGTGTAGCAACGATTGCATTGTTGACAAGCACACATGCTCGAGGCATGACACACGAGTTTGCCATTTCATTTTACTGAAAGCAGCAAATACCGAATTCACAAGGTTTCCTAGATAGAAATTCCCCTTACGAAAGTAAGGTTCTAGGAGTGGACTAACGCCACTTGGGCTATACCATTTTGCATAAGTCTGCAAAGATTGATCGTTGCTGTTTTTTTGTGCTGAAGATTGATCTGAGCTACCCTAACCGTAACCACTACCCAAACTAGGTAAGATTAAACTCTTAACAACCACAGCACGAAAAAGAACAGCATCAATAAAGCCAGATCGGCATCCATTTGAATGCGCCAAAGGCGAGGATGCACAGAATACACTGTGTAAAACACATAATGCGAAACCATATAGGTGAAAATTTAAACTAATTAATAAAATCTTCATAATCCCGCCCTTATTCAGCCTCAAGTATGAAATTGAAGAAGGGCAGCTGATTGTCTTGGAGAAACACAAGGTCCATTGCGCTATTGCTCCAGTTAGCGCAGTAAGGGCAAATATTGTGGGGGGTGTCCTGGTATTTGCGATTAGGTTTTAAGAAGACTACCCTAATCATTCATTCCTAGGCATGGTAAGCATAAAGCCGCATAACACCTTGAATTAGGGATCACCTGATTAGTGGATTCCTACCACTGGAACAGGCGAACTGTAGTGATATTCTTAGCCAGTTGAACCTATCGCTACCGACACTGCACAGCTATCTAGGCTGATCGGGAAAAGAAGTTGATATTGGTGATCAACTTCATACGGGCCCGAAAAGGCGACAAAACAAACAAAATCTGATTGTTTTCCATACCTTTCTTGTACTCGCAAAAGCAGCCCTTGCCTTCTAGATCCGTGCACCTATGCCGATATTGGAGCCGCCATCGGCCGCCATTTGATAACAATTGGAAGCTTTCAACATTCTTGCCCAGCTATCTTAAAGCTGGAAGGATTGACCGTGTTTACATCCAACAATTTGGTCTTGTTGACGTTGATGGTAAGACCTGCCGCTGAGGAGCGATTGGCAAGATCTTCGAGCTTGCTCTGCATATCAGACAGCCGTTGAACTAGGAGAGCAACGTCATCAGCCAGTTCGAAGTCATTTAGGTGCTCCATGGTAATGGCCTGCCACAACAATCCACGATTTGGTTCACGGTCAATCGCACCTACCAGGATCTCGTTGATTACGATAAGGATCAGTAGCGATGATAGTATACATCCTTTCCTCAGTCCAGTAACGAGCCGGCTGGGATCGGACAAAACACCGTTGTTCAGTACTCGGTACAAAAATGCCCTGTACTGTGCTTCAATGAGGCCGATGATTTTCTCAAGGAGACCCTTGCGCCTAAGGGCTTCCCACCCCAAGTAACAAAATTAATTTTATAATGCTTTTGAAGTATTCTTCAACACCTGTTCTTTAAAACCATGCATAAACCAAATTGCTCTGCAAAACAACATCAACTCAACCATAAACCCGCCATAAGACCAAAGAGGCCCATCCTAAGATGCTCTTTGAGAGTTGTTTTTAAATTTCTCTTAAAACTTGTTGTGCTTCCCAAGTTGTCCTCAAGGGGAATTGCTCTCTCTCCTTGTAGAATTCTTCAAGTGCACGATAAAACGATAATAAAATTGTCAGTGTTGTTGCAGCTTCTATGTCGACAGAAATTTTTGATGAAATAAATTGAAAGAAAGCACAATGAAAATGACTCATTATTGTATTTGGGATTAATTTATTATACAAATTGGAAATATTTACGTGGTGTAACAAGGATGCCAAATGCCAAGCAAAATTCATCGTATATATGTTGCAAGATACTTCCAAAAATTGCAACGCGCTTCCATTATAATGCACTACTAAAATATTTGAACATATTATTCCTGGTCATGAGAACATTGTTCATGAGTTTTCTCAACATGAAATCTAGGCCGGTGGTCGGTCCATTATCGATGGTTTTAATCAACATCACCATAAGATCGTCTTAAACTTCTTTCAACTCACGCCAGAGCCAAAAGCATAACTCAAGAGCACTAGGATTTATAACGTTCTCAATGCAGCCTGGTTGGCCTCCATCAAGAACATCTTAAATTTGTTTCATCTTAAGCAAGGGTAAGAAGTATTACTCAAGAGTACTCAGGTTTATTTTTTTATTTTATTTTTGATTTATTATTATCCATGTAGAGTAAGGTGTTTTCCTTATAAATTTCTACATTCGGTGAAGAATAACCACGTTTTTTTCACAAGAAAAATAAAAAAGATTCATCATAACTTTTAAGTAACTAATAACTAATGTTTTGTTCCTAATTTCCTTCATTGAACCAATCGATGCACTCTTTCCGGAATCTACCGTATAAATTAATTGTTTTAATATCAGTGGAAAGTTGATTCCAAAACTCAATTGCACGAACAAAGAAAGAGTCTCCATAATGTGAGGAGGAATACTGCGGAAATGTGTAGTTTCTGACTCTTGTACTCCGAAACGAAAGCAATTTATCGGAAAGGTATTTTGGACCATTTCTAGAAATTTTGAACAAACTTAAACAACATCTTAATTTAATAAAATTGTTAAAAGAGCATCCTAGAATCTCGTGTTGTAAATGTGAAACACTAGAGTATCTAGACACATTAAAAGCCCAGCGAATACATGAATTCAATGCCACACGAAGTCTACGAAATGCTATACTTGAAGCATTCATAATCAGCTCAATACCATATAGAAAGTGCGGAAGCAGTAATGATTTTATTAGCTCAATTTTAATTGCTCTGGATACCATACCGCCCGTTAATTTTAAATGACGCAATCCAGAATAAATTTTGCAGCATTGATTGTTTATATGAGAGTCCCACTCTAGATTTGACTGGAAAACTACACCAAGATTAGAAGCCTTAACAACATAGTCTAATTTATCATTTTGTACATAAATATCTGGTAATGATTGAGGTCCACCACGTCGATAGAAGTACATGACTTTAGTTTTTGCAGTATTGATCGGCAGGAGATTACTGCTGGACCAATCGACCACATTTCGCAAATCAATATTTATAAGCCTGGCAACGGTTTCTAAAGAATCAGTCATGGAGCATATGTACAGCTGAACATCGTCGGCGAAAATATGGATCATACAGTGTTCCAACACCGCCGGAAGATCATTAATAAATAATGAGAATAAGAGAGGTCCAAGAACCGAACCTTGTGGTACACCAGATATAATATGAATTCCGTTCGATAACTCTCCATTTGCACTCACAACTTGAGTGCGACAACTAAGGTAAGACGAACTTAAAGTAACTGCGCTACGTGAAAAGTAAAAATTTTGTGACAGCTTTCTCAGCAACTTAGAATGTGAAACCCGATCAAAAGCTTTCGAGAAATCTATTAGAAGAAGTAAAGCTACTCCCTTTTTGTCAATGACTCGGTGAATAACGTTCTTGATGTAGGTTTATGCAAACTCCACCGAGAACGTAATAAATCATGTACGCCAAATTGTAAACAAACAATAAGTTATCGCACCACGGTGGATTTTGTGAATTTCGTCCGATTAATTTTATCATCAGCCCGGTACCGTTGCCAACCAGGCAGACCTTTTTCGATAACCGGCCTTGATGCGACACAGGCCTCATTCCTCCGGTCAGCATTTCCAACAGGTAAGTAGTTGTTGATTTTAAAGATCGATTATTGGAACCCGAATTGCACGGGAATCGACCTCATGGATGACCAAACCCACCTCACTTCGGATACTGCAACCGGAGGAACTTGGCACTGCACCGCACCGCGTCGCGGTTGGGTTTCCAAGTAGGTGTTCTTGATTGACAGCAATAATGGAACGATGAGAATCAAAATCTGATGCTTGAGCTTTTTATTGTATTTTTCATGTACCAAACTGTTCTTATGCGAGAACAGTTGCTCTTCATCAAGAACGGATGATTGAAGTTTTTTATTATTATTATTATTATTATTATTTATTCATTTCATGGTATTCCTAATTAGATAATTATTCTATCTTCCCTACTGAACATGTGTTCTTTAAAAGGGACGTTAGAAACAATGAACTAGCTAGTTACATATATTCTGGAGAATAGAGATTATCAATATACAAACAATGAAAAAGATAGTTATAACAATTAACGTACAATAAATTCATCAATGTTAGCTTTTACATAACTTATTAAACTACGTTTAAACTGGTGAACTGTTTGAGCATGTTTCAATTCTTCCGGTATCTGGTTGTATGTGTGCGGTCCCATGTTTTGGAACCGTTTCCTTCCTATTTCCGTCCTAAATCCAGTTCTCTGTAGCAGATGCGCATAGCGCGTATGATGTTGATGTAGCGCTGTACTGAAGTTCCAGTTATGATGCAGATTTAGGTTATTGAGGATTTTAAACATAATCACACACGTACGCATGGTGAAAAGACCTTGTATTGGCAAAATAGTATGCTCGGGGTTGCTATAAAGCAGGTTTGTTGGATACAAAAACTCCAACTTAAAAATCGCTTTCATACAGCGATTCTGCTGGACTTGGATGTCTTTGAGATGTGTATTGTAGGTTGATCCCCAGGTGGTGATGCCGTATTGGTACCGACTGTGGATAAATGCGAAGTACACCTTCAGTAGCACATGTTGAGGTACGAATTTAGAAAGTTTTCGTAACATTCCGCACAATGATGCACAATTGGCAACGATCTGTTTAATATGGTAGTCCCAGCGTAAGTTGTTGTCGATATGAATTCCTAGGTATTTGTAGCTGGACACCTCCTCTATTGTGACGCCGTTTACTATCAACACCGGATGAGGCACAGAGTGGTCCTCTCTAGCACCAAAAACCATCAGTTTTGTTTTCCTTAGATTTAGAGAAAGCAGGTTGTTTTCCAGAAAAGCCGTTACCAGTTGTAGATCATTTGACATCTCAGCATATAATTCTGTTATGGAGTTAGCCTTGTACGTGATAGCAGTATCATCCGCAAACAGTCTCGGATGGCCTTTTATTCGGAGCTTAGCAATATCGTTGATGTAGATCAAAAATAGCAAAGGTCCGAGATTGCTACCCTGCGGTACACCACACTTGACACTGCGGAAGTCACTTCCAACACCAGAGATCATAACCTTTTGTTGTCTATCAGACAGATAACTACGTAGAAGATCATTTGCTACACCCCGAATCCCATATGCGTCGAGTTTTTTCAGAAGAAGCAAATGGTCGATCGTATCGAAGGCTTTAGAGAGATCTAAAAACACCACTCCAGCTATTAACTTTTAGTCCACAGAGTGTGCAATATCGTCAACCAGCTCCAACACGGCAACTTCTGTCGATGATCCTTGCCTGAATCCAAACTGTCTAGGGTTGAGTAGCGCAGTACTATCCAAAAAGTTTGAAAGACGCGCTGATAGAAGCTTTTCGAAAACTTTATTGATTGCTGGTAGAACTGATATAGGCCTGTAGTTTGTTGGGTTCTTGGGATCACCTCCTTTGAAAACCGGATAAACGATTGCCTTCTTCAAACAATCAGGGTAGATGCCAGAAGTTAAGCAGTCGTTGAAACACGTACAAATAATCTGTGAGATCATGACACTGAACTGTTTGAGCGCTGATACCGGAAATCCATCTACACCAGTTGCTTTTGAGCTGTCTAACGTACGTATGATATTGCTTACTTCCGTTGGTGAAGCTGGTCGCATGAATATAGACCGACTGGAATATTCTATAGTGTTGAATCTGTTGATATCGCCGTCCGAATTGAGACAGCCAGCAGCGTTTTCTCCGACTGACGAAAAAAAGTTGTTGTACACATTTCTCAGATCTTCAGGTTCAGTAATCTCCGTACCATCAACAACGAGTGATTGATTCTGAGTCTTTCCAGAATGATTCCCCAGCATGTCGTTGATTCGATCCCATAACTGCTTTGGATTATGTGCAGAATAAAGTCGTTGGTAGTAGCTGGATTTGGCACGTCGTTTAGCTTCTGCCAGTCTTTTGTTTGCATGGTTCAACAAATCCTTCATTCGTTGGTCCTCACGATTCACCTTCCATCTCCGATACAGATTATTGGATATTCGACTTAGCTTCCATATATCGAAATTAAACCAAGGGCATACATTTTTCTTCATTTTTACGTTCACCGTTATTTTCTTAGTGAAACTATCCTTGAGTCTAGTGAAATGACTTGTAATTGCCAGAAGTTGCTCGTTGGGTTGCAGGCAAGAAAAATCGTGAGTTTCAAGAAACGCCTGGAAATGCATGCTTAGTTGTCGATGGTTGATAATCGATTTGTTGAGTGTTTGATGTACTCTATTGACAGAAGTTTCGAAGTGCGTCATCACATAGTTATGATCACTGAGGTTACAGTCCATAGTGTAATTAGTAATCTGTTCGGATATATCTGCTAGGCAAACCACATGATCAAGTATGTTGTCACTTACTGGGCGTGTACAATATGTGTTAGTTACAACCATGTTGTAAGACTCCAGAAGCTGCAAGTATTTCTGAACACCTCGAGATTCTGCATCATTTATAGCGAGGTTCAAATCTCCAAGGATAAAGCAGGGAGTATTTGGATCCGACGATGACACAATATTTTCAACAAGGGAGAGAAATTTCTCGAGTTCGTAGCCAGGAGGTCGATAGATTCCGTGAACCGTAATCCGAGCCGTTGTAATTGATAGTTCAATGTGATGCAAGCCATCTTCCGCCAAATTTGATTTCACTTCAAAATTCAATTCATTCCTAACGAAGACAGCAAGCCCTCCCGAAGATTTGTTTCGTGACGAGTAGGTGCTTTCAAATCCAGGAATATTGTAGTATTTGCATCTGTCATTTTTGATCCAGGTCTCCCCAATTATCAGGACATCAACGTTTACCGGAAGATTTTGTAGAAACGCGCATAGAGAATCCAATTTAGATATTTGATTGATCCCACGAACGTTGATTTGTAGCATGTTCACACCATTTGAGTCGCCTGGTGAGAATATGCTTTGTAGAGTATTTACACGGTAATTCTTCGCAAGATTAATTGATTCCATTATCGTAACCATTCCAATTTACGCTGTAAGTGGCGTTGTCCTGGTTAATTTAGCGAGCTCGAAATTAGTTTTTCAAGATCGCATCGTGAACGCACTTTGATAGGACGGGAGTTTTCAGAAAATTTCACAAGTATCACACCATGCCGACCCGGCCAAACATAACGGAATTTGAGCAGAGGTTGTTGCAATTTCAGCTCACGGAAAAGCTCCATCGAAAGCGGAGAAAGGTCATCTCGAATAGAAACCCTATTGGTCCATCCGTTAGGCCAGCGTATCCCAGTAATCATCGATACTGTTAGGACACCAAATTCCTTTTTCCTTGCCATCAAACATTCCTTGGCATGGACGTTCTTGAAAACGATTCTTATTGGGTTGTTCTGATCTTTCGATTTTGCTAATCTAGTGCACGAGACAACTGCCTTTTCACCGTCGTTGAATCCAAGAGTATGGCAGGTAATATCAACCAGAGTTTTGGTATTCTCGTTCGGCAGGCGTGGTATCCCTAATAGAATTGCATTGGAAGACAATTCTGACCGTCGCTGATGGTCCAGTTCAAGTTCCTGTTTCATGACTACATTAGACACTGTATCAGATTTAGTTGAGATAGATTCCAAGGCCTTCCGTAAAGAATCATTCTCGAGTTTCAGCTTTCCTATTTCTGCTTTGAGTGTGATAATCTGAGCACCGAATTCATCCAACTTATCCGATAAAAGCGATTTTATGTTGATTTACATGGATAATTAGGGTAAATAACAGAGCACAAAGCACAGAGCAGCTAGTTCGCAGCAGGGTTGCCAAAGTTTCTTCAAGAGCCTTATAAAACTGAAAATAAGTTCAACAGTTCTTGTTGTGTTTATGGTTTTATGAACTGTACCTCAAGTATTCTTGGAGGTGTTTTTAAAACTACATATTGACGAAGAATAGTTGTGCTCAGCTGAAACTCCGATAAGATCAACTAGAATATATTGCGCACTTAGTTCGCTACTGGACTCCGCACTTCTTAAGTGCGACAGCCATCGGAGTGCGGGATGAAGTGCGAAACGTCAAAAATATGTCAAATGAAATGTCATTTTATGTTTTGTTTTGATTGCGGAAATTCACCGAGCCTGTTGCTGATAGCATCTGTAACCTCAACGAGTTCGTCGATTAAATAAGTTTTGCAACAATGTTTCCTAAATTGTCCAATAATATTATCTCCAATGTTCAGTTGCGGCGAGCTAGCGTGAACACAAAATACCACTGTTTATACGGGTATTATTTTCTCGGCTTATCAAGAGCCCGGCTTTCAGTGATCTACCGGAAAAGTAAAACCACGATCTCCAGCTGGATCCATGAATACGAGGAAAACGGATTACTTACGGAAGCGCAACGGACAAGGGTGTTCCGAAAATTCAATGCCGAGCATCGAAATTGGATCGTTAAGCTGTACCTCTCAAACCCTGTGCTTTTCTTGGACGAATGCTGTGAACTGTTCCTGCAACATTTCAACACAACTATCAGTGCTGGTAGCGTCTGTCGTATACTACACGCTGAGGGCCTAACCTGGAAGGCCTTGGAGAGACGGGCCATTCAAGTGAGAGAAGATCAAATCTTTCATTTCTTTTCCGAACTGAGCTCCATAGAATCTTTAGTTTTTCTCGACGAAGTGTCTCTGGATAGCAGAGACATGCTACGCAATCGAGGCAAGAAAATCATTTTTCGGGATGAGTTTGTACGACGCCCAAGGGTTTCCTTCCTTTGCTTCCTATGACAGCAAGGCATGTTAGATAGCTTCCAGACAGAAGGGACGTTTACAAGGCAAATTTTTTTTCAATGCTGTCGATCATTTGCATTGAACAATGAACATGTACGTTGCTATCCTGGTCGCAATTCAATTTGGATTATGGATGGCGCTCGCATTCATTATGATGAAAACATCATTTACTATTTGCGGTCAATCGGAATCATTCCATTATTCCTCCCTCCATATTGTCCTTTTTTCAATCCTATCGAGATAATTTTTGGTCTAACAAAAGCTCAGATGCGTCGACAGTACAGAGAAAATGAAAATGAAAATGCATCTCATGTAGCTATTTCAGCATTTACTGAGTTTTCATCATTTGATTGCACCAAGCTCTATCGACATTGTGGTTATCTTCCGAATGGGGTCTTTGATCCCAGTATTGGTCTTTCGCAAAATACAAATAATTTGGATTTCGATGCTTCAGGGTAGTAATAAAAGAGATGAATTAAAAACAATTAAATGTGTATTAGTTTATTCATTTTGAGCTTAAAAATCATTGCTTACATGTGATCAACATCCAACATATCCGAAACATTTTCAGCAATTACGCGACTGAACTCATTCTCTTCCGGTCTTACAGCAGAACTCATCGCGCCTACAAGACTTGAGTTCAATGCTGTCCGAGCCCGCATATTCGCAATACGATTCTTCAACCGCTGTGCCAAACAAAGTAACTGGTCAGCATCTTCTTCCAATGCTTCTAACTCCGATGAAAATCCTTGATTGATTGTATTTGCCACTGACAGTCCATTTCGAACAGACTCTAGTGTTACAGCTTCGGATATCGGGACGCTTCGAAAGAATTTCAGAAGATGTTGTGGCGGCATTTCAGACGTTCTACGTTCGCGTTCGTGAGCCGGCCCTGCATGGATGTAGTTTGCCCACAATCTCCACGCACTCGATTGACCTTGGAACTGGTTAATATGCTTGCGTCGAAGCTCCTCAGCCAGTAAAGTAACAGCCTGGTTACTAGGCGCACCTGACCTGTCTGAGTTCTGATGCCGTACTAGCTGCTTCTCGACAGCTTCCCATAGCGACTTGCAGGAAACTGAAGTAAACGTGCACGTGAACACGGATTTCCTTTGATCGCCAGCTAGCAAGAAGTTTGCTTTTCACCTTGTCAATGTTTTTTCTAGCTTTGGTCCTGCGAAACAATGAACTTATTCATGTCTTCAAAAACTGGCTCTTCATCAGCCCATGTTGGAACTTGCACGCCATTGTTTTCAATAAAAACCACCTCTCGGCACAAAACAGACTTTGATGCTTCCCATATGCCAGTTAAAATATCATTAACGGTGTTCCCCAAAATCTTTCGCGTCGCTATCAATGCACCAGATGTTTTCCCAACAAATTTTCGCCTGTAAAACTGTCCGTTGAAGATGAAATTAGTCGCACCTTCACTCAACTTGACTCTTTTGGATTCTCGGCTTTGATTTGAGGGACCTGGGAGCAATGTCGGGTCAATTCCACTGTCATCGTTCGTTTTCGAATCATCTCCGTCCAAGGCGTCGTCGTACACATATTCCGGAACGATATAGTCATCATCCAAGGCCTCCACAATGTACCCATCCTGCATGTCATCTTCCTGATCTCCGTCGCTTGATGCTGTTGGGGAAGCTTTGCCACCGGAGGGATCCATGCAGTAGATGCTGGGAGCTATGAAATATCAGTCAGAAATATATAGGTACAAGAGGTTTTATATGATTGAACTTACCTAACTTTTTCACAATATTGCAAAGCACAGCTTAAAAACTTAATAGAAACGGATAGCAACAACAATGTTTCTAAAGACTCACATTTGTTTTCGTGCGAAATGAAATCTTCGACCAGGCGTACACAAACAAAAAGAACAGCGGTTTGTTTTGGTTTTGATGGAAAAGGGAAGGCAGGGCTGCCAAATCTCGGTATTTTCTTTTCAATGGTATTTTTTTTTATATTTTGGCAAGTGTAAAATTTCTTCGTTTCTGTACATATCAGTGCAAAACAAGTTTACATAAAGCAAATATTAATATATTTACACATTAATATGCTCAAATAGAGGCAAATAAACGGCAAATGCGAAACGTAAAAAAATAATCAAGAAAACACTGCTTATTTTTTGTTTTTGGCAACAGTGCCATTCTTCTGAAGTGCGACAATCAAACATCGACAAAAATCCAATAGGAGCCGCAAGGGACAATACAATGTTGCGATAAAACTATCATAAAAACAAATAAAACCAAATAGAATCAAGATTGTTACTTGGGACATGTTTCCGTGATTGAGACGGTCGAAAGCTTTTTCGTAATCAATGAACACCAGGTAGATAGACTCTTGGAATTCATTGATTTGCCCCAGGATGATACGGAGCGTGACAATACTGACAATATGGTCCACACAGGATCGTCCGGCACGGAATCCGGTGAAATACGGTATTGATGACGTGGCCGACACTTGAAAAAGGTTTCCAAAGTGCTCGAACCAGCGTTTCAACTGGTCAGCCGGGTCGGTCAGTAACTGTGCAGACGTGTATTTCACGGGTATCGTAACATTCATCTTAGTCCCGCTAAGGCAACGTGAAACATCGTAGAGGAGACGGATGTCGCGGGACATGCGCATTGGGACGAGACTTCCCAGCCAACACACGATCGCATATGATGTTGAATAGGATATATAAGTGGAGGCGATATGCGTACACTTTACACACGGTTAAATGGGAGCATGTACGCATATGGCCTCCACTTTAACATCTTATTCTACGTTGTATACGACTTCGTGTTGGCTGGGTTGAGTTGACATACCTGTGGCTGGGGTGCTTCCCAGTGAGCCGGCCGTCAGGATCTTGACCCGGCGTACGAGGATGAACAGCCACCGTGATGATCGTTCGAGGCCGCCGGCGAGGATGTTCTTCCTGCTCCAGCGCTCTTAGGAGGGATTTCGTGCGGGCACGGACTTCCAATATACCGCAGTACCTTCCACCGGATGGTGGCCAATCATCGAGCACCCGGAGCCGTCGGAGTACCAACGGGCAGTCGATACCGGTGGGTCACGGCCGAGCAACAGTCGAATCAGTCGCCAGCAACGTTGGGCCGTAGCGTTCGGCCGCTCACGATGCGAGTTCGCTTCCAGCCAAATGGGCACCTCAATCAAGGGGCTCGGCCCGGATACACTTATAAGGGCTACCTTGTCGTCGTCTGCTAGGGAGGCTGATTGACCGCCCTGCAGTAATGGGATCCTCCACGTGGTGGGACCGGGTCGACGGGTCGAGTCCGAGTGTAGCTGAGCGGGTTTCGGACGGGTTCACAATTTTCGACAGACGTCGGATGGGTGGATGTTGGGGCACCGAGGGAAATCAGCCACTTCTTCAAATCCGGTTCCTAGGGATCGCCACCTGTGTATGGTGCAGCTTCTTCGTAGTGGGATGTCTGTGACGCCGTCGGGCTTGGGTTGACTCTCCCTAAGACCCCGTACCACTTCGCACTCGTGGCACTTCACCCGTTAGCGGGTAATCGGAGCTGACTAATTCCGCGTGGTAACGGTCGGGTCTCCGCGAATTGGTTTCGAACTTCAAATTAACCTGTCCGTTCACTTCAATGGACTCCTCTCGACTGACTCATGGACGTCGCACGACCTCCGGCTTGGGCACGATCTCCAACATCTCCTTTTCCTCTCTCTCTCTCTTTCTCGGTTTTCGCTCGGGACGTGGGTTGCCAGATTCGCCTTTCGCTCGTAGATGGTGAGATGTAGGGTTGGGTTAGTGCGTACACATATATGTAGAAAAAACAAGTAATTGGAAATTTACTTGTCTTTTCTATTTTGGGTACTGCATGCGGAGTCTCACATTAACATTTGTTGATTTGTTAGTTTTGTTAATATCTTTCTGCAATCGCGTCTTTTCTAGGTTGTTGTTAGCGTATTCGGTAACAAACGTTTCACTTCCTTCTTGAGAGCCGAATAGCACTGACGGGCTACGGCTTTGGCTCCTCGTGTTTACGCTCGCTCTATTGCGGCTTTGGCGTTCCTGCGCTCCTCTATCTTCCTCCAGCTGTGATCCACTGCTTTCTTCGGGTGCAAAGCTCTCCCAAACTATTCTCGCCGATGGCGATGAAGGTGTCTTGATGGCGCTCCATTGATCTTCTACGCTTCCGCCATCTGGAATATTCGCAGCACGGTTCCCTAGCTCCTCGACGAAGGACTTTTTCACCGCCGCGTCTTCCAGTCGGCATGTGTTCAACCGGCGCCCGATTTTCTGCTCCTGTCGATTGATCCAAGCAATGCGCAGTTGGATCTCGCCGATTAGGAGATGATCGTCAGACGCAATGTCGGCGCTACGTTTGTTCCGCACATCAAGAAGGATCCGTCTTCATTTTCGGCTGATGGAGATGTGGTCAATTTGTTTTTCCGTGACGCCATCACGGGAAACCCATGTCATTTTGTGCACTGGTCGATGAGGAAAGAGCGATACCCCAATCATCATGTCATTGTTGCCATAAAAATCTGCAAACATCTTATTTCTCCAAGACCATGGCGTCCCATGATGCACAGTGATGCGGCTCCATACAAAAGGTGGCAAAAAGTCTTAACATAAATGATATTCGTTCAAAGCTTATAAAAACTTTATTATTTATTGGAATAAATTAAGGTGTATATATAACAAAGTCATACTTCGAATTTTCAAAAGCACAAATCTGAAGAACCGAGGATTGGTTTGAGCTGAAAAGTTGATCGATTGGTCACCACCAGCAGGTCACCAATCGATCAACTTTTCAGCGCAATCCGTCTTTGGATTCCTCAGATTTGTGCTCTTGAAAATTCGAGGTGTGGCTTCGTTATATATTCACCTTGACTAGAAGTCATGTTAACTTCCTATGGGACACATTGGCCACTTTCAGGACCGTTCCGGAATCCTGGTTCCTCTGGGGAAGTGGAAAATTTATTGTTTTTTTTTTAAACCCATCTTGCGACACATCGTTTGTAATGATTTTGCAAAATAGATCCACTAGAAGTCAATTCAGAACTTTTGGGCTAGATTGGCCACTTTTAGGACCGTTCCGGAATCCTGGTTCCCCTGGGGAAGTGGACAATTTGGAAACGCTTTTTACCCTCCAACGCCCAAAAAGGGAACCAATGGAGATATTTTTGAATGAGAAGCGAATTAGTACAATATAAATGTTCATTTCGCCTAACCGGTTCATTTTACCGGTTCATTTTAGAAACGGTAAAAATAGTTTATAATTCTGATTAGAAATCGTTAAATTTTGTATAATTTATTTTCATGGGAAATTAAACATATGAATAAAATGTGTGATTATGTGAACCGGTTTGCTCAACCGATTCACTTTTGAACCGGTAAAATCAAGAATTTAGTCCAACTGCTGATGTTCATATATCATGATGATAAACGAGTGGAGAATACATTATTTGTTGAACCGGTTTGTTTAACCAATCTATTTTTTAACCGGTAAAATAATTACATTATATCTCTTGAGGATAGTTGTTTTATTATACCTCCTTATGGCTAGCCTTCCACAAAAAATAAAATAAGTGATTCGGAAAACCGGTTTATTTTCGAACTGGTAAAATCAAGAAATTCATCCCACTAGTAATTGAATGCCCATTCGACAAAAAAAAGATAATTTTGAGCGCCGGTTGATCTAAAACAATAATTTATGAACCGGTTAATTATTTTGCTGTCCAGCTTGACAATTGTTAATTTCTAATATATTTTAATGAACGATATTAAACATAGGATCAAAATCCGATAAACTTTTGAAAAGAAAAAAAAATTCCGCCTGTGCAGTGTCAATGTAAAAAACATAATTTTAAAGAATGACAGATCAACGAAACCAAATGATTTTGCGATCTGGATAAAACCAACCTAGTAATGAACCGGTTAAAATTAATTATTGTTCAGTTTGAGAAACGTTGAAGTTCTCCTATACAGTCGGGTCTCCTATTAGACGCTGCCACCCACTTTACGCCCACCGCGTTTTCCAGGCTGTCTTCTAACCAATTAAGTTCATTTCTTGTATGTTATGGTTATGAGTCTATAGTAAGCACTAACTGCACTAAAAAAATTAGCTGGTTTGGATGCAAGACAGCTGAGAAATTGATATGGGCGTAAAGTGGGAGGCAGTATCTAATAGGAGACCCAACTGTATATTTTTATGGTAATTGACTACACGACTAAATGATCAGAAGAACCGGTTCGTTTGACCGTTACACTTTTGAACCAACTTCGTACCAGTACCAATTTCGTACCAGTACTTATTTATTTATTTATTTAGTGTGGAGCGGACCTGGAGTGATGATTAGAACACTTGACTATCACGCCGAGGACATGGGATCGAATCCCACTCCCGACAAACTCGCAAAATGTGAGTTCTTCCTTCGGGAGGGAAGTAAAGCGTGGGTCCCGAGATGAACTAGCCTAGGGCTAAAAATCACGTTAATACAGATAAAAAAAATAGTTTTTTTTCTCAAAAATAACTAAAATTGATGAACACAAAACAAATGTTGAATCAATACTAAAAAAAATATTGTAAAAAAATATTTTTCGAATAGCTACCGGTAAAATGAGCCAGAGCATAGAGTTATTGATTAATGCTTGTGGAAGTGGCGTAAATTAGGATCTATCTGAATTAGGCAAAATATCCGATAGAAAAACAAAAGCATGTAATTACTCATTTAGGACAAAAATAAAGTTTACCAGAAGTGTCTAATACAAACAATTGCAAAACCTGAAACATTGAACATGGGTTAATAAGTTCAAGTGTGTTGTCTTTATTTCATTTTAGATATGTGGGTGTACAATTTCGATTAAAACAACTTCCTTCTATTTATTGGCGTAACGTCTCAGCTAGAACAAAATCTGCTCATCAGCTTCTATTAAAGTTCTTTAAGGACTTTAGTAGTTATTTACTGAAATTTGTCTATGCCAATTTACCTTTTTTGGCGTTTGACACATTCCAAGCGTTACGTTTTGCGTTGATATTTGCGCTTTTGCTTCCAATAACAGTTACAGGGGATACTCAAAATAACTGGGAAAGATAAAATTTTCCCTTTTCAAAAAATGTTCAAACCGCTGTAACTTTTCGAAAAGGGCATCAAATATTCTCAAATTTTTACTGTAAGTTCATCAACTAGTTGTGTATCAGTGGTCTAAATTTGGAAAAGATCGGGCCATTCTACACAAAGTTATAAAGGTTCTAGAAAAAGGTATAATTATCCGATAGCAAATTTTGAGCTGTTATATCTCTAGATTTAATGATCCGAATGCAATGAAATTTTGATCATTTATGACTTACAGGGGATAGACAAACACTCGGAGTTTTCGAGCGACGCGTGCTAAGGACGATCTTCGGCGGTGTGCAAGAGAACGGTGTGTGGCGGAGAAGGATGAACCACGAGCTCGCTGCACTTTACGGCGAACCCAGCATCCAGAAGGTGGCCAAAGCCGGAAGGATACGGTGGGCAGGGCATGTTGCAAGAATGCCGGACAACAACCCTGCAAAGCTGGTGTTTGCAACGGATCCGGTTGGCACAAGAAGGCGTGGAGCGCAGAGAGCACGATGGGCGGACCAGGTGGAACGTGACCTGGCGAGCATTGGGCGCGACCGAGGATGGAGAGCGGCAGACACAAACCGAGTATTGTGGCGTACTATTGTTGATTATGTCTTGTCGTAATGATGTTGAACAAATAAATGTATGTATGATAGACAAAATGATCGGGACAGGCAAAATTTTCACTTTCCAAAAAATGTTCAACTAGCTGTAGTTCAACTTTTCGAAAAGTGCGTCAAATATTCTCAAATTTTTACTGTAAGTTCTTCAGCTAGTTATGTATCAGTGGACAGAATTTGGAAAAGATCGGACAAATCTTCACAAAGTTATAAAGATCTTTGAAAAAGATAAAATTATCCGATAGCCAACTTTGAGCTGTTATATTTCCGGATTCAATTAACCGATTGCAATAAAATTTTAACCATTCATGACTTATATAATGAACTCTAGAAAACATTTAACTTAACTTGAATTTTTTTACAAACGAACAAGTTATAGCGATTTTATTTTTTTCACGATTTTTTGGTAAATTGGTCTATTTTTAATATGCATCCCATAATTGTTTCAATTTATTGGCGGCTATGTTGTAACTTTCCTTCAAAACGCGTTTATATATAAGTCAATTAGAGGGAAACTAAATGAACTATAATTTGCATCTTGAATTTTGAAACGATGTTGATGCTTTGGATAATTTGGTGTTTTATTAGAAAAATAATCTAATCGTTATTATTTTCTTCCGTGTTAAGAATATTAAGTTAAGCCAATGGTTTTTCACAGCTCATTATATAGGTAATTCATTAATGGTCAAAATTTCATTACATTCGGTTCATTGAATCCGGAGATATAACAGCTCAAAGTTGGCTATCGGATAATTTTACCTTTGTCAAAAATCTTTATAACTTCGTGAAGAATTGTCCGATCTATTCCAAATTTTGTCCACTGATACACAACTAGTTGAAGAACTTACAGTAAAAATTTGAGAATATTTGATGCACTTTTCAAAAAGTTACAGCTAATTGAACATTTTTTGAAAAGTGAAAATTTTGCTTGTCCCGATCATTTTGTCTATCCCCTGTATATAATGAGCTATTAAAAACATTTGACTAAACTTAAAATTCTTCAAACGCAAGAAAATTATTTCGATTAGATTATTTTTCTAATATAACACAACTTTTTCCAAAACTTCATCATCGTTTCAAAATTCGAGATAGTAATTATAGATTATTTAAATTCCCTCTAATTGAATTGAATATATTTATGTTTCAAAGGAAAGCAACCAAATAGCCTTCATTAAATTGAAAAAGTAATGGGATGCATATGAAAAATAGATAAATTTACTGAAAAAAACATGGAATAAATTAAGTCGCCATAACTTTTTTTCTTATTAATAATTTCAAATTATAGCCGGGGCCCGTGGCGTAGTTGGTCACACGTTCGCTTCATATGCGGATGCTCATGGGTTTGATTCCCAGCCCCGGCGCTTGCAATTTTTCGTCAGTTGCTTTTCCCCCGAGAGCAACTGACACTGACCCTCTTCTGAGTCCCATGGCTCAAACGGACCCGGATACCTGGACATCGGCGAACTGCTACTCATAATGGACCCCCAATCGGACTAAAAAGGAACAACGGCCATCCATCATCATCCTTGTGCTCATCATTCTACTAGGTATAAAGTAGAAAAAGTGAAAGCAGTAGAAAGGAAACCAGTTCGATAAAATAGAATAGAATCAAGGCGCTGTACAAAATTAAAGTGCAGCTGTCAATTGAAATTGCTCACGTAGTGCCCCAGTGGACAATAGAGCTGTAAATTAGGTTAAGTGATTAAGAATAAAAAATTTCAAATTAAGTCAACTGTTTTTCAAAGTTCATTATTTAAGTCATAAATGATCAAAATTTCATTGCATTCGGTTCATTGAATCCGGAGATATAGCTGCTCAAAGTTGGCTATCGAATAATTATACCTTTTTCTTGAATCTTTATACCTTCGTGTAGAATGGCCCGATCTTTTCCAAATTTGAAGCACTGATACACAACTAGTTGATGAGCTTACAGTAAAAATTTGAGAATATTTGATGCCCTTTCCGAAAAGTTACAGCGAGTTTAACATTTTTTGAAAAGTGAAAATTTTACCTGTCCCAGTTATTTTGAGTATCCCCTGTATGTTGATAAATTCATGTCAACCAACTTATCAAAAGATCAGATTTGAATATTGAGGTTAGTTCATGCTTTCTAATTCGAAATTGGTCCTTTTTACTTCGAGACAATCAAGAAACAGAGCGCAACGGGACACCATCGCAATTGAAATTTCAAATACGAAAATGTTCTGGAACGATCATAAATCGAACACAGACATCATCGCGCATAATAGCTATTTATGTATTGTCTTAAAATACTTTCATTGACCTCTCGTTTATGTATGAGTTGTTTGCATGGCTCCGTAAAGCTTCATGACGACTGAGCCTTTAAAATAAAAAGTTGAATGATAAAAAGATAAGAAATGGAAGCAATACGATCGTAATAATTCTAAGATATACATGTATCTTCTTTTATTCCCAAAATAAGTAAAGCAATACGCTAACTATAAGCAGAAGGTCAAATGTTATGCAACATAAGGGCTTTCTAGTTGTTTCTTTGCCGAAAAACATATGTTGCGCAAGTTTGCGCAAAATAACTCCTAGGTTTCCTGGAAGCTGACAAAAAAATCTTCAAAATGAATATAGCGTCAAATGTGTGCTCATATTTGAAAACTTAGAGGTAGTTTGTTTTTGTTTTTCCATACATTTTATATGGGAGCTTAAATTTCAAGTATGATGGACACCCACTTTAAAGTTCTGGAAAAAAAATCAATTTTCGTTCAATCAGCACCAAATTTTGAAAATAGACTATTCAAATGTCGAGAAAAAATGAAAAAATACATTTGAATCAAAATACATAAGTTGATATTTCGACTTATTTCCGCCCTCGCATCACTGCGTGACGTGCTCATAGTCCGAGTTGTCGGAACCAACCTTTGCGTTGAAGTCGTCCATGAGGATCTTGATATCCTTACGGAATCTTGTCCACGACAGTATTCAGTTGACTGTAAAAGTTATCTTTGTCTTGCAATTCAGCAGCATCGATTGGCGCGTAACATCGAATCATGTTAAGGTTTCGAACCCGTGTTCTGAATCTGGCTGTCGACCGATTGGATGATCTGAAATGAACTTGCACCAGTGCTGCCCATTTGGCATGCGTAACCAGCTGCTACGATAACCCTCGTCTCATCGACGTTATAGATTCTGCTAGCATGGAACTTTGTGGCATCTAAAATTTGCTCCAGAACATTAAAAAATCCACTGACGGTCACTTTGTTGAAAGCTTGTGCCTTTTGTCATATATATAGGGTCAGGCGACTTCTTATCCAGTTGAGGATTTTGTTTACGGAAAGTGCAAACCCGATCGTACCCTGCCAGTTGTGTTTGGCGATTGCACTGATGCGGAATATGTTTTCTACGAGTTTTATACGAGTCACTTCTCGAAGTGAGAGACCATAAAAACTTATCCATTTCCAATAGGTACAGCATGAGTTCCTCCTCCTGCTGCCGGGTACACACGGTGTTGATAGGTTTCAATATTTCACACACGTTTTGTTTCGGAAACTTCAAGTACATGTTCAATGTTTGACGTTGTACACCACATTCAATAGCAGCTCTGTTTTTCGATGATCCTTGGGGATTCACTGTTTCTATGGCCGCCAGAAGGTTTGTCTGCGACCACCGTTTACTTTCACCGAGACTAAAATGTTCCTAGAGGCGTAGCACATCCAATTGGGACGCGAGATCGAAAAAAAACCGTGACAGATAATTTGACACGCGACCGTCCGCGGGCGCAGCCTACTGTGATCCCGGGATCAAATTCGTTGAAACCATCTCCACTATTCCAGTTCGGAATTCGACCGGATCGACAAACAGTTCATACATATTTCTTCAAAGTTTTCGACGTAGTAGTCTGCGCATTCGAAGTGTTGGTTTTTAACTCTTCATTCAAGTTGATCTGATGTAAAATAAAAAAAAAACATTGTTGCAAAAGTAAAATAAATTAGCAAGTACAACGGAGATTGAACTACTTTTGCAGGTTTTGGATACCGCTGATGTCAATTTTGAAACTCCTGATGCAGTCCAAGTATTTTGTAGAAGTTGAAAATAGGCATGCATCTGCCAACACAAAATGCCACGCCTTTTATGGATATTTTTATGCTAATCTCTCCAGAATAGGTATATGGATAAAATTGTTCTACAATCAGCCGTTGGATTACTGAACATGAACAAGGCGGTAACTTTGAATCACCTTTATTGCTTTTATCGAAAAAAGTGTTTGATGACGAACACGTTGAATGGTTAAAAATTTATGAGCATGAACCAACGTTGTACCTCAAAGAAGCTCAAGAACAGTTTAACATATCATCATTCCACATTTTCACGCGCACTGTATCCTCCAGCTTCCGAACCTTTTCCTTGATCTCGCGCTTCTTTGACGCTTCGCCTATTCAATCCAGCTCTGCTTCAACTGCATCATTGACTGTTTCTGCCATTTCCCCCTTCTTCGCGCACAGTTTTCAGCTGTTCTGCAACTGTAGGTTCTGATAGGTCTTTGAACAGATGGCGGTACTCACTCGGAGGTTTTTGACCAACTAAATCCAGTCGTTTGTAGCTTGATTGATGTTGAATATAGTTCGCCCACAGAATATAACTTGTTTCAAAGGCTCGGTGTCTTTTCCTGATCTTCTCTAACGCAATTAAATAGCGAGATTTGGTAAAATTAAAAACTAAAATAAAATAAGGAGATGGTAACTTCATTGTGTGTTTTATGTTGATAGGAGAAGGAAGATAAGGCATGCCACTTGTGCACCCTTTGCGCAGCGATGCAAGTCGTCAGAGTCGCGGATCATCGAACATCGCGGCCCGGACCGCGACAACCATATTCGCGCTCCATCAGATATTGCGAAATGCGAGGTCGGCGTAACGAAGGTTCCTTTTGTATGTAATCCATTAATTGCATACTTACAGGCGTAACATGTATATTTTATAGGCGTTTAATCTTCATAAGAAATGTGTGAAGCAGAGGCGTTAGGTCTGTTCATGTATCAGTTCAGGTAAGCGATTTTGCAAAACGCAATATTATCAGCTTAAGGAATTTCTTGCTATGCAAAATGTAATTAGTACATTATTATTCCTTATTTATATTATTATATTATTTACACGTTTTTCAAACATTTTCTCTCGATGCATTTGGTAAAACGTACCTATTTCCAATCAAAACAATATACGCCACATGACAAAATAGCGCTAATTCAGCTTTGAATGCAAGAAGCATGATAACGCATGTTGTGAATGAAATGTCCAAAAGGTTTAATGATTTTGCTGACATACTCGTATGTATGTTTGTTAATCCATGAAAAGTTTGAGAGCTTCAACGCTTCTTTTCCCACAAAAATTGTTAAAATGCTCGAAAGTCGGCATTCTTTTGATGAGGCGAAGTTGTGCAATGAGTTAACAGTATTAGACGCACGAGAAGAATTCAGGGGCCTCAAAGTTCCGGACATTATTTGTTTGATCATTGGGCAAAATCTTAAGCAAACATTTTCAGAAACTCTCAAGCTTGCTAAGCTCATATTAACAATACCCAGTACTACAGCATCCGTAGAGCGTTCATTTTCAGTTTTGCGAAGAATTAAAAACTATTTGAGGTCTACCATGGGGCAGAAGAGACTGTTTTCGCTGATGTTAATGGCTGTAGAGAATGAACTATTAAAAGAAACCGCAGAAAATCCCAAATTTTACGATGAAGTTATTGAAGCGTTTGCTAAATTAAGTGAGAGAAGAATTAATCTATTATACATGTGATTATGAACGAAAGAAATGTAAATAAATAACTATTGAACCATTGAACAGGTGATTTGTTTGGTCACGCGACGCCTCTGGTGTGATGAAGAATCAATCAATGATAAAATATTTTTCGAACCAAATGAACTAAACGCTTAAAAGTATGTAACGAACGAGTTAAATGCTCAAATATGACTAGTTCATGTGATTAAATCAAATTTATGAAAAAGTTTACCGGGTATTAATGAAAAGTTAGAATAATCACTATTTTTAATTAATAATCTTCACGGAAGCAAAAGGAACAAGTAACTGCAGCTTCAGAAAGGTTTACAGTTAAGAAGTTGGGGAGGAAAACAATGAAAAAGGAACTAGAAAAGGCTATACCGTAATCCGGGGTATCATTGATCAGCGGGGTAACATTGATCGGCTTGACCCACCTCATGAAATGTTCAAACAAGCATTTTACATTGAATCAGTTTCTGCTATGGAATGGTATATCGTAATCTGCTATCATTTAGCTATTAAATGACATGCAATTTATGAAAATTGAATTTCATAAACATTGAATTAAATCGATTTTTCCATAACTGTGTTTCGTAGCGCAATGAGATACATTGTCAAACATTCATGCTTGGCGTGAATACTAGATACAATATGAGGTTCGAAATCACTGTATTACTTCAATATGATATCCTAGAGTTGGATTTAATAAACGAAACTTTTATGAAAATGCTATTTTTCAGTAAAATATACGATTTATTAAAAGTCGGCTATCAATTCATTAAGCTTTTGCCTACCTTTAGGCGTTATTCGTGGTTCAGAGGATTTAATCCTAGAATAACTTAAAAAGTACATAATTTGTAAGAATTTGGACAACATATTCGAAATCAGCGACCCCGAATTTAGTAAGTAAGGGTATTTTCAACACAAGTGAACATTGATCACTGACATGATCAATGTTACCCCAAATCAACTCAATCAAAATTTAGATTAAAATACCTATTTAAACATGTTTTAAAGTTTTACAATACTTTTTCGGGTAGCTTCACACATACTCAGAGGGCCAGTACTTGTTTTAAAAATATAAAACATGTAACGTTTGCTTTAACAAGAGAATTATTCAAGAAAGATAGAAAATTCTGATCAATGTTACCCCGGATTACGGTACCTGTAAATTGGCAAAGGAACACTTTATTGAGAAACTTTTACAAGCAGCTGAAGCAGTAGCTTACAAAAATGGTTGTTCAAAAAAACCTTTAACAATGTTGAGAACTGCGAATGCGATGAAAGCATTGACAAAATAGAAAGACAAAAAGAGAACCAATTTTCGGTTGAAAAAATTAAAATGGCTTATGGAATGTCTGATGTTGAAATCGCGATTGAGTTTATTCGAAAGCAAGTAGACGGGGATTACCAGTTTCTTGAGGACTTAGATGGTACAGAAGACGGTTCCGTGGAAAAGTGTTATGGACTACCGCAAGGACGGCAGGACCTGATTCTGCTACCGGATTCAGCCACTATAATCAGAATAAGTTCTTAGCCCGTGACGATCAACACAAACCCTAAAATCGCCAAAAGCAAAAACAAAACGTTGCTCATCAAGGTTGAACGCCTACATATAATCAATGACCGACGCACTCACTGGGCGTTTGGTCGATCTAGCTGGCCAATTTTATTTTCCGGTGATGTATACATAAGGCCGTTACAAATATTTATTTCACTATTGACGTAAACTACGTCTTACGGGAAGTACTGGGTATAAAATGAAAATCTAAAATTTTGCGACCGTCACGAAAAATTGATAGGTTTTGAGCGCTAATAACTCAGCCGTTTCACGACCGATTTTCAAAATTTTTGCACCGATAGATCACAAATTTATCTACGCGTTGAAATAATTATAGCTTAATTTTGATTTTCAACAGCAAACTATTGAAAATCTGGGAAAAGTTGACCCATGTTTTATCCAGCCAATCACGTGCGAGCACAAGTTTGCGATTTTTCGTCGAGCACCACCCAGTATAAAAGATTACTGCTTCTTCCCATCTTCCTCCATTCTGCATCAACTCCTCGAGGGGAACGCATCGGAGAACGGTCCAGTACGACCTCCGTTTGCATTTTCACTGCTCAGTATACTTCCACATGCCGAGCACGGTGGCTGCCGACGGTCGCGCGTCGTCGTGCCTGGCCTGATGCGGTACAAGTGGAGCTGCTGACCAGACCAGAGGGGAACGCACCGGAGGAGAACAGCCATAGTCATTCCGAGCGCGGTGGTAGCTGTCGGCGGTTGTGCGTGCGTCTTCGCGTCGGAGTGCGTGGCAGCACGAGTGGATCTGACGACCACACAGAGCAGTTTCTCCGTTTGCATGTTCGCTCAGTATTCTGTGACATGCGGAGCGCGGTGGATGTCAACGGTTGTGCGTCGTCATGCGCGGCGTGCGGTGGTAAAATTGGAGTAGCCAGCCGGATGAGGACTTTTCATCGTCGGATGGAAATGATGTAAATTAAAACAGCCCTTCTGAGGGCTATAAAACTGTCGCACAAGAGAGAACGGATAATTTTCCAGGTTACGGTTTCAAGTGAAATTACTATGAGATGGCTGTTATAAATGGAAGGAACAAAATCAGCAAAATTTGTACGATTTGATTGAAAATTTGTTCAATTTGTTCAACTTAGAAAATGGTTACTTTGATGAAGAAAATGAGCATTGTTAAACAGTGTTGCCAAATTTGATTGAATAAGTACTTTAACCGTTTAAAATGTGCAATACTTAACCATGATATTAAATTATTATTTATAAGTATTAAACTTTTAATAAATCTAGTCTACCAATTTGCAAAAGTATGATTTGCATATTAAAATGAATTTGATGAACATTAATCAAACCAATATTGCAAATAAATCCTATGGCATCACTGATTCTTACCCCTCTCTCATCGAACCAACCACGTTCGAGAGGGGAAAACGAACCGCCTTGCCGTATAAAAGCAAACTGCTTCTTCCCATTTTCTCTTATTCTTTACCAACTCTTTGACGGGAACGCTTCAGCGGAGCGCTCACTTCACTTCCTTCAGTATGCTTTGGCAAGCCGATCGCGATGGTCGACGGCGGTTGCGCGCGAGTGCGTCCGCTTTCGCATCGTCACGTTTTGCACAGCATCGCCTCGCAAACCCACCATCGCACATTGGAGTAAATCACATCAAAACCTGATCATAAGTGGAAAAACTCAAAATGAAGTAATTGGGTTTTCCGTTGTGTTTTTGTCAAGTGTAGTTATCGTGTAATCGTTTGACAGCTAAGCAGTGTACAAATGTTTTGTTTACGCTTATCAGAAGAGGTTAAGTGAAGCTGAAGTTAAGCCGTTTTCTTTGATATAACTCACAGCGCGTGCTAGTTTTGACCGTACAAAGTGAATGAAATTGATAGTCAATCAATTCAACAATGCAGTTTGTTAAAGAAGGTTAATGTTGTTATTCTGTTAATTTGAAACCCAAACAAATTGACGTTGTATTTACATACAATATATGAAAATATTGAAAAAAATATTTGATGGAATCCTTTACCGTACATTCAAAATGAAATAAGTTAATTTTACGGCTGTTTCCGGAAAATCTGTGTTTAGTGTATGATAAATCTATTGTTCCTCTTTCAAATGCAGAAAGAAAACCTTCCGGATGTTTCCGATTTCAAAAGTTGCAAAACTTTGAAAAAATCGTGATAATTATATTATTATATGATATTATTTGCCTTAAAACACTATTTGGTCCTCTGAACGTATTTTTGCTGAAAACTAGAACTCAACAGCTTTCAAGCAAAAAAAAAAAGTTTAAAATCGGTCAACTGGTTCAAAAGTTGTGATTTTTTGAAAAAAAATAGTTTCGAAAAATCTTGACTTTTACAATCATAAAATTGGTCACCCTAATGATGAAATAAAAAAATACGAAAACTATGAAATACGTTTCATTACTAATTTGGGTTGCATTTGAATTGTGAAAATGCGTCAAAATAATTTTGATCAGTTTTGATGTACTAGGTGCTCCACTGTGCATCGGAGTCAACGCCACCGTCGCCGTTCGGGATTTCGCAATCATAACTACCGAATTTCACCTTTAATAAGCAATTAATTTTAAACAGCCCTTATGAGGGCTACAATTCTATATTTTCTGCAAGAGTTTATTCCGAATTAAGTGAAGACATGCAAATGCCGACATTTTAAAACCATCTACTACGCGAGTGCGGTAAAATTGCATGAAATGGGGTACTTACGCTACCATGGCACTGGAAATCTAAAATTTTACGACGGTCACGAAATCCTGTCAGATTTTGCTCGATAATAACTCAGCCATTATGGTTCGAACAGCCTTTTCAAGGGCTTTATCAATTTTCTGAAAGAGTGAATGGCAAATTTTCCGATAAAGTGACGCTGGTCACATAAGTGTCAAAACTGCCGAATTTTGAAACCTACTAGGGTGCCTGTACCAGTTATCGCACTACCTAAGGAAAACTGCTTCTACAAAAATAAGAAGAAGACCGACGAATGTCTTCGATATGTCAAATGATAGATTTGTTTTCATACTTTACAGGAAAAATATAAAATCTGAGTCAAATCCACTTTTACTATTTATTACGGCATGTGCCAATGATAGGAACCGTGTACCAGTTATGGACATACTTTTTAATTTCGGTTCCACTTCGCACTATTTACATGCATTCCTTAGGCAGCATCCATTTATTACGTAACGCTAAAATCGACATTTTTTGACCCCCCCCCCCCCCCCTCCCCCCTCCGTAACGCTTTTTTGTATGAAAACCCTAAAATTTTTGTATGGGCCGTAACACTCGGTTGTACTCCCCCCCTCCCCCTAGAGCGTTACGTAATTTGTGGATGGCGCCTTATGGGATTTGCCATAACTGGTACACTATGGCGAAATAGGGTGCAAGGAAGCCGAAATTCTAAGGAAAATGAATTATTTCTATCATAATTTGAGCAAAATGTGAAATTTAAATGAGTGCAATCATCTTTTACGAACGTGATCTATTGTTCACATATTTTTTCTTGATGATTTGCATCGTTAAAGGTTGAAAATCAACTATGGCGAATTTGAGGTACTATAGCCATAACTGGTACAGCCTATAGTATACTAAACAAAATGCAACAGCATTGTGCGGAAATTAAACCGTGTCTTTTCATCTGGTCGTGTCTCTGAATCTAGCGAGTGCGATTTCTTCTTGCGCTACCATCAACGCAGTTTATAAGGGATTTCCGCCGGCTTCGCTTAGGCTTCAAACTGAGGAAGATTACAAGTGGTAGTCGATTCGCGTATCTGTCAAAGGATAAGCAAAATGGGGCGAAATTAAAAGGTACAAAACTTATTACACTCATTTGAAGAGGGTATTCTGCTTAGAGAGTTCAAAAAGTCGGTATAAGTTCAAACTATTTTGTAATTATTTCCAATACCGGAATTCTCAAACTTGCAGAATTTACCTTGTTTCTTATGATATGATTATTTTTATCGATTCAAACTATTGATTCAACCAATAACAAACTGCTTTACGTAGTTTACGTCATGCGGTTGTGTCTTGTACACGCCCCTCTAATTTTTTTTGTCCCACCACTCTTTGGTTGGTCGAGGGGGGGAGGGAATAAAAATAATAAAGGATTAGTCATCGGATTTGTTAAAGAATTTTTAGCAAGACCCGATATTTTGATAAATATTTTTGTATCGGCCCCCTCAAAATGCAAAATCCAGCCAAAATTTTTAAATGGGGGGGGGGGGGGGGAGTAGACGAAAAGTCAAAATTGAATTTGTATCGGCCTTATTAATTTGCAATAAATATTGGATTACGACATAAACGACATTCCACTGTAATCCGCATGATCTACACACTTACAAATGCCCTTTACAGTCAAATAAACAATATACCGCCAGTCGGGGTAACTTTGGGCCAAAAATCAAAAAAGACGTTTCGCTCAAAATACTAACATTTATCGAAGTGATGATCAAAAAGTGGATAGTATATGGTAAATATAACTTGCGTTGGCCATCCGGTGTAGAAAAAAGTCACATTTAGTTAATTTTCCATTAAGAAAATCTGATCTGAATTTTATGGTCAGGCGTACTGTACAATATCGTTATATTAAAATGCCCAGTTGAAGACAGTTGAGCATCGAACTTGTAATGAATTGCTGTGTTCTAGGCAGTGTTGGTAAAAACTCAAATTCTCAAATCTCATGGTTGAGTTGTTTCACGCGCGATTCTTGACTCGCCAAACTCACCGCCGAAAAAATCATGCATGAGTTGACTCATGATTTCACTCATTTCTTTATTTCTGGGTGTTCTTAATGTTTACATCGAAGTTTTTAGGATTGTATGATAGAACAAAAGCAAATCTAGCGTACAACAACAATGAATGCCGTTCAAATTGATTTGGATTCGTTTTACAAGCGAACGAGATTTCGGCGCTTGACTCGTGAGTGCGAGATTTTGCATGAGATTCTCGCGCGTGAGAAAACGATTCAGAATCGCGTGCGAGTTTGCTCACGCGGGAGCGGTTCATGAGTGTGCTTTGAGTGTGAGTTTATCAACACTGGTTCTAGGTGCATTCAGTAGTTGTTTTGTTAAATACTATGAGTTGTCTTGATTTAGTAAGCTATTTTCCACGAAAAACTTATTTATTCAAGCTGTAGTACAAATAGTTCATCATGGGGGTGACTGGTCCATATAAAAGCAATGCAATCAATACGAGAATCCTACAAATGTGAATTAAAACAACTAAAAGTATGCACATTATTTTATGCATAATACGGTGTAGTTTTGAAATAAATGTAAGATTCATACTAAATTAAGAATGCACGCATGTCAGTTACTATGTAGATGATAAAAAATATTACTTTCGTCTTTTGAGAATGTTGGTTGGAGTTATATTTAAGACATAATAGATGTATTGCATTGGATCATTGAACGTAGATTATGAATGTGATAAAACTTTTACGTTTGTTCGTCTGAAATGTTATTTTAAAGTGACTAGAACACTTACAGGTTGTGCGCAAGTATCTATATGTTTAATAGTTTTGATTTGCAAGTGATATTTTCTCATATTGAACTATTTTGTTGGAATTTAAGTGTTTGGCCCAATGTCACCCCCTAGAAGGGGTGAAATTGGGCCAATTTCAATTAGGCTATATCATTGTCAAAATTAAAGTTGAAGCATTTATACTTTGAACAATCCTAAACAATATAAAAATGAACGTGTCTACCGAATTTAACAACATTGATTTAGTGCTAAAATATTGTAACGACCCACAAAGGGATGGACTATGCAATTTTGGCCCAATGACACCCCCACTGACGGTATTAAAAGTAATCTACCACTTTCTTAGGATATTGCCTACTTTCAGGCGTCAGTCGCGGTTTAGACCAGTTTATTTATCAAATACTCCAAAAGTACACTGCCCCCACTCGCATAACAGTCCCATTTGCAAAAAGTAGAAATTGAGAAAACAGCATTTGAAGTTTGAAAAATTGTTTCCATATAAAACTTTGAAAAATCGCCAAAATTTGAAGAATATTTCGATCATCTCGAAACTTTCACAGATTGCTTTGCACATGAATATATAACTGTAAAAAATATTACAATCACTACAAAGTTGTTCAGTTTTGTGTTACGTGACACAAAAATCCATGATGGGACTGTTATGCGGGTACTTTTGATATGGGACGCTCATGACTTGGTATTTTTTTCACATATTGACATAAAAATTCATAATTTTTATTATTGTTTTTGGAAGTACATGGAAAATGATGACTATTCATAACGTTAACTCAAAAGTGATGAAAAGTCAAATGGGACAGTTATGCGAGTGGGGGCAGTACACCACTTGTATGAATTTTGACAACAAATTCAAATTCAGGAACCCTGCATTACACTGGCCAGAGTATTTTCACATAATCACCAGCAATCAAAAACAGCAGATGTTTCTTTGTTTGTTTTGACCTGAGAGAGCTCCCAAGCTATTCCAAATTCTGCAGACATATATTGTTTCATCACTTCATTGCAACATTTGTGGTATGTTTTGTCTATTGTAATTAACTTTGCGGTTAGAAAACTGAAAACATGCACAAACGGTTAGAAACAAAATCAAGTCGAAAATTGTGAAATTCTCGAACTCTAGCTTTGACTCGAAGCAGACTTCAAGTTTGTAAAAAATAACGATACTAAACATTTATAATAAATTCATCGACGGCCTTATCTAGTTCGTCTAGATTCACTGGGGTTGCAGAGTCCTCCAGCATACTGCAAAACCTTTTCTATCCGCTACTGAATTCGATCTTTAGTTGCTCCTCGGAAAATTTGTGCTTACGATAAAACAATAAATCAATTGTAAATTTCAGAGTAATTTCTATCTATACCTTAAGGCGCACCTTCAAATGACTTTTCATGTTCGATGAAGACGTAAAGACATACTTTATCACGGAGCTATCTGACTTGCAGCGAGTCTCAAATCTTTCTGCTGAACGTAATCGAAATAAGTGTTGAGATCATTCCATGGCATTTTATTTCATTCTATTGCGTTCATTTTTCTTTTCCTCTGGGTACGTTCCACGTACAGGGTGTCTACTCAATTATGAAAATGAAATTCCCTGATATTTCCAGGATTTTTCCAGGTTTATGAGAATAATTCCAGGTTTAACAGGTTTTGGGAAATTTCTAGTTTCTACTATTATGACATTTAAGGAGAACATTCCACCAGCATTTAGGACGAGATGATTTTTAGATGGAATTCTTAATACAATCCTGGCGATACTTTAGGAGAATTTTCTGCATGCTTTGATGAAAATTTTGTTTGTGAATTTTTGAAGGAATTTAGCAAGGAAAACAACAATAAAATACACTATATTTTTATAAAAGTTAAGCTTGGCCGTTCCAGCAGAAAATCTTCCTGATAGTTCCTGAGCAAACTTTCTTAAATATTGTCGGACATTTCAAAAATTGCAGCTAACACTTTGAAACGAATCCTCAAACAAACCCTTCACGCATAGCTTCGGTTATTGCGCACGAAGACCTTCGTTGGTTTCGCAAAAGATTCACTCAAGTATGTACTTTCATTAATTTCACTATACTCTTCTCTCAAGCGATTCTTCCTTTTATAGAAATTGCTAGCAACAATGTTAGATATGTTTATAGGACTTCAGTCAGAAAATCCTTTCAGAGTTTGAAAAGAATTGACTTCAAATAATACTGCCAGTTACTCTTGAAAATAAAAAAAAATGTCTACATAAATTCAACTAGAGGAATTTCTTAATTCCTTCAGAATATTTTAATTCTTTTCTCCACAACAAATTTAATCGATTACTTAACATCAAAACATCGTTTTTACCAAAAGTATATGAACAAATATTGTTACAGATGGACTACTTAAAAAATTAATAGAAAAAATTGTAATTCAATAGTTTTGGTTGTCAACTATGGGAAAGAGAGAGCTGAACATTATTTCAAACATTGTTCAGAATCATTTATGAGTTGTTCTAAAAATGTTTCAGAAATAGTCAGAAAAATATTTAAAAAATTCTTCCAGAAGTCATCTAACAAATTCCGCTAGAAATACCATCGAATCCGCCAGAAGTCCCAATTGATCAATAATATTCTGCAGGAGTTTCAGGAACTGCGCTCAAGATGTATCTTTAAGTTCCTTCAGGTATTTTCCAACATCTACAGGCGATTGCAAATTTGTTAGGCAAACCTCAATAAATTCTGCAAGACAATAAGCTCATTTACATGGAAATAGAGAAAAATAGGTTATACAATTTAAGTCACTAAGCCAATATTTAACGCTTCAATAGATTGAAAGATTTGAGAATTCAAAATCTTAACAATAAAAGCATGTCGACTCAGTTTTCCGAAATAGGTAAAACATAAAATAGGATATTGCTGTGGAGGAAGTACAATTTAGTATCAACGTCAAGGGTAAAGAATATCTGATAAATAATATTTAACGAGCGGGTTGTTAATAGCGGCGCAGCCGAAATTTTTATTCGCTTCGAGGCATTTCTAACTAAAAATTTGTATTAAAATGATAAACACAGAAATTCCCTGATTGTCACCATAATTCCCTGAGAATTCCAGGATTTTTCCAGGTCGAGTAAAATTCCCTGATAATTCCAGGTTTTCCAGGTTTTTCCAGGTAGTAGACACCCTGACGTAAAACGGTGAAAATTACTGACACAACTCCTTGACTTAAGAAACCTTTTTAGCCGTTATGTAATACGCTTACATTCATTCGTAATTGCCCGTGATCATTTCGCCCCGAATCGACTACACCATTAAAATTGCTGTTTTAAGTGCCTAAGTTCTGATCAAAAACAAACTACTTCATCCAATGCCTAATCTTCGTATATCGACACTGATTCTTCATTAGGGCCTAACTGACATTTTCGATTTCTTTTCATCGATCCTCTCTTTGTGTTATTACAGAATGTGTATTGAGTTTTCCCAAAATGTTTTGATTGAAATGCGAAGGAGATGACTACATCTTGCTATAGAAACAAGAAGAATAATGATTTTGATCGTTTTGATCAAGTAATTGACGAAAGAGAGAGTCGACGAAGAGAAATCGATCAAGTCAGTTAGGCCCTTATGAAAAATCATTGTCGAATATATGAAGATAAGGTGATAATACATTTGTTTTTATGATGGACACACTCAAACACTTGTAATACCGTGTTTGCTGCTGCTTCGAAATAATAAGAATTTCATCATATGAAAAACATATTTCAATTTAAATGATATTTTGGTTTCCATTATGCCCCTATCAGTAGTATACATCATCAGTAGGACGGCTCCAGAGGCACGTCCTCCCTATAGTATACATTATTATTTCATTGTTAAAAATGTTGTGAAAAAGTGTAAGCAAAGCAAGAAACGGTAGGGGGGGAGGGGTGGGGGTAAGACGGACATGTTTAGGAAACACTCTATTTTGACAGTGTATAAAATGCGATAATTAAAATTTTATCTCCATACTATTTACTTCAACTAAGGTACTTTACAGTCTGCAAGCTGATTTTGCAATAAAATTTGATTTTCCATGACTTTTGAGAAAATTAAAAAGTGATCTCCAAATGTATGATTTTCAACGGTGTGGGTAAGACGGACCGGTAGGGTGGGTAAGATGGACACGTTTGGAAAATTAGCTAATAAGCCATTAATTGTGTTAAATGATGTTTATGGCCGTTTAGATTCGGAAGATCAATCATTGTAGAATCTAAATTTGGCTTTGAATCTCTTAACGAAACGTGTTTTTGCACATTAAAATCTATTTTGTAAATTGGAAACCTCCATACACTATTAAACGCCTAACAGTATGCAATGCTAGGTTAATTTTACGAAGTTCAAACTATTCCAATAACAAAACATCTATAATGAATTTTTGAACAAAAAATCAATATGAAATGCTTTACACGGCTTCCTCAATCATTTTTGTACTCCATAGATTTCAGTCTGTGAACAATGTGTGGGTTTTAATGTGTTTTTTAAGGCACTATCAAAGTAACCCCAACACTGTCCGTCTTAGCCACCCTCAAGGCGGACCGTCTTACCCCCACACAACGTAAAATATAAATTCCACCACCGTTATCCATAATCCATGAAATTTACCTGAATTTCGTTGTGTATAGCACGGAACAGTTTAAAACAGCTGGGAAACACAAAATAAAATGCGAAAACTTTGCAATTTAATGTTTAAGAAGCTTATTTATTGCCGCCAAAAAATTAGATCCCATCACAAAAGCGTGTAGCCAGGTAAACAATTGTTTATTTTTTGCACTTTTGACATATTTATTCTCTCATGGAATGGTTCAATAATCGTCAACTGCTAATAAGATAGAGTTAATCGTAAAAGAAAGCCAAATTTCAGCTCTTAAGTGACAGAACTAGTCGGTGATCCGTCTTACCCACCCGGTCCGTCTTACCCCCACCCCCGCTACCGTGATTTCGGGTAAAATTGATCAGTGGGGTGAAATTGATCGACGAGAGGTCCATTTTTATTTGTTAAAAATAACGCTTTAAACTTTAAACAATTTGTGGAAAATGGCCATCACCTTGCTCGAGGGTTATTGAATGATGAGTTCACATGTTTTGCAGCCAATTAGTTACGTATTTCGGTATTAAAGTCAATATTTTCCGAAACTGCGTGTTAGGCGATCTTCCAAACACTTCCAAACTGTTGTTACCGTAGTTGTATCACACATGTAATGAATATTCGAATGAATGTTTACAGCTGTCAAGTGTTCGCTTAACCCGATTCCGTCATCAAAAGTTCTATAAATATTGTAATTTCTGCATAAAATTGCACTTTTTCCGAAGTATAATATTGATACACATAATTAGTGAGGAAATTGCATACTTTTAGGCTTTTTCTTTCGATTTATTAAATTTTAAACTTAAATTATTAAAAATTTAGTAAACTTGTAACAGTTTTGCATAGCTTTTCACATTCTAGGGTGGGGCATTTAGATGGAAAAATATTTTTCACCATTTACAAAGGCATTTCACTGACTGATCAATTCCACCCCGAAAGTAAAATTTTTGATTTTTTATTTAAAACGATATTTATTACCGTGATTTCGGGTGAAATTGATCACTTTTCGCAGTTTTTTGCGTCTAATTTTTGAATGTTTGTCGATATGGTTAAATTCAATGCTTTAAAACAAGTACGACCATGGTTTTCATCAGTCAACGAGGTTGAAACTTTTACAGCAAATCATTTTATTGTAATAAATATCGTTTTAAATAAAAAATCAAAAATTTTACTTTCGGGGTGGAATTGATCAGTCAGTGAAATGCCTTTGTAAATGGTGAAAATTATTTTTCCATCTAAATTAACCACCCTAGAATGTGAAAAGCTATGCAAAACTGTTACAAGTTTACTAAATTTTTAATAATTTAAGTTTAAAATTTAATAAATCGAAAGAAAAAGCCTAAAAGTAGGCAATTTCCTCACTAATTAAGTGTATCAATATTATACTTCGGAAAAAGTGCAATTTTATGCAGAAATTACAATATTTATAGAACTTTTGATGACGAAATCGGGTTAAGCGAACACTTGACAGCTGTAAACATTCATTCGAATATTCATTACATGTGTGATACAACTACGGTAACAACAGTTTGGAAGTGTTTGGAAGATCGCCTAACACGCAGTTTCGGAAAATATTGACTTTAATACCGAAATACGTAACTAATTGGCTGCAAAACATGTAAACTCATCATTCAATAACCCTCGAGCAAGGTGATGGCCATTTTCCACAAATTGTTTAAAGTTTAAAGCGTTATTTTTAACAAATAAAAATGGATCTCTCGTCGATCAATTTCACCCCACTGATCAATTTCACCCGAAATCACGGTACAATAAAATGATTTGCTGTAAAAGTTTCAACCTCGTTGACTGATGAAAACCATGGTCGTACTTGCTTTAAAGCATTGAATTTAACCATATCGACAAACATTCAAAAATTAGACGCAAAAAACTGCGAAAAGTGATCAATTTCACCCGAAATCACGGTACTGAACTTAAAGGGTTCCCAATGTCTGCAAACGTGCGAACAAATTTTAAAAAATCTTGCGTATTTATGTACGATAAGGTGCTATAGGGGGGCCCATATAGTCGAGGCGGTAAACGCACGGGTATTCAGCATGACCATGCTGAGGGTGACGGGTTCGATTCCCGGTCGGTCCAGGATCTTTTCGTAAAGGAAATTTCCTTGACTTCCTTGGGCATAGAGTATCTTCGTGCCTGCCACACGATATACACATGTAAAATGGTCATTGGCAGAGGAAGCTCTCAGTTAAAAACTGTGGAAGTGCTCATAGAACACTAAGCTGAGAAGCAGGCTTTGTCCCAGTGAGGACGTTACGCCAAGAAGAAGAAGAAGAAGAAGGTGGTATTTTTATTGTCACCAACAATCATTTATCAAAACTCTTGAAAATATAGCTAAGGCTTCCTAAATTGAACACTTTTCAAAACTTAAAAGGTTACACAATAAAGCATTCGGATTAAGGCACAAACTCTGGAAGTTAAAATTTATGCATTGGTTTGCTTGGGAAATCGTTAATTGATCAAAAGTTTAACATATAAACTCGATTTTCCGTTGATTTTGAGGTCACTATTCAGTCACTATTTGGTCACTCTTTTGCTAATTTTGGTCACTAAAGTCACTATTATTTTGTAACCTGATCGCTACCAGCCCTGCCCTAATCCCTACATAACATCAAAGTCAATTGAATAAACTTTAGGCTAAAATAATCGGATTGATTTTTTCCACTCTCTAAAACGCCTAACAGTATGCAATGCGCGTGCATCCATTCGTTATTGCCAGTGTTCATTCCACCCCGAATCGACTACACCATTAAAATTGCTATTTTAAGTAGGTAAAATTCCTATGGTATGGTACCGTACAGAGGGAATCAGCGTAGTAAGAATCCCCGTGAGCCACCATCAAATCAACATTGTTCACAAGGTAAAGTAAATAAATGCAAATTGAAAATGGCACATGATAGTGCTTCTTTGAATTATTGCATTTCTATTGATTCAATAAACTAAAGCCTTATTTGGTATAGATTTTTTTTATTCAGCGCATAATTTGTCCCGAAATGCTCGAGAGAAATCACAATCCCAACGCGAAAGAACTTATTCAAGATAAATCTAAGCCTTGAACCCCCAAACGAAATCTGTCAAAAGCAAATCTCACCTCGAAGCTGGACGTTCTTGCATACTTCAGGTATCAACATGAAGTCTTGAAGAATACAATTCCAGAAAGTCCTACGACATAACGTGAGTCAACTCTAGAGAGTGGAACGAAGCTTCCATCATCATAGACCAGCTGCGTGGGAGGAAGCTGTTGGATTTCCCTGGTAAGCACCACGTGTTCGAACTGGTGTTAGTGACGGCATACAAAACATCCTCTCAAGCGAAGTTTTCGTCTCCGAATGGCACACTATTCAAAAAATTTCGAGACAATTGGGAATATTTGGGCCACGATTTTTACCATCATCTCCCAGAAAGTGATATCAGAGTTAACGAGAGGGCTCGTTTGATAGGAAAGTTTGAAAGACTTCTGGAGAAACCATTCCACCGAGTTGACTATGGCGACTAGTAGCCCATCTCCGAAAGTCCGAAATAATGCCGGTCACGGAGAGATGTTGATCATCGTTATTGCAGTTTTCTATCTACCTCTCGCTTCTTCTGCTGGAATTTACACTTCAATGATTGGTTCACTCAGTGCAAGGGCGAAAATGCTCGAATTACGAATGCATACAACTTACATCAGAAGAACCGAAAGGCAGATAGAGAAGTAGGCTTACGATGCATATTCTGGTTTTACTTGCACCTTCCTTTAGAAAATAGGTTTTATGTACTCTTACAGATTTCGTTTTGGTACTCAATAGAAATGTTTTTTCCTGTTTGCTTTTAATTATCTTGACATCTGATTGGGACGATCTAAACAACTCACGTCGTCCCATGGCCTGCGCTCTGGTTCTTGTTTTTCATAGATGAAAAGCAGATTTGCACTCTGTCACTGTCAATGGTAAACAAATCGGTGATTTGGATAGGCCGACTGCGATCCAAGTCAGCGTGCGCTCTATTGAGTCACCGTCACTTTCCTTGTTCCATCAGAACTGAACTGACTGTGATGGTGTGTGGAAATCACTGATAGGTCATCTTTAAAATTCATTTAAAAATCCAAATGAATATTTACCAAGATGATATTTCAATATGTGGTACAAAATAACAAGTTTTGCATGTTGGTCACAAAAAAGTTTGAATTTTGGTCGACCCTGTCATTGTCGTTTTGATATTGAACGACCTGGAATGATAGTGACGATTGTGCAATGTCAGTAGTCACCTGATAAGACTGACATTGCGCAACTGTGATGAAAAGTAGAGAAAATGCTGTTGCATGGAAGAATATTGAGAAAGTATATTGAAAACTATCAAAGTGATCCCATTCTGCAATAATGATAGCGTTCTGTGTCATCCGAGTTCATGCACTTTACTGTAATTCTATTTTATAACACAATAAAACTTCACGCGTTTTTTGGGTCCTCGTTATTGTACACTATTGAAAATTCATATCAAAAACATATGTGTAAGAATATCACCCACTATGCCCACTAAATAACGTTATTTTATCTCTTTATTTCAGAAATTCACTACCTTCACGACAGTAACCCTTAGCTTATTCGTAGGATTAGTTATTTTAGGTGAGTAACGTTTCGATTCTCCTTTCGACAAACATCTGATTTTCTGATTCATGTGGCATATTTTATTGATTGTTTATGTAGTGATATGATCTGCTACACATTACGAAAATATCAAAATTATTCGTGACGTAAATTTATTGCACAGAATGTATACCATTTTTTGACGTCAATTTCATTTTCATTTATTTAGTTAACAATAAATTCATGATAATACTGAATCAACAATTTGCCGCCATAATACTCGATTTGCAGCTGCAGCTCTCGCCAGATCACGCTCCACCTGGTCCGCCCATCGTGCTCTCTGCGCTTCACGCCTTCTTGTAGCAACCGGATGGTTAGCAAACACCAACTTTGCAGGGTTGTTGTCCGGCATTCTTGCAACATGCCCTACCCACCGTATCCGTCCAGCTTTAGCCACTTTCAGGATGATGATTAACCTGGGCTTGTTAGGGGAATATCTGTAAATAAAAAGAAAATCGAGTTAAGTACTGTTCCTTTGAATTCCACTAATCCTTTCCAAATACGTATCTGTCAAAGGATGCAAATTCTTAGAGGAATTCAAAGGAACAGTACTTAACCCGATTTTCTTTTTATTCACTTTCAGGATGTTGGGTTCACCATAGAGTGCAGCGAGTTCGTGGTTCATCCTTCTCTGCCACACATCGTTCTCCTGCACGCCGCCAAAGATCGTCCTTAGCACGCGTCGCTCAAAAACTCCGAGTGCTTGAAGGCCCTCCTCGAGCATCGTCCATGTCTCGTGTCCGTCGAGAACCACCGGTCTTATTAGCGTCTTGTACATGGTACATTTGGTGCGGGGGTGAATCTTTTTTGACCGCAAATTCTTCTGGAGCCCATAGTAGGCACGACTTCCGCTGATGATGCGCCTGCGTATTTCAAGCCTCACGTTATTGTCAGCCGTTAGCAAGGAACCGACGAATTCTTCTACCACCTCGAAAATATCCCCATCTATCGTAACATCGCTGCCAAGGTTTGTCATGTCTCGCTCAGTGCCACCTACCAGCAAGTACTTTGTCTTAGCCGCATTCACCGCCAGTCCGACCTTTGCTGCTTCACGTTTCTGGTGGGTGTACAGTTCTGCCACCGTTCCAAATGTTCTAGCAATAATATCCATGTCATCCGCAAAACAGACAAATTGACCGGATTTCGTGAAGATCGTAACCCGGCTCGTCGCATAACACCTTCCAGAGCAATGTTGAATAGTAGGCAGGAAAGTCCATCACCTTGTCGTAGTCCCCGTCGAGATTCGAATGAACTGGATAGTGCACCCAAAATCCTTACGCTGTTCTGCATACCGTCCATCGTTGCTCTTATAAGTCTGGTAAGCTTCCCGAGAAAGCTGTTCTCGTTCATGATTCTCCATAGCTCTGTGCGGTCGATACTGTCGTATGCCGCTTTGAAGTCGATGAACAGGTGGTGCGTTGGGACCTGGTATTCACGGCATTTCTGGAGGATTTGCCGTACGGTGAAGCAAGGGCGTAGCCAGCTTTTCGCTCAGAGGGGGGCAAGCACCCTTGGCAAAGCTGGTCCTAATAGCTTCTATAACTAAACGTAATACGATACAATTGAATATAATAACATTATATTTTAAAAGCATTATTTAACCCTTCATTTAACCCTTCAGCAGTCACGCTGTTGTATTTTGTACAATACGTTAAAAAAGCTCGTCTGATCTACATAAATCAACGTGGTGCTGGTAGCGGTGATCAATTTCTGGAAAATTAAGGGTTTTAATTTACTCGTGCATTATTTTGTTCTGACTATTTTTGTTAATGTCAACAAAACATTACAGCTGAACTCTTTTGGATATTGCGAACTCTTTTGAGGACTAACCTAGAATTTCCTGGTTCCTGTATGAGTCCTTTTTAAATTATCTTCCAATACTATTCGCTGGCGGAATTTCTCCAGAAATTCTTGAAATAATTCAAAAAAATCATTTGGTAGTCCTGGAGAAGTTCTTGGGTACATCCCTGAAAAAATGATTGAAGATTTCTGAAATTCCTGAAGAAACTCCTGAATGAATTTTTGAAGAGACCCTGAGAGGAATTTCTGCAGAAATGATTTGAGGAATTCCTGGAGCAATCCCTGGAAGATTTCCTGAATAAATCTTCGAAAAAATATCTAGATGGATCCCTGGAGAAAGCCCCTGTATCTCTGGAGGAATCCCTGGAAGAATTTCTGAAAGTATACTTGGAAGAATTTCTGTATACACTATGGGAGGAATACCTAGCGAAATATCTGAAGAAATCTCAAAAGGAAATCATGCATTTCTGTAAAATTCTTTGAAGGAAATTCTGGAGAAATTCCTGGAGGAATTTTGAGAGCAATCCTTAGAAACATTCAGTAGAAATCGCTTGAGGAATTCCTAGAGGCAATCTTAGAGAAATTTCGGAAGGAATCCTGAAGTAATTCCTGGGTAAATATCTAGATAAAATCTTGGAAGAATTCTTGGATGCGACCCAGCAGGAATTCCTGGAGAAATTTCTTTGATAAATTCTTGGAGCAATCCCTGGAAAAAATCCTGGAGGAATTCCTGGAGAAATCTCCAGAGGAACTGCTGGAGAAATTTCTGAAAAAAATCCTTGAGAAATTCCAGGAGGATTTCTTGGACGAAATTTGGATTTCTTGGAGGAATCTCTGGGAATATCCCCGGAGAAATTCGTGGAGAAATCCCTAGAGTAATCCCTGGAGGAATCCCTGAATCAATTCCTGGACGAATCTCTGGAGGTATTCCTTGAGGAATGTATGGAAAAATCTCTGAAAAATTCCTGAAAGTATTCCCGGAGAGTTTCTTGGAAGAATCGCTGAAGAAATCTCTAGAGGTTTTCCAGAAGAAATTCCCGGAGGAATTGCTGATATAATTTCTGAAGGATGTCCAGGAGCATTTCCTGGGGAAATTCCTGAAGAAATTTCTGGGGTTTCCCTGGGGGTATTCCTATGGGAATTACTAAAAAATCTCTAGAGGAATTCTTGAAAGAATAACTGGATGAATTTCTAGAGGGATCTCCAGAGGAATTCTGGAAGATTACTATTTTTGTTATATTTCTCTTTCTGAAAAAAAAAAATGAGAAATTCCTGGAGGAATTTCAAGTGGAGTTTCTAGAGGAATTCCCAGCCAGAGAAATCCTCGAAAGAAATTCCTGAAGGAACCCCTGGGGAAATCCTTGAATAAATTCCTGGAGGAATCTCTGGAGGAATTCCTGGAGGAATACCAGAAGGAACCCCTGAAAAATTCCTGAAGGTATTCCTGGAGAATTTCCTGAAAGAAATTCTGAAGAAATCCCTAGATGATTTGCTGGAAGAATCCTTAGAGAAACTTCTGAAGGATTTCCAGGAGGATTCTTCGAAGGTTTTCCTGGAGGAATCTCTGAAGGAATTCGTGGAAAAATCCCAGCATTAACCATGAAGCAGTTCATGCAGGAATCTCAGAAGAAAATCCTGGAGAAATGCCTGGAAGAATCCCTGGAAAACCCCTGAGGGTATTCAAGGTGCATTTCTTGGAAGAATTTCTGAAAATATCCCTAGAAGATTTTCTGGAAAAAATCCTGGAGAAATTGCTGACATAATTTCTGAAGGATGTCCAGGAGCAATTCCTGAACCAATTTCTAGAGAAATTGCTGGAGGAATTCCTGAAGAAATTATTGGGGTAATTATTGGACAGAATACTGCGAAAATTTCATGGAAGAATGCCTAGGAGAATTATTGATGGTATTCTTGGAGGATTCCCTGAAGCAATTCCTGGAGAAATCTTCGGAGGAATTCCCGTAGGAGTCTTTGGAAAAACCCTTGGAGGAACATCTTGAAGATTTCCTGGATATATTTATATTGGAATTCTTGGAAGAATCCCGAAGGCAATTACTGGAGAAATCTCTGGAGGAATGCCAGGAGGAAGTCCTGAAGGAATGCATTGAGGAAACCCTGGAAGATTTCTTGGAGGAATCTCTGACAAAAAATCTTCTGAGAATTCTTGGAGGGATCCCTGGAGGATATCCTAGAGGAATGCCTGTAGGAACTCCTGAAGGAATCTCCAGAGTAACTCCTGGAGAAATTTCTAGAGGAATTTCTGGCGCAATTTATGGAGGAATCTCTAGATGAATTTCCGAAGATTTTTTTTTAGAGAAATTCATGCAGAAATTCCTGGAGAAATCCCTGGAATAAATCCTACAGGAATTCCTGAAGAATTCGTGGATGAATCTATAAAGGAATTCGTAGAGGAATACCAAGACTACATAATTCCTGAAGAAATCGCAGATGGAATTCTTGGAGAAATTCTGGAGGAATCTTTAAAAGAGTTCGTGAAGAAACTTCAGAAGGAATCCTGGACGTAATTTCAAGAGGTATTCTAAAGAGAATCCCTAAATAGTTCGTGAATTAATTCCTGGAGGAGTTACTTAAAGAATACAAGGAGGAATTTCTGAAGGAATCCTAAGAAGAGTTTCTGGGAGAACCTTTGGAGGGATTTTTTAAAATAAGTTGTTCCTGGAAGAATCACAGAATAAACTCCCAAGTAAAGCCCTGCACAAATTGTTGGAGGGATCCATGGATGAATCGCTGGATGATATCCTAGAGGAATGCCTGTGGGGATTAACGGAGGAATCTCTAGAAATACTCCTGGAGAAATCTAGATGAATTCCAGGAGGAATTTCCGGAGGAATATCTAGAGTCATTTCTGAAGGAATCCCTGGAATAATTCCTGGAGGAATCTCTGAAGAAATTCATGCAGGAATCCCTTGAGAAATTCCTGGATTCCCAGGAAGAATTCCTAAAGAAATTGCAAATGGAATCCTTGGAGAAATCCTGAAGGAATTCTAAGAAGAGTTCGTGGAGGAATTCCTTGAGGAATCCCTGTTGCAGTTCCTGAAGGACTCCCCACAGAAGTTTTTTATCTGTTTTAACGAGATTTTTATCCCTAGGCTAGTTCATCTCGGGACCCACGCTTTACTTCCCTTCCGAAGGAAGAACTCACATTTTGCGAGTTTGTCGGGAGTGGGATTCGATCCCAGGTCCTCGGCGTGATAGTCACGCCCTGATAAACTCCTGAAGGGATTCTTAAAAGTGTTTCTATGGGAATCCTTGGAGGAATTTTTAGAATAATCCTTGGAGTTGTTCCTGGAAGACATGCAGAAGAAATTCTGGGTGAATTCCTGGAGGAATTCCTGAAGAAATCCCATGAGGAATTACTAAGAAAAACCCTGGAAAGATTTCTTAGCAAATTCCTGGAAGAATTTCAGCAGGAAAAAAAATATGAAGGAATCCATGTATTCAACATTTTTGGACGAATTATTGTTGGAATCTTTGGATTGACTCCCAAAAAAATGTTTTGTACAATGTTTTTAGGAACTCCTGGATTAATTTTTAGCTAATCTCTGGTAAAATTTTCTGTAAGGGTTTCTGGAAGATATTCCTGCTGAAATACTTCGGATTATTCCTGATTGAATTATTGGAGCAATCTCTTGGGGAATTCTCGAAGGAATATATGGAGAAATCCCAGAAGAAATCTCAGAAGGAACATTTGCAGAAATACGTTAAGAAATTTCTGTTGACATTCCTTTGAGAATCCTTGGAGAAATTCCTGGAAGAATTATCGAAAAAAAGCATTGCAACAATTACTGGAGAAACCTCTATAGATATCCCAGGAGATATTCCCGGAAGAATGTCTGGAGTAACCCATAGAGGAATTCTTGAAACATTATCTGGCAATCCATGATGAAATCACTGAAGGATGCTATGGAACATTCCTGATGGAATTCGTTGATCCATATCTTTAGGTGAAAGACGACGGAAGATGATCTGGGATAGCACTTTGTAGGCGGCATTCAAAATGGTGATCGCTCGAAAGTTCTCACACATTAACTTGTTGCCTTTCTTGTGAATGGGACAGATTATCCTTTCCTTCCACTCCTCCGGTAGCTGTTCGGTTTCCCAGATCTTGACTACTAACTGGTGTAGACAGGTGGCCAACTTTTCCGGGCCCATCTTGATGAGTTCTGCTGCGATACCGTCCTTACCAGCCGCTTTGTTGTTTTTGAGCTTGTGGATGGCATCCTTAACTTCCCTCAGCGTGGGAGTTGGTTCGTTCTCGTCCTCTGCTGCACCAACATAGTCATTTCCTCCGCTGCCTTGGTCCTCCGTGCCTACATTCTCTTCGCCATTCAGGTGCTCATCGAAGTGGTGCTTCCACCTTTCGATCACCTCACGTTTGTCCGTCAGGAGGCTCCCGTCCTTATCCCTGCAGATTTCGGTTTGCGGCACGTAGCCTTTGCGGGATGCGTTGAGCTTCTGGTAGAACTTACGTGTTTCTTGTGAACGACACAGCAGTTCCATTCCTCGCTCACCGCTTCTTCCAGGCGGCGCTTTTTCTCCCGGAAGAGACACGTCTGCTGCTTCCGCTTCTGTCTGTAATGCTGCAGCATTACCGCCCGCGCTGCATCCTTCTCCTCCAGAAGCGCTCTGCACTTCTCGTCGAACCAATCGTTTCATCGACTCCGTTCTACGTACCCGATAGTGCTCTCGGCTGCGTTGTTGATGGCTGCTTTGACTGTACTCCAGCAGTCCTCTAGAGGGGCCACATCGAGCACACCCTCGTCAGGCAACGCTGCCTCGTACTATACATTGTTAATAACGGAGAGTTTTGGGTGCAGTTTAACCATCACCAGGTAGTGATCAGAGTCGATATTTGCGCCACGATAGGTCCTGACGTCGATAATGTTGGAGAAGTGCCGTCCATCAATCAGAATGTGGTCGATTTGCGATTCCGTTTGTTGTCGTGATCTCCAGGTGTAACGATACGAGAGGCTGTGCTGGAAGAAGGCGCTACGAATGGTCATGTTCTTGGAGGCGGCGAAATCGATGAGGCGTAGGCCATTTTCGTTCGTCAGCTGGTGAGCGCTGAACTTTCCAATCGTCGGTCTGAATTCCTCCTCCTGGCCTACCTGAGCGTTTAGATCCCCTATGATGATCTTGATGTCGTGGTTTGGGCAGCGGTCGTACTCGCGTTCGAGCTGCGCGTAAAATGCGTCTTTGTCATCATCAGTATTTCCGGAGTGAGGGCTGTGCACGTTAATAGGACACGATCGGTGAAGTACTAGATTTGTAGTAATGAGCTGAATTTTTGTATGGTGAGAAGGTCGATTCTCTGTTTCTGCAATGAAATGGTGCAAAAAGCGTGGGTATTATGATTCCTTGCCTAATTTGATGCTGTTTGAGCAAAACTTTGGATAACTAGGTTGTCAATGTAGCGAGAAATGGAGAAAACAACAACACTGTTGCCCAAAGTTTTGCTCAAACAGCATCAAATTAGGCAAGGAATCATAATACCCACGCTTTTTTGCACCATTTCATTGTAGAAGCGGAGAATTAACCTTCTCACCATACAAAAAATCAGCTCATTACTACAAATGTAGTACTTCATCGATCTGTCCTATTATGCTGATGTTGAAGAATCGGCCCTTGATCCTCAACCTGCACATTCTTTCGTCGATCGACCACCAATAGATCATGCGCCTCTGCATGTCGCCCATCACTATAAAAGCTGTACCCAGCTCACGTGTGTTGCCGTAACTCTGATAGACAGTATGATTACCTCTAAATGTTCGCACCATGGATCCTGTCCAACACACTTCCTGTAGCGCTACGATTCCGAACCCGCGGTCCTTCAGTATATCGGTGAGTATGCGGGTGCTCCCGATGAAGTTGAGTGATCTGCAGTTCCACGTACCGAGCTTCCAATCGCAAGTCCCTTTCCGTCGCTATGGTCGTCGCCATTGGTATCGGTTCGCATTCTTCTCTTGATTTTTCGGTGCTAATCTTTTTTACGGCTGGCTCGCATGGCCTGACACCAACCCACTAACCCAGGGAGCTGGGCTTACCTTCCCGGAAGCTACAAGTTCTGGATTGGCATTTCCTCCAACTACAGTGCTAAATAGCTAGGCTCAAGCGCCAGTCTTCGGCGGGGGTGGTGTTTTTAATGGGCGCCCAGGAGATAATATTTTACCTGAGCTTCCACCCCCATGAAGTCAATTTACAAGTCCCTAAACTTGATAACACCGTTCAACACTAAATTTAGTTATGGGATGAGAAAAAAAATAACAGGGGTTTAGGACCGTAAAAGTGTCATAGTGAAAGAATTTTTGAAAAATATTGGACCAGGCCTTCACAGTTTATGACCAAAGTTTGTATGGAGAACTTGTGGTGTTCAATTGATATGTGCATTAGAACGCGTCGTGCATATATTTAGGCGTTAGACAATAACGAAACAAACGCCTAAATATATGCACAGCACGTTCTAATGCACATATCAATTGAACACCCCAAGTTCTCCATACAAACTTCGGTCATAAACTGTGAATATTTTTCAAAAATTCTCAAAAAAAGAAACTGATTTTGAGGTCAACATTTTACGGACTTAGCAGATCACCTGTGGCTGTCGTTTTCTAGACTTTCATTGTTAGTCGGTATTTGCAAGAGCACCCTTTTTGACCTGATGCAAAACGCTCTTCAGGTAGTTGAGGATTGGTCAGGGGGAATGACACTTCCTTTGCTAATCGGAAAAATCCGCATTTATCCGTGTTGCTAACCGTCGTTAACCGCGTCTAACTGCTGCTCAGTTAGCAGCGGTTAGCGACGGTTAGGAACGGATAAATGCAGATTTTCAGGTTAGAAAAGGATATGTCATTCCCCTTGGGGTTGGTGTCGCCAATATGGCCTTTCAGTTAATCCGAGTAAAACATCTATTATTCTTTTCACGGAAAAGCGAAACCGCAATGGTGTTCGTCCTTTACGTCTCTTTGATTCTGAAATCAATGTGGTCAGGTAAAATACGTTGGAGTCATTCTTGATTCCAAGCTTTCCTGGACATCTTATGTTGAGTTCAGAATCAGGAAAGCTTGTATGGCCTTCGGGCAATGCCGGTGAACTTTTGGTACAACTAAACCCAAGTATATCAAATGGATTAACGCAACTGTTGTTCGGCTAATATTGGCCTATGGATGTCTTGTGTGGTGGCAAAATGGCGAAGTGAGAACGGTCCAATCAAAATTAGGCCATCTTCAAAGGATGTGCTTAATGGCGATGTCTTGAGCGTTTTCTTCAACTCCCACGGCAGCGCTCGAAGTTCTCTTTGACGTTGCCCCACTACACATTTATCTCAAACAAGAAGCACTTTGTTGCACTTACCTCCTATGGGTAGGTACTCGGTTTACTAGAGGAAACTCCTGTGAACCGCAGTTTAACACACACCTCGTTGTTTCCACTTTTGGTGAATTGAGACAATGTTGTCCTTGCTCCAAGTGATCTTTCAATTGCTTGTAATTTTCCATATAGGACATTTTCCACGAAACTCCCTTCCCGGGAAGAGTGGACATCTGGATATCTGGAAAGAAGTATTTTAGACGGCATCGTATGTTACACTGATGGCTCCCTTCTCGAAGGTCGGGCAGGTGCTGGTGTGAGCTAAGGCTGTATCAGTCTTACTCACTTGGTAGACACTGCACCGTTTTTCAGGCCGAAATCTTTGCTTTTATGTGCGGAGTGCAATCAGCACTTCAGCAGCACGTAATGGGCAAAATAATTTACTTCTTTTCAGATAGCCAGGCTGCTATTAAAGCACTTGCTTCGGCCAACTCCAGATCGAAGATAGTTATCGCTTGTCGAACTCAAATCGAGGAGCTAAATTCAGCAAACGCTATTTGCCTTGTATGGGTACCTGGCCATTCTTCCATCGCTGGAAATGAATTGGCTGATGAGTTAACTCGCACTGGGGCATCATATGGCTTCATTGGCCCTGTGCCAGCTATTCCGATATCCAAGTGTTGGATAAACCTTCAGATTGACACCTGGGCTGCCACTCTGCACAAACAATACTGGAATAGTTTGGAGTCATGTCGTCAAACCAAATTGTACTGTACTGAGCCATCTCTAGGGGTGACAAAGTATCTAACAAATCTATCAAAGCAGAATTGCAGCATGCTGGTCAAAGTATTGACTGGCCACTGCCGACTCAACTATCACATGGCGATTCGGCTGTTCGGGTCCGTATGAAGTTGATCATCAATATTAACTTCTTTTCCCGATCAGCCTAGATAGCTGTGTGGTGTCGGTAGCGGTTGTCTCAATTGGCTAAGAATAACACTACGGATCACCTGTTCCGGGGGTAAAAGTCCACTAAACAGAGAACCCCAATCCAAGGTGCCAGGCGACCCGTGCTGATGGATGAATGGTTGAGGGGGTTTAAAATATGCTCGATCTTTAACGGAGCCCGTGACGTAAGTAGATCGCATTTTTGTGTTGCGTTACGGTTAAAGATCTACCAAACCGAACCCTAGTGACATCCGGTTTGTCAAGTTGGGGCAATTTGTTTTGGTAATAAGGATTCATGATACAAAGTCCTTGTTACTGGTGACAGTTTCTAAAAATGCATTTATTCTGCCTTGGTGATAGTTAAAGACTCGGACTTTGCCCACCCGAGACTACACTTGACGTTAGGAAAACAAACATGCTTTACGTATCTCATTGCGTACTAACTTATCAAGGACTGTTAAGTTCTGGTAATTCAAGGACTCACGTGAATTCTTATTGCAGAACACATTCTCTAATTTGACATAGTTTTGCAACTAGTCTAAAGTCCTGGGTTTTTCTTTGTTGTCTTGGGACTAAACTAGAAGCAAGACATGGATGGGGCTAGAGTTCCGATACATGGATAAATATCAGTACCACCGTTTTATTTTTCTCAGAATTCAAATAGATTGTGTTTGATTAGGGGCGCTCTTTCACTGGGATTTAAATCTCTATGATAACGGGACCTTTTTATCGCAATCGATTTCTTGCACTTCTGGGATAACAAAACAGGAACTGTACATAAATCGATGCTTCATTGCCTCTCAATGACAATGGAGTACCGTCAAGGCACCATTCACCGTGGATCTAAGAGGATTCGGGGTAAATAAGGCCTGTCATTTGACACCAGTCTTATAAACATTGTTGGTGCCGCTTTTAATTGCCTTCATTATAGGTTAAAATTAAAGCAATATCCACAGAAGTAGAAAATTTTTCACAAAATTTGGTGATATAGTACAATTAGTAAAGGGTAGTAAGGTCGCCTAATCCCGTGGTAGGTCACCATTCACCGTGGTAGTAGGGACCCATTCACCGTGTATGAGAAATTTTATTTTAATTTGTTTAAAAATGATCAAAACAACCCAGCCAAGGAAATTTTCATCGTTTAAATTGATTTCAAGTAATAACTTGCAAGATTTTATTAGAAAAACGAATGTTAAAATTTTCGATTTTTTCTAGATATATGGGACAATATGGGGCACGGTGAATGGAGACCATTGATTTTTGGGGTACCCATTTACCGTGTTTTTTTGTTTCAATTAAAAAGTACGAGTAATCGTACTTTCTTGTTAAACTTACTTCGGTGATGCAAAATACATACCTGATATGTGAATTTAATTGCTTCTTCGTGGAATAAAAACGTTACTACATTTAGTTTATCGCTTAAATCACCTTAGCGCAGTTTTCGTTTTTTCACTATGAATGCAGTGAACGAGCAGAAACCCGCTTCATGTAAACACACTTTAGTGTCAAAATGATACTTTTAAATGTTTCTAATGAGCGTTTTGACATGGTAACAATACATTAGTGTTGTATTGGTGAAATTGAAGGGAAATTGTCATATCATTCAATCATAATATGGAAATAATGATAAAATATTCGAAGGCACACGGTGAATGGAGCCCCCACGGTGAATGGCGCCTTGACGGTAGTACGACATGCACTAAATAGGGTATGTGTGCCATCAGTAATCTCACGCTCCCATATTCATCTTATTCGAAAACAAGCGATTACGGCACCGATTGATTCCGTTCTTTGTGTTTACATGGGTGCTCACTTCTAACAAAAAATACAAAAATAAGAAATAAAACAAACAGCGCTTCATTCCTTTGTTTTTCGTAGGATGAAAATGGGAGCCACATGCTTAATAAGGGAACCAATACCCTACTAAGGATACGGGTAATGCCACAAAAGATCTAAATACTGGTCGCAGTGGCTCACCCGAACAGAAAAAAAATCACATGGCGAATATTCAGCAAGCTGATTCATTTGCATGTGATAGCTGTGAATCCGATTATGGAACTTCGTATCATTTGATATGTAACTGTCCAGTTTTTGCTCGGAAACAGTCTTGTAAACATTCGACACTTTTCACTACCTCCATTTCAGTGCCGCAGTCGGATGTCAGCTTGCTTTGTTACATTCATGCGCTACCGTTACCTCTTACACATAACACGAGCTGTAGTACAAAGATCAATAAACATAAACAAGGGTCAAATCAATGTCGTCTGACACGATAACATTTGCCTAATACTAGCTTTTCGCATGGATTTCAACCAATTTCGATTATAAATGTTAATATTAGATTATTCTTGCTTGTTGAATTGAATACGACACACATACGGCCAACAAAGCTCTCATTGTGGAAGAAGACAGGAATAACAAAAGCCGAACCGTCTCCCGAAGGCGCAATCGTGGTCAAGTGCATTCGTTTGTCATTTTTGTTTCGTACGGTAGTTTGATTGCTTGTGTTGCGAATGTCGGAGACAAAGTTTTGCAACTAGTTAGCTAATTATCGACGAAAAGGTGTCAATGACTGTGATCTCTAACAAGACTGCTCGGAAAACATTTATTAAGTGAAACTGACTTTAGAAACCTGAATCTTCAGGACGTTCTGTTGTTCTTGACCCGCTGTGGTAAAGAGCTATAGGCTCTCTTTACGCTTTATGCGTTATCACAGTGCCCTTCTCAGGGCGCTGTTTGAACCCATTGTGGTACGCATATGCGTTATTACAGTGTCTTTTTCAGGACGCTATGTGAACCCATTGTGGTACGCTTTTGCGTGTATGACGATCCTATTCCCTTGCCTGTCCTTTCCCCTGCCCTATCCTTTTTCCTTCCCTTCTCCGTCATGATGAATAGGCGATGGCACAAATTTCCCAAATGGAGGAGAACGTGCCTCTGGAGCCGACCTGCTGATACCTGATATCTGAGATCACCTGTGGCTGACGTTTTCTAGACTTTCATCAAAATCTTCATCTTCTTTTTCTTCTTCTTTATTGCTCTTCAACTTAGTGTTCTAAGGGCCGATTTCTTCATTCTGGCTTTAGGGGTGATACACAAATTATGTCACGCAAAAATCGACCATTTTCAACCCCCCTCCCCCCTATGACACATTTTTTGTATGCGACCTTAAACTTTTTTGTATGGTTCGTCACGTTATGCAAAACCCTCCCCTCCCCCTAAAAGCGTGACGTAATTTGTGCATGACCTCTTAGCGTTAAACAAGGTTTAATTATATGGGTAAGCCTGGCAAACCGGTTAAGCCGAGGTGAAGAAATCGGCCCTTAGAGTACTTCCACAGTTATTAAACGTGTAGAAAGCAACCGTTTTTGTACCAATTGCCATTCAAAGCATGGAACGTAAGTTTTTTTTATATTGCTATTCTATAGACTTTTTAAATTACAGTAAGGACCCGATTTTGTCAGCCCCTGGTAGCATTTTGGGCTGAAAAAATTGGGACATTTGTGTAAGCGAAACTGGTTAGCACAGTTTTAATCATAACTGCTAGCATAAGCTGTCAACGAATGAAAATGAACCAACATCTGATTGACAATTATAGACACTCATACTGCCAAAATTGGTTATGTTTCCGCCGCTTTTTCACTTTAATTTTCAGAGCCTTATCTCTTAAAAATCTAAAAGAATTCTTTGAAAAAATTTTTGGGGGAATTCCTGGAGAAATTATCCGAGGAATTACGGAATGTAATCCTTAAGGTATTCCTGAAGAAATCCCGTATGTAGTTTCTGCAAAAACTTTCACAAGATCTCCTCCGGATAAATCCTTTAAGTAATTTTTGAATGAATCCTTACTGCAATCTTCGTAGAAATCCCTAGAGGCATCCCTGGAGGAGTTCCTGGAGCAGTTTTTGAAAAATCATTGAAAGAATCCCAATTGCAATCTTTGAAGAAATCTTCTTGAGGAATCCATGGATGAATTACTGAATAAAGTAGGTACTGGGGAAATGTGGAGCAGTTTAAGGAGAAATCACAGCAGAAATGAGTTGACAAATTCCAGCATGAATTCCAGGAGAATTTCCAGCATGATTTTCTAAAGGAATTTCAGAAGCAATACCAAGAGATTTTCATAAAGGAATATCAAGAGGTAACCCTGAAAATCTCAAGAGGGACTCTCAGAAAATCCATGGAGGAATCTTGTTGAAGAAACCTAGAAATCTCTAGAGGAATTATGAGTAATATGTGAGTAATAAAAGAAGGCATTCATAGAGGAACATTTTAAGGAATTCTTAGAGGGATCCCTGAAGGAGTCCTAAGAGGAATTCCTGAAAAAATATTAAGGAATCATTGCAGAAATATCTTAATACATCGCACGAAGAGTTTCTGTAGAAATTGCTGGATAAAGTCCTGCAGGGATACCAACAAGAATTGCTGAAGGAATCCCAGCAGGAGTTCCTGCAAGAATCAATGAAGGAAGAATGCATGAATAATTCTTAGTTAAATACCTGAAGCGGTTCTTATAGAAATTCCCAGAAAAAATCTAGAAGGAACTCCCGTAGAAACTCCTGAAATAATCGGATATACAGCTGTGTTTATAAAAATAGCAGTGAAAGCCGTTTTCCATACAAAATTGTCAACTTTGACATGCTGTAACTTTGTTCTGCTTTGAGCGATTGAGTTAAAAAATTGACAGTGAACTACAAATATGGTGAATATTGTTTTAGCGAAATCTGAGAATTTTTGAAGCACGTGGAAAAAAGTTAAACACTATGTGAAATTGATCAAAATAATAGCAGTGTTTGTTTTGATTTTTTTTTATTCAGCCAGCATTTTCAATTTTTTTTAACTTTATGCATTAACTTGTAAACAAGGAGGAAACTGTTTAAATAGCATGCGAAAATATGTCTAGCTTCTTCAAGATAAAGCTACATTTCAATTTATTAACACTGCTATTAGAAAACTTTCAAATTTTGTTAGAACAAAATTGATCATGTTTATAGTTCGCTGACAAATTTTTAGCGCAATGGTCCACTGCACGAATTTATGCTGGCCTGCTTACTCTCAAAGAAAATTTGACATTGGAGCGGTGCCGACACCTCTCAAACCTCAAATTTCGTGTGAGAGTAAGCAGGCCAGTATAAATTCGTGCAGTAAGCCATAGCTCATAGGAGAACTAAGTTACAGTATATCAAAGTTGGCCATGGTAAGTTGTATGGAAAACGGTTTTCACTGCTATTTTTATGAACACAGCTGTATATGGTGAAATCCCAGTAGAATTTCTTGAAAGAAATAATTCAAAGAATTGAAAGAATAAATTCACGTAGTAATTCTAGAAGGAATTATTGGAGAATTTGTTTTGAGAAACTACTGGATACACCGCTGTACGTGTAGAATTTTATGGAAAAAGTGCTGCAGGAGTACCAGCAAGAATTTCTGGAGGAAACCCAGCAGGAGTTCTTGAAAGAATTCCAGGAAAAGCTTCGGGAGGAATCACAGGTGGAATGCCTGGAATATTATAAAGAAAACATCGGAACGGATCGTTATGGAATCCCCTGGAAGACTTTCTGGCGCAATTCTTGAAGAAACACCAGCAAAAATAATAATTTCTTAAGTATTTTTAATGGATAAATCTCGAAAGCAGTTCCTGAAGCAATCCAAGCAAATCTACAACATAAATCTCATCATAAACTTCTGGAATAATCCCAACATGTGAAGCTGGAGGAATTTCAAAGATGCCGGGCCAACAGGCAACGATTATTGTTAAGATGAATAGTTTTTAAGTCCATATACGGACAAGCAAAAAAAAAAAAACATGCTTAAGGTGGTAGGTTCGATTTCTGGTTGGCACAGAAACGTTTCATCATGGAAATTGCCTTAACTTCCTTCCACTACCATACATGTGCATGGGCAAAATAGGCAGTGGGGGATCTCAGTTAATAATTGATAAAGTTCTTATAAAACACTAAGCTGAGGAGCAGGCTGTGTCCCAGTGGGAACGTTACGTCAAGAAAAAAGAGAGCAAAATTGTTTCAGCAATTAAAAACGGTATTGGTTGGTTGGGCGCTAAAACGGCATAATTGTGTTAGTTTGCAAACAAAATAATGGCCGTTTTCAAAAGTTACACGAGATTGGTTCATTACGTATTTTTTATATGACGCCAAAAGTCATCAATTAAATTAATATTGATCATAAAATGAGTCAAAAACACTTTTATTTTTTTACTTCAAAAAGGCTGAAAAAATCGGGTCCTCACTGTAGTTTCAAATATGTTATATGGGCTGGTGATACACAAATTATGTCACGCAAAAATGACATTTCTAAACCCAATGACACAATATGGCACAATTTTTGCATGGGACCTCACCATTATTTTTAATCTTTAATACATTCGTAAAAATCATTTTGGGTTTAAAAATTGTTTGTGGAATCTATGAAATAGTTATTGGATTTTTGTGAACTGTTAAAATACTGATGAAATACTTAGAGGGACTCCATGGAAGCAATATAAGAAGTAAAATATTGTTGAAATTCCCAAATAGGTCGCTCCGAAAATCCTTTGAAAAAATACATATGTACATGTATATAAAAACTCTGTAGAACGTCTTTAGAAATTGAAATTATTGGTAAAATTCACTATTCTTGGCTACACAGTCTTAAAATAAACATCGTGATTGGCTGGAAAAAAACATGTGTTCACTTTTTCCAATTTTTCAATAGTTATTGAAAAACAGCAAATGTTATTATTGGACATATTTGGTGTAAAGATTCGCAATCGATTGATGTAAAAATTTAGAAAATTCAACAAGAAATGGCTGAGCTGTTAACGCTCAAAATCTCCACTTTAAACGTAACGCGGCCGATTTCTGAAAATTTAGAATGACACCCGGTATACAAAAGAGAGACGTAGTCCTACGTCAAAATGCTGAAGAATTTTCGAGAGAATCCATGATGAGCACCCGAGACAATTTCTGACTTAAATTCCAATAGAATATAAAGTGATGTTATTCATATTATGGTCCCGAACAAGCATCTTTGTGCACTGACTTTTATATACCCAATCCTTTTCTGAGATTGTATCACGCATAATACAATAGGACGAACCGATTTGATCAGAGCAAGAAATATGGTTCATACAACCATATTATGCTTACATCAACAATATGGTTTGACATCTCACTTATTTTCATGGTGGATTCCAGCATGTTTATGCTTAACCCTCTAATACCCAAATTTTTGATTTTGATCTAAATATCATTTTTCGTCATCTAAAATCGATTTAAACATGTTTTGGAAGATGATTCTTTTTAATTCTCGATTTCGTGAATTTCAGTTTTTGATTTTTCTAATTTTTATTTTTGAACATCCCCACACTTTTATATTTTTCCTGGAAGCCATTTTGGGGAACGGATTTTTTTAGATGAAAACATTTTGAGATTTTATGATTATTGTTGAAATATAATTATTTTAAATTTTTTTCACAGAAAATTTTATTTTCCGTGTAATTTTAAGGAAAATTATTTTAGAGTGTATTCGATTCCCTTAAACTATTAAACAAGGATAGAATGATTTGGAAAAAAAATAAAATATGTTAATTGTAGCGATTCAATACTAAATAAACAATGACTTCTAAAAGGTGACTAAAACATCAATTTTTCAATGATTTTAAAAAAATGTAAATACGCTTTAAAATACACCAAAAACCATTTTGAGATATACAGAACAGTCCTGAATATCAGCCAAAAATATAAAAAAAATGATTTTCCACGAAACAAAAATTACAAAAATGCTCAAACTATACCCCGTCTAAAGGCGGGATTGGGTATTAGAGGGTTAACTTGACCCTCAACTTGAGGGTTGAACTAACTATATCGGATGGTTGGTTTAAGCATTCACTGAGAATAGTGCAAATGTTGTTCTTTTTTATTTCTAAAATCATTAAAAGCCGTATATTCATGATAAACTCAAGGATAAAATTATCTTTTATATAATATTACGGATCTTGGAGCTTCAGTGACCTGTAATACTCATCAAAGTGCGAGGCAATTCGCAAACCATTGCATGCCTTTGCTAGACGTGGTGGAGACAGGAGATATTCTATTTCGAACTAAATTAAAATCATGAATTAAATAAACTTATAGAAGTAAAATTTTAGATTTATACATACCTACAGATTTCACAACGATTCGACAGAATTGAAGTCATTTCTTAAAATTTCCGCGGCCATGATGAACAAATTTATCAAATTCTTTGTGACTGAGTAGCCAGAAGCCAAGAGAGCTCAAGTAATGACATATATTCTTGGTTTAAGCATTGGATGACGTTGATCCAAACGAAATATATACCTGGTGCAAACATCAAATCATTGTGGAACAAGCTATTGTACCAAGAATCTCGTTGAAGCTTAGTAGAACTATGGGAAAAGTTATATCGACCAGACAACATTTCTGTCCGTGAATTTCTTGAAAATCTTCAGCAGAAAACCCGGATAAATGTTTGGCCTTTTTCTCCACAAATTTCTTCTGAAATTTTCTCAAGGAATCTATGGATCGAATCAGGAGTCCACAATGGGTTCATCATTATTTAAGTAAGCCAATCTCTCAATTCAAAAAAAAAATCGGACTAAATCACTTTAAAAAAAATCTGCTAGATTTCCTAGAAAAATGTTACAACAGTTTTGGTGTTCTCCAATTTGAGTAAGTCGTAAGCTGCCTAAATAAAAACTAAAGAATTCAGAAATACTAAATTTAAAAAAAATGCTTTCATACTTCCAAGAACTCTAAAGTCTAAAGAAAATTCTTCAAAATGTTTTCAGAAACTCTTGACAAAATAAAAAAAAAACAGCACTAACTGGTTGACTCTGCAATTGTTTGGGTTTTGAACAGGGCCGGATCTAAGGGGGGGCCGGGGGGGCCCGGGCTCCCACATTTTAGGGGCCCCCACAAAAACCTTTCTTGGTTGCTAACATTTCCTTTATTTTTCATATTGCTCGAGTACTGTTCGAAAATAAGGAAAAACATTTTTGGTCATCTCTCTGAGGGGCCTCCACATCCGCTCAGGCCCCGGGCCCCCACAATCCTTAATCCGGGCCTGGTTTTGAAGTTCATCTAGAATTCAGTCGAGGATTATTCCAGAATTTTCGGTAAATTTTCTTAAAGAAAAGCACAAATATGTAAGTTTTGGAGGCAACATTTAAAGTTTCATAAATATCTGAACAAATAATAACAGATTTCCTCAGAATAATCACAGCATACATCTTGTCAGTAGACAGTAATTTGAATTATTGTGATAAAAATCAATTCAAGAGAAGTTTCTAGTACCTAGTTCTTGCTTCACTTTTTTCATGAAATGAAATTTTGTGGGGGGCTCCTGAAATGTGGGGGCCCGGGGCCCTGGCCCAAACTAACCCCTAAATCCGGCACTGCCGACCGTAATCCAAGAGTTCTCTCTCCCTTGGTCCGGTTGGCCACCGTTCCTCTTAGGGTTGGCCTCTTGGAGCTTAGTTTTCCTGCCCCTTGTGCGTTTCGCAACCGACTTGGCTGCTTGGTTACTCGCGCTGGCCGTCCTCTTCTTCCTCTTTGGGGTTTCGCCCGTCTTTGCCGGACGCTTCTTGGACCGCGTCTCCTCTGCAGATTTCGACCATGCAGCTCGAGCCGTAGGGCAGTTTGACCTCTCCGCTACGGCTCCGGCTGAAACCTCTTTGAAACACCCCTGATGATCCCCGGAAATGCTTGTGAGACCATATGGAACGTCCCAGAGACCTCATGAATCCCTCCTGAAATCCCCATATTTGTATTCTCAGGTGTTTTACCGCAACGCTAAAATCATTAAATATTACACAGCTTTCGAGAGCAAATTTGTTCTATTATTGAAACTAGTGCCGAAAACCGGTTTGCAGTAGTCATCCATACATTCTGCAAGTTTGTTCGGTAACCCGAATATAATGAAAACGGATGTTATTCCATCAGGTATGATTCTGTCTACAGTATAGGTCCAGTCTAAAATTCTTTGTCCCAGCATAAAAAACATACCACTTAAGTTGAGCCAAAAACAGCTTACAATGAAACCACATATCAAATAATTATGATCGATCGATACTTTATTCACTATTCCCTCGTTTTCGTTACAGTTACCCGACTGGGTTCAGGTTGGCATGTGGCTCAGTCAACCATCGTCGCACCGTACAAGGCGTTCTCGCGAGAGAAGCTTCCGGCCCGGCTGGGCGCCCACATTGGACTGATGCACATCAACATCACGCTGGCAGCACTGCCTGTTGGCAACTGGTCCACCCCGGACATTGACTTCAACGAACGATTTAGCTGGAACCAAGCTAATGATATGGGCAACTCGTACAAAAACGCTCTGCAGCGTGGCTTGCCATATCCCATTCTGACCGTGGCGGAATATTTCAGCCTTGGTCAGGAAGGATTCGCATGGGGTGGACAGTACCGAGCCGCTGGCTATTATGCTAGCATTTTACTATGGCAAGTTTTGGGTTGGAGGAACTTTCTCGGTTCGAATCCATGCTAATCGCTTTCTCATCCGTAGGGCTTCCTTCGCATCGTGGTTAATGATGAATCTACTTCTGGTGGCTGTGCCACGTTATGGAGCCTACACTATGACGCTCACCGGGGCCCTGTTGATTGGGGCCAGCATTGGCTACAGCCAGATGCTACCGAAACGACCGTTAACGATCTTCATCGAGGGAGGCCGCATCAGCTTCCGGCTGGGATGGTGCTTTTGGCTTGTGCTGGTTGCAGGTTGAATATCGATTTTGAAATATTGTTTATTAGATGTTCTGCGTTATAATCTAATTAATACTTTTCCAGTAGTAAGGACTGGATGAGCATCTATCAGATTCTATACGCTATACAATTTTGTTTTATTGATTTTGCTTGATATTTCAGTCATTTGAAGCTATACCGCCACACTACGACCGATTGGGTTCATGCACGTCATCTACAGATTGAATATTGATATTTTTTTTCATCGCCATACATAATGTTACCCTTATTTATATGTTTCTCGGTAATCTTATTTGTTAGATTTGCAATTGCAATGGAGGAGGTGAAGTTTCCAAAATTGTGTTTAGTGTGTTTTATGCTTCTTAGCAAATTTTGAGCTTATGTGGTTTAAAATTGTGACTGCTTAAGCAGTCACGGGCTTAAGCCCGTCTAAGTTTGTATGCATAATGCTATAAGAAAACTGGTGTTTTTCATTTCAATCAGCCGTAGTATTTATCTTCCCAAAATGTCTTAGAGTTATCTACCGGAATACGACGGGCGGAGTTTTTTGATAGTGCTGTAATTTTTACATCGGTACGCGTCCTGAAGGAGTAAAAATTGTACAAAATCATTATCCAGCACTAAGATCGCTGTCTGGAAAACGTTTTTACTCATTGAGTCGCAGTATGTTGTTCAAAACGATTCTGGATCATTAGGCCGAAGGTCATTAGGCCGAATGGTCATCAGGACGAATTGCAATTTAACATTTATGAGACTGTGAACGGATTTGTTTTCATTAACATTTTTCAACAATAATTGCCAATAGCTATTTCAAAAATAAAACTAGAAAGAACACACTATTTTCAAAAGAAGGGAAAATTTAGGGTTTGCATATCAGCTGTTTCAGCGCCAAAAACTATGTTGGCAATGATACTAGAAAGAACATCCTATGTTTGAAAGAAGGAAAAATTCATAGGAAAAATATCAGTAGATTCAACATCAATTATTATTAGTTACTGTTTTAATGGAGATACGGAAAAATGGATTAAATAACCTGTAGATGCCATATATTACAGAAGCAATGGAAATACAAAAAAATAATCTATGCTAAGAAAATGGTTGGCTCAGGAACTTTTCGTGATGGAAATTTCATCGACTTTCCTTGGACATGAAGTATTTTCGTGCCTGCCACACGACATGCAAAATGGTCATTGACAGGGGAAGCTCTCAGTTACTAACTGTGTAAATGCTCATAGTATACTAGTATAGCTGAGAAGCAGGCTTTGTCTCAGTGCGAACGTATCGCCAATAAGAAGACCTCATGACCATTCGGCATAATGACCATTCGGTCTTATGACCATTCGGCCTAATGGCCTGACACCGTTCTCAACACATTGCACAGAATCATGTGCCTATTGATAAATTACCTTTAAAGCTGTTAGTACAAAGGGACAAATATTTGTCCAAAAAGAAACCAATGCTCAAACATCTTGTTTGACTCGATCAAATTTTCATTAGTGTCAAACAGATGTTGTTTCTTGAGTTCTTTCCTTGCCAAAATATTTGACCCTGTGTACTTTAGGCCTTAATAAGAAGCAAATACAGGTAATCTTCGATATAACGTACCCTCGATATATCGTCGGTTTCCTGCAATAGGGGCACAACTCAAAAAATGTGAATTTTCAGAATGAGCGTTTGAAAATTGGCAATGTTGAAGCACCTTCTGCATGTTCACTTTTTTCTCTTATCATTTGACAGAAGTAAACGAATTTTGATTATTGTATCATGGAAAGGGACTGACTGACTATCTGTTTCATGAATTTTCGATTACTATTTTTCAACTACTATTGAAAAAGTTGACTGATTTTGAGTTGTGCCTTTAATGCGGAAAATTTGTGAAAATGAGAAAAACTCGCGTTTCTCATGGAATTTCGGAACGGGTCTTTGTGAGATGAAAGTTTCCGCAATAAAGGCACAACTCAAAATCAGTCAACTTTTTCAATAATCGATGAAAAATAGTTATCCAAAATTCATGAAACTGATAGTCCTTTAGTTCCTTTCCATGATACAACAATCAAAATTCGTTTACTTTTGTCGAATAATGAAAAAAATAACTTATAGGAGGTGCTTCAAGATTGCCAATTTTCAAACGCTTATTCTGAAAATTCACATTTTTTGAGTTGTGCCCTTATTGCAGGAAACCGACGATATGTGAATTAGATATACATTTTGCTTCGATATAACGTACAACATTGAAAATGTTCATGCTTTGCAGTAATAACCCACACATAAACTACGAAATCACTCGAATCAATGTTTTGTGGCAACATTAGCCTTGTTACCCAGAATTAGCGTAAATTGGGGAAAAATAGTGTACGTTATATTGCGCATTTAGTTCACCACTGGACTGCGCACTCAGTCTTTATGAGTGCGAAAATCTATATAAAAGTACACGATCGCAAAAATCAAATTGGTGTCTTCAGTGCACTGTTTCTTTAATTCATACTGAATAAGTGCTCTGAAAACATCAAGTTGATTTGATGCAATCGCGCACTTTTATTTACGTTTTCGCATTCTTGAAAACTCGTGCGATAGTCCAGCGGTGAACAGGTACCAGTAGGTCGGCTCCAGAGGCACGTTCCCCTCCATTTGGGAAATTTGTGCTCTCAACTTTGGTTTCTATTTTGATCAATCACGTGTATTTCTTATGGGAGTGGCAAAATTCAGCAAAATATCGCTGAAAGTGTTTAGTGTGCATAGCTTTTAATCGCAGCAGTTCAAGAACAACAGAACGTCAGATTCAGAACAGAACAGAACGTCAGATTCAGGATTCTGAAGTCAGTTTCACTTTATAAGTGTTTACCGACTACTCGGAAACGCAGTTGCGCAAAAACTGTTACATAAATCATTTTACGAAGTTCTATAATCGGATTCACAGCTATCACATGCAAATGAATCAGCTTGCTGTATAATCGCCATGTGATAGCTGAGTCGGCAGTGCACAGTGGTGCGTTGCTGAACAAAAGCCAGCCAAAACCTCTTACCCAAAACCCTCAAAAACATATGAAATTCATGAAATCTATCGCAAGTTTTCGCAAAATAAATCATACACCAATCGAAAGCACTGGTCTTAGGCTTACAAAATCGCACAACCACATCGCGGGCGCGCACGTCCTACTATAGTTTTAGATCAATTTTGACTCAAAAATGGGTAATTTTCAAGAATATCGAAGGATAACTCATTTTTAGGCAGCTTTTTCACAACTTAAATGCCATACAGATGATCTTCACATATCTACGAACAAATCCTTCAAAGCAACTATTATAGTTCATGCGTTTATTAAAGCACGGGACACTGGCATAGCTGTAAATAAACATTATAGATTTTGTATGAAGGCCATAAACCACAGTCCATTCAGGAGGCTGTCAAAAATTCAAATTTCAATGAATCGATCTGAAATTTTGGATTTCTACAGTTGAAATATTTAGGAATCTGACAAAAATATTATATCTACGTGAAAAGCATTTTCATTTTTTAGGTTTCGACCGCCCTCGCACCACTGTGGCTTTGACCAGCATTCTGTTTTAACAGATTAAACAAATTTTGTTAGATACTTCGCCACCCCTAGAGATAGCTCAGTGCAATACAATTTGGTTTGACGACATGACTTCAAACTATAGTGGTTTCGCAGCGCGGTGTCACGAACACTAATGCAAATCTACTGGTTGAAAATATACCCATTTGATTTTGCTGGGAACAGCTGATCTTTGTTTACTATTTTCAACCAGTAACTCAAGTGGTGTTCGTGTAATGCAGCGTGTACGTACACGCAACACTACTAAAAGCAGAAACCACTATTCCAGTATTGTTTGTGCTGAGTGGCAGCCCAGGTGTCAATCTGAAGCTTTATCCATCACTTGGATACCGGAATAGCTGGCTCAGGGCCAATGATGTCATGTGATGCTGTGCGGGCTAACTCATCAGCCAATTCATTTCCAGTGGTGGAAGAATGGCCAGGTGCCCATACAAGATGAACAGCGTTTGCTGAATTCAGCTCCTCGATTTGAGTCCGACAAGCGATAACTATCTTCGACCTGGAGTAGGCCGAAGCAATTGCTTTAATAGCAGCCTGGCTATCTGAACAGAAGTATATTACTTTGCCCATTACGTACTGCTGAAGTGCTGATTGAACTCCGCACATAAGAGCGAAGATTTCGACCTGAAAAACGGTGCAGTGTCTACCAAGTGAGTAAGACTGATACGATGCAGCCTTAGTTCACGAGAATAAACGCCAGCACTTGCTCGACCTTCGAGAAGGGAGCCATCAGTGTAACATACGATGCCGTCTGAAATAATTCTTCCTAGATATCCAGATGGCCACACTTCCCGGGAAGGGAATTTCGTGGAAAATGTCCTATATGGAAAATTACAAGCAATTGTAAGATCACTTGGAGCAAGGACAACTTTGTCCCAATTCACCAAAAGTGGAAACAACAAGGTGTGTGTTGAACTGCGGTTCACAGGAGTTTCCTCTAGTGAACCGAGTACCCATGGGCGGTAAGTGCAAAAAAGTGCTTCTTGTTTGAGATGAATGTGTAGTGGGGCAACGTCAAAGAGAACTTCGAGCAGTGTGGGAGTAGCAGGCCAGTATAAATTCGTGCAGTGGACCATAACACTTATATAGGGTACGAGCACCGTGTTTGGTCAGTCTAAGGAAAATATTTTTTATAAAAATAGCCAGTAAACCTATGAAACTATCAGTGTGCCTAATGAAAGGATTCAATTTATATTTTGTTGGAAAAATGCAGAAATCGAGCTAATATTTGATTTTCGTATTAAAAGTGGCACTGGCCAAAATAGAAGCATTGCTGCAGTTTTGGCCAGTTTTGGTTTGAGCAGTCATATCTCGGAAACCAGTGAACTGAATTGAATGAAATTTTGAACGTTTATGAACAATATATTGATACTTAATACGACGTTATAAAATGTTATATTTTCTCACGGCAAATTAAATTATACCGGGTTGAAATTTTTACCTATATAGAAGAAAATAAGTCAAATTTACAATACCAACTGCTCAAAAATGAGTTGTCTAAAAAATAGTGTTTTACCCGAACGGTTCTAACTTTGCGAAACATTAATCAATCGAGCCCCAATTTACTACCAATGATGCACATATTATAGGTTGACAAACAGTCAAAATTTGAGATATTTTGATGCACGCTATGAAAAGTTATAGCATGTTGAACTTTTTGGTGAGAGAAAAAAAAAAGTTGTCTATCCCAAACATTTTGGCCACCCCCTGTACATATGGGAGTTGGTTTTCAAGGGATTTTTTTCCTACCAGTTTTTTTTTTATCAAAATGTGTGGTTTTCACAGCTGTAATCATCATATTAGATCGGCATCAACATTCAAAAGGGCGTAACTGCATTTACAATTAATGCATTCTCACAAAGCTGTGGAGCGTATCCCATCCCTCTCGAGCAACCCGCTAGCACAAATAGAAAGAAAAAAATCTCCTCTTTCGATTAATGGATGTGAATTGCGTGAGATGAATGAAATACGACCCACAGCTCTGTGAGAAGGCAAAAGCAGTTACGCCCTTTTGAAATGTTGGTGCCGAGATAAGGATCTACCAGTAAAAAAAATATGACGATTTAGATCGCAACAGGCTGAATACCGCACTATGGCCAAAACTCCGGACTGGCCAAAGCTGAAGCTTCTACCCTAGCTCAATACTAGGGTAGTGGAGGTATTTTGGACCGGGCAGGTATTTTGGCCCACCTAGGGAGTTTTATGATATTTATCACATAATCTCTACTAAATCTTGGTAAATTTTTATTGGAACACGAAAAGTATTCAACTGTGTGATGACCTTAATTTGGATGTCAGTTAAATATGCTGTTCAGTATCAAAAATAGAGAAAATGTTTTCACTTCCAATGAAACGCACGAAAAAGCACCAAAAACAAAGACGGTGACAAATTTGTAGTCGGCTTCGAAGAGGTATTAAATTTTACAAATAAATATTTATTTCAAGTGAATGTAGTTTGGGCCATGTAAGAACTCGAAATAAACTGTTCTTAACCTCGTTGGAGCGATAATATTTACTAAAATGGTGATTTGAGGTATGGCCAAAATATGTTCAACATAATCAGATGTGAACATATTTTGGACCACCTGTCAGATCCATCTCTCCAGTTCCTTCTAAAGGGAGAAAACATTCATGCCAATGTAATGTACTCTGAAAACACATAAATAGAATAAGTTGGAACTTCCAGTGATCTGGGTTGTTATACGTTTATTTCACAATGAGATTGTTGTGGGTTCGATTTGTTCTAACAACTTTTCACCAAGTTAATTCGTTTCGATTCGATTTGTGCCCTAACAACTTTTCGGCAAGTTGAAGTTTTCAGGTGTTCAGTCATCCAGTTTAGAAAAGTTGTCCTTCTCGACAATCAGTTGATGACTGAGACAATGTGTTAGCTAATGTATGTTTGACAATTTACGTATCATTCAAATTACTTTATTCCTTTCCACTCATTACAATATGTGTGGAACGCCTTTATATTTAGCAAAATCACTAGACTTTCACACTTCCTATGAAGCGTTACGTAATTTATACATTTTGACTTACGTCATGCAATAGTTAATAGATACACGTTTTGCGCAACATTTTTTTATGAAACATCATACTACAATGCGTAAAAACTGGCAATAGCAACAAAATTTCATCTTTTTTACCGTTACGTATTTTTTAAACGTTCCCTGCCTCAAAAAATGAATAGAAAAGATGTAAACTTCACGTAGTTTTAACTATGTTTAAATTTTTGCTGAAGTGGCTTTCATTTCATCAATCAATTGATGTTTAATTTGGTGGGCCAAAATATGTGCACTTGGTGGTCCAAAATAAAGTCAGGTGGTCCAAAATAGAAGCCTGAGATACTTCAGGAGTTTTGATATTTCTTGTATTTACTACAACAATTTTGAGTTCTGTTTGGCCTTTTTCGACAGAAAACATGTTGCTCTACGTAATGCCTACTGAAATTATCCATATTTAGAAGTGGAAACCTTCTTTTTCCGCTGAATTGTTCATTTACTTCCTAAAGCGGTCCAAAATACCTCCCTTACCCTATATTCCATTTACTTGTTACTTTGTTACGATTACGATGGAAGATAATGTGGAATAGCACTTTGAAGACGGTATTCAGAACGATGAATACTCGGAAATTCTCACACTTCTTCTTTTTTTATGGCTCTACGATCCCACTGGAACTTGGCCCGCCTCTCTTCAACTTAGTGTTCTTTGAGCACTTCCACAGTTATTAATTGAAGGGCTTTCGTTGCCTGCTATTGCATGAATTTGTACATTGTGAAGCAAGGACAACGATACACCACAGACAAACAGACGTAACACTTGCGAAATTTCCATCGACCACGCTTTTAACGATCATTTTAAATTTTCATAGTTGTGGCTTTCACAACCAGGGGCACGCGCATCATTTTTCTATGCGTTTGACGTTTCACACTAGCGCCTTCTGTTGACGATATGGCACAACACAGCGATTCGTGCAACTTTTCCACCAGGTGATGGTAGTGTGAACTGGGCGATGGATTTCCATGAAAAGGGATTTGCATCTTGCTGCAGGGTAAACGCTCTCTTAGTGGATGTAGTCATTGGCGTAGCTAGCTTTTTCTTTTTTCTCACTCTCCCTCCTAAGAAAACACGAGAAAGAGAAGGATAAAAGAGGGGGCACAGGTCCCCTCTCGCATCCCGCTCTTTCTCGTGCTTGTCTAGGATAAAGTGACCAGATGATCAGAGCTCCAACTCGGGACAATAATTTGAAAAGATCATTAAGGTGAAGTCATAAACTCGCCCACATAGTTTTAATTATTTTATTTATTTTTGTTAACGATAGAGGTGGTAAATAGAATACGAAACACTTGTTTCTACTACGAATCATATTTTTCTGTATTGTGAACTTCCGGGTCTCCAGTTAGCCTAGTGATTAAGGCTATGGATCGCCAATCCGGAGACGGAGGGTTCGATTCCCGTTCCGGTCGGGAAAATTTTCTCGACTCCCTGGGCATAATGTATCATTGTACTTGCCTCACAATATACAATTTCATGCAATGGCAGGCAAAGAAAGCCCTTCAATTAATAACTGCGAAAGTGCTCAAAGAACACTAAGTTGAAGCGAGGCAGGCCAAGTCCCAGTTGGGACGTAGAGCCATAAAGAAGAAGAAGAAGAAGAACTTTCGCAGAAGTGGGACATACTCATAAACATTGTTTCTACAGTCTTCAAAAGAATTCTGATAATTAAAGCTTGCACGCAAAATGCTTTTAAGATTTCAACACTCAACTGCTTTAAAAATTCAGGATAAGATGGTTCAAACTTCGTTAACAACTGAAACTAAACTCGCATTGGTGACTGTGTCTGACAAGCATGACGTTAAATCTACAATTTTTTAAGGTTATTATTATCCTCAAAGTGCCTGAAAATGTTTACCAATCTATCTATTGCTTGTCCAAGTTTGTCCTTATTTGCAGTATGACTTCATTGAGTAGCTCTGATGCTTGCTTCTCTGTCAATATCGACTAACTTTTAGGATAAATACGCGTGTATTCGTTTGAACCGCCCGCCAGTCAATGAAGGTTTTGAGTTTCACTCATTTGAAACAATTAACATCGTCAAAATACATTTCCGATAAATGTTTACCATACTAGGCTTGGAGAGATTTTAACTTCGGACAAAGATTTTTAATCTGACTGTGCTTAAAAAAGTAGTTTTCTACCGTTTCATGAAGTCTAAACTTCAGACAGTTTCGTCTACTACTTTTGTAATTGTACTCTTGTCACACTCTATTTTCTTCGTCGAACTGTAAAATACTGCCGCAAAGAGACTGTGTATAAAAATCAACCACATTTTCGAAATAACTTCTTCTTGAAAACTGCCGGGACTGCTCGATAAAAAAAAAGATTCAACAGTTCAAACATTTCAAAAGTCGTTGTATAGCAGGCATCAAGGCTAGTCAACTAGTTGTACTGTAACCCAGAATCTTCATGTAGAGTCTGGGACCATTTGGAGGACAGAAGCACCTATTTTGGGCACTTGCTACTCTAACTCAGTTAATTTTGAACCGATAGACTTGTTTTTTGAGACACGATCAGATACGCACAGTATCTATTCAAGTCAATCGGTTCGAAATTGACTGAGTTATGGCAGCAAGTTCCCAAAATAGGTGATCCTGCCCAAATGGTCCCAGACCCTACTTTCTCGCAAAAAAAAATTGTAGTGTTTGAACTCTGACGTTGAAAGTATGGAAATATCCGTTAATATGTTTTATGTGATTTGTGCTTTAAACAAAACCGGTCTGACTATTTTAGCACCGAAGTGACTACAATATTTTGTATACTTGATTGATTTTTTTCAAACGCGGGACATTTTTACGATTTGAGACGAATGCGGGACATTTCGCAGGACATATTTTGTCGCGGGACAGTTGGTCGAAATGCGGGACTGTCCCGCGAAACGTGGGACGTCTGGTCACTTTATATTAGTAGCTGCTTGTAGTAAAATAATTGGATAAAATTGATAAGGCTGACACAAATTTCGATTTTCTCTTATGTCACCGCCCCCTCGGAAAATTTTGAATAGAATTCAACATTTTAAAGGGGGGCACAAATAAATTTTCCAAGAAATTTAAAAATTTGAAGGAAAAATTAGAGTTGCCCAGAAACTTCCTTAACAAATCCGATGAGTTGAATGATTTTGCCTAATTGTTTGGGTATTTTTTCATTTAAATCATTTATTATTTATCATCCCTCCCCTTGACGAGTCAACGAGCACTGTGACAAAAGAAGAAAATGAGATTTGTTCCGGCCTAATACCTTAAAATAAAAAGTCTGAAAACGTCAATCGGTAGTTTATCATTTAAACTTGCTAGGAAAAATGTAAAAACCATTGTTTATTTCAGTTTTTTCTAATAAATCACTTGCACCAACTCTAGGTATACGGTTCCTATTGTGGTGGTAAAATTTAACATTGGTTCTATAGTGGCACATCCCATAGAATTCTTATGGGACCCACCACTATAGGAACACTACAACCACTATAGGTGTAAAGGAGCAAAATAAAAATGAGGAAAATAATTGTTCAAAATATGTATTTTCAACAATTTCGAACACAAAACTAAATTAATATCATTATTAGGCATGATGCATCCATTAAAAATGTTATTTGCGAGCTTTTTGTCGAAATAATACTAAATTGCCACTACCACTACTATTGGTACTACATCCATTGGCGAAGCTAGCTTTTTCTTTTTTCTCACTCATTCTCCTAGACTAAAGTGACCAGACGTCCCACGTTTCGCGGGACAGTCCCGCATTTCGACCAACTGTCCCGCGACAAAATATGTCCTGCGAAATGTCCCGCATTCGTCTCAAATCGTAAAAATGTTCCGCGTTTGAAAAAAATCAATCAAGTATAAAAAATATTGTAGTCACTTTGGTGCTAAAATAGTCAGACCGGTTTTGTTTAAAGCACAAATCACATAAAACCATTTGGGCAGGATCACCTATTTTGGGAACTTGCTGCCATAACTCAGTCAATTTCGAACCGATTGACTTGAATAGATACTGTGCGTATCTGATCGTGTCTCAAAAAACAAGTCTATCGGTTCAAAATTAACTGAGTTAGAGTAGCAAGTGCCCAAAATAGGTGCTTCTGTCCTCCAAATGGTCCCAGACTCTACATGAAGATTCTGGGTTACAGTACAACTAGTTGACTAGCCTTGATGCCTGCTATACAACGACTTTTGAAATGTTTGAACTGTTGAATCTTTTTTTTTTATCGAGCAGTCCCGGCAGTTTTCAAGAAGAAGTTATTTCGAAAATGTGGTTGATTTTTATACACAGTCTCTTTGCGGCAGTATTTTACAGTTCGACGAAGAAAATAGAGTGTGACAAGAGTACAATTACAAAAGTAGTAGACGAAACTGTCTCAAGTTTAGACTTCATGAAACGGTAGAAAACTACTTTTTTAAGCACAGCCAGATTAAAAATCTTTGTCCGAAGTTAAAATCTCTCCAAGCCCAGTATGGTAAACATTTATCGGAAATGTATTTTGACGATGTTAATTGTTTCAAATGAGTGAAACTCAAAACCTTCATTGACTGGCGGGCGGTTCAAACGAATACACGCGTATTTATCCTAAAAGTTAGTCGATATTGACAGAGAAGCAAGCATCAGAGCTACTCAATGAAGTCATACTGCAAATAAGGACAAACTTGGACAAGCAATAGATAGATTGGTAAACATTTTCAGGCACTTTGAGGATAATAATAACCTTAAAAAATTGTAGATTTTACGTCATGCTTGTCAGACACAGTCACCAATGCGAGTTTAGTTTCAGTTGTTAACGAAGTTTGAACCATCTTATTCTGAATTTTTAAAGCAGTTGAGTGTTGAAATCTTAAAAGCATTTTGCGTGCTAGCTTTAATTATCAGAATTCTTTTGAAGACTGTAGAAACAATGTTTATGAGTATGTCCCACTTCTGCGAAAGTTCTTCTTCTGCTTCTTCTTTATGGCTCTACGTCCCAACTGGGACTTGGCCTGCCTCGCTTCAACTTAGTGTTCTTTGAGCACTTTCGCAGTTATTAATTGAAGGGCTTTCTTTGCCTGCCATTGCATGAAATTGTATATTGTGAGGCAAGTACAATGATACATTATGCCCAGGGAGTCGAGAAAATTTTCCCGACCGGAACGGGAATCGAACCCTCCGTCTCCGGATTGGCGATCCATAGCCTTAATCACTAGGCTAACTGGAGACCCGGAAGTTCACAATACAGAAAAATATGATTGGTAGTAGAAACAAGTGTTTCGTATTCTATTTACCACCTTTATCGTTAACAAAAATAAATAAAATAATTAAAACTATGTGGGCGAGTTTATGACTTCACCTTAATGATCTTTTCAAATTATTGTCCCGCGTTGGAGCTCTGATCATCTGGTCACTTTATACTAACAGCATCACTATTGGTACGTTTACTCTAATCTTTTACCCATTGAATGACCCAATTCGGTGGTCGTAGATATAAAAACTATGATTCAAATCGGGCTATCTCTGCACAACGTGCTTGGCTGGAAAGAACAAATTTATTTTTTCGTTTTAGGCATTCTCTGTCTATCGGTTGGACTGATAATATCAATCATCGATTTGGTGTGGCCTCACCGATTCTCAACCATTCTAGAGGTTCGTAGAATACTTACTGTGCCCTTTTTATGGCGCAATCTATACTGGTTTACATATTTCAGGTTTATTACGACACTCCCTACGATAGACACGTGATATTGGAAGAATCTCACGATGTCCGGTACCGTAAACGTAATAGCAAAGGTCTAGAAGATCCTCCAGGGCTTGGATCGCGAATTCTTCGGTACAGCTATTTCTTAAATGAAAGGAACAAAACCTAAACCTAACCGATCTCCGACTTTCAGCCGCCTGTCATCGAAAACTCGGGAGCAAACCAACGACAAAGCGGGCATCGAGAACCGTGGCTTCCAGCATGATGTTCCGAAGTCACCGTGGCGCTATCCGTTCCGACGAACTCAGCAATCGCCTCCGCAGGGAATCCAGCGCACCATTTCGCAAGATTCCAACTCCAGTATCGCATCCGCAGCTGCCATGTCTCAGTCGCTACACAAAGTTGCACTCTCCAGAATGCTGCCGTAAGTGGGGAAATTTTTATCCGTAAAAAAGGGGTAACGCAGACAACCGACGGACGTGACACTAACGACACTTCCATCGACCATTATGAATTCGCAAAATTGCAAACCCTACAACCAGAGGCGTGGACATTGTTCTTCTAGGCGTTTGACGTTCCACGTACAAAGACCTTCTGTTGGCATTGTGGCATAAGTCAACGTGCTGGGAACAATGCCTCCTCACCGGATAATGCCTCTGCGAACTGAGTAATGAGATTTTGAGAGAACTGCTAGTTTTTTCTTTACTAAAACCTGAGGCGAGACCGGACAACTGGCTTCTTATTATTCTTCCTCTCTCCCAATATGTTTGCTGTTTATTTTCATTTCGCTTCGTTCGTCGCTCGGGCCAGTGTTGTCAAAAATTATGTTTCGCTTTTTGTTTCACATTTTGTACGTTAAATATCATTTTATAATTTTTAGGCAAAGTGAGAGATAGGACAGATAGTACATATATACGGAGATCCCATGAATGTCGTCACGTTTTTGAGGTGGCAGAGGTGCTTTGGATGCGATTGCGATTGAAAACAGATTCCGTAAACTGAAATATAGAGCTATGTTTCAATTCACTGTACGACCTCGCTATGAACGTGCACCATTTTTTTTTACCCTTAAGTAACTCGCGCGGTTGGCCACCACCGTCAGCACCACGCTAATGCCGAGTACAAAAAGCGAGATTTTTTAAACGTGTTGTACAAAATACAACAGCGCGATCACTCGAGGGTTAATAAAGATTTCTAGCAAGATTTCTAGATTGAGACTAAATAAGTCCACAAATTACGCAACGCTCTAGGGGGCGGGGGGTCAAAAATTGCCGTTCTAGCGTTACATAATAAATAAATGCTGCCTAAGGGCGAAAGTAATATGATCGATTCTCTCCTCTTCAAATTGAAGTGACAAGATGCAGGTTTGAAAGTGCTTCAAACTCAATCATGATTTATTATTTTTTTGTGAAAATAGCTTAAATTGAAAATCTGAAATTATAAGGCATATTCAAAGACAATACAAATTATTCACTTCCTTTTAATATTATGTAATGCAAATTTACTACGGCTCACAATATCACACGGCTTTTCATTCAATAAAATTTATCTTACGCTGCATAGTCGATCATTCCGCTATATTACTAACGGTGGAATCTCATCCTCGTGACTCACACAAAAACGCGCCCACTGAGAACGGACGACAGGATTTTTCGGAAATTTGTAAAACTTAAGCTCTTGATGATTTGTACTGCTGTGCAAACAGCCAAACGCCTTGCACTTCATGATATTCATGATAATTTGCGTTCGACGCAAACCGACTCGAATGAAACAAATAAAACAACAAACAAAGGCGAACGAAACAAAACGCAACGGCGTCTGAACAGCTGACGCCAAACCTGTGGCAGATCAGTATTTTCAATTGATTTTGACAACACTGCCCACACGCGCTCGGGTGCGATCGGGTGGCGGTTTCAATTCTGTGCTTATTTTTAATGACATAAAATCAACCAATCAGCAGCTGGTCCGTTTTGGCCCCATATCGAGCTACGGTATTGACCGGTCTCGTTTCAGACTAAAACCGTTGGACATACATACTACTAACTTTGGTTTGAAACTAATTTTCCTTTTTTATTCACCTCTACCTCTTTTTGTTGATTTCACCGGTTTTTTTTTTATTTTTATAGTTGTGCACAAAGGAGAAAAAGGGGTTAAAAACACGTCTGAATTAATTCTCTATGCTTAAAGTAGATATAATTGCAAAATGTTTAACACAAACTGCAGTAATTTATGAAGAATTAGATAGAGGGCAATGTGCCACACGATGCTGGATACAAATTTATTGAGCGTCTTTTACCCCATTCTCTCAAGGGGAATGACATATCCTTTTCTAACCGGAAAATCCGCATTTATCCGTTCCCAACCGTCGCTAACCGCTGCTAACTGAGCAGCAGTTAGACGCGGATAGCGACGGTTAGCAACGGATAAATGCGGATTTTTCCGATTAGCAAAGGAAGTGTCATTCCCCCTGCATTCTCCCTCACTTTTTTGAAATTCTTCTCTTGGACATCTGGTGGGCAACAATTTGCACCTATTACCAATTACGCTGAATTTTCACTGGACTGGGTCCTGTGTCAACCGCACCCAGAGCCCCTGAATGATAAAGGCTTTACCATTTGTTCTTCCTGCATCCTTGCGACATGACCAGCCAACTCAGGCTGCCGTATTTGATTAGCCCGACAATATTTTTTTTCTTTAAATACTTGGTTTATGTGACGCCACTAGGTGTCATTTTTGTTATTTACTGGTTTTTCCAGTTTGTGTTAAAAGTTCAGAGATATTCGACATGTTTGCTATTCACACCTTTTTCACTATGCGGTGTTTGTTGATTAGGCTAACAAAACACTATCATAGTGCATTCCATACCATATACTATAAACTAACTCTTCTACTTTTTCTATTTCAGAAAACCGCCTCTGGAGCGCACCCGCGAAATCTCAAACTGGTAGACGATAAACAGCCATTAACACAATCGCCCAACCACAATCGGTTCAAAACCGAGCGCCAATCCTCACTTAAAAACTAGGAACCACACGTGTGCAACTTTACGTGATGAATCTCTTGTGATATTAAATCGTAAAACACCGAAAATTGACAAAGCAGAATAACTTATCGAGATAAATAATGCAACAAACAAAAAAAAAAAACAAATCCAAGTTATTCTGGAAGGCCTTGTTCAAATGCGACTTATCTTAAGAATAGGACGAAACAATTTTATAGATTAGGGACTTATTGAAAATGGCTTCGTATGGAGCAGATTTTAAACTGACCGTGTGTCTAGACGTTGAAGTGTAGCGATAGTAGTATTCTAGGAATTATTCATCAAATGCTTAGAATTAAGACTGGCCAACTTGCAGAACACTTGGGCCGCATTCGTAAGAAATTATCAGAAACCCAACTATTACAAGACTATCAGGAGAGAAGAGAGAGAGAGAGTGTATAGTGCCCTTTTAAGATATTTATTAATTTCGATTGTGTAGGGAGTTTTACGAGTATGTAGGAAGAATTTTAATTATCAGGAACCCAGTGACAGAGAAGAAAAATGAAGTATTAATTAACTATGTGTCATGTGGACAGAGAAGATTGTAATCGCTATCGAATATGAAATAAATGAAAAACTATTGTGACATATATGTGGCGTTTAAAATTTCTGTTCCGAAATTAAATTGTAGATAATTACAGCGCCGTGGGATGTAACCGGTGGTTCCAATAGTTATTTGCCGGCTCCACCGCAAGGTATATTTCTCCTCCTTCAAACCCACCGTGCATGGTACGCAGCCATACAGGCAAGAGTGACACTTTTGTGTGTATGGAGTGTGAGTACCAGGCAGATCTCAACACCAACATGTATCATACATGGAACTCATTTACAACGGTTTGAGCGCAAGCAAAACATAAAGCTCGCCTTACGTCTCTCACTGGCCCACAGATGTCGCATTGTGGAAGAGTTGCCAACCAGCTAGAACTAACTGATTTCGGCTAATTTCGGGTTCTGTCGTATTTTAATTAAATATCTCAGCTAACGACCCGAACTGGTTAGTCCGTCTGTAACCGCATCGGGAGTAGTAGTGCGCGTCGGAAATAATTAGTTAATTTACTTTGTGAGTTTTTTTTAAATAAGTGGTGAAAAAAGGTCTAATTAGTGCTTAATTTCTTCGATAGGTGGAAAAAGGAACAAGAAGGCAAACGTTTTAGTAGATGGTAGTTGAGAAAAGCGTGGTAGAACAGTTAAAGTACGGTTAGTGATAGAGGTGCTTTATTAGTAGAGTTAAACAATAGCTTTGGTTGTTTCTTTGTTAACAGATCTATTGTAGGGTAAAAACCCCCACGTGTTTGTAACCATCAATTGTTTTAGTGTTATTTGCAGAGAAAAAGGTAAATGAATTGTGAAAACATTCCCATTGTAAAAACCTAAACCCTCAGTGACGTCACACGTGTATTAATTACGGGGTAGGTCCTATACGCGGGCCTTTTTCTTTTTGGTTGCATCGCTTGGCGGAGCAAGCGGTGTTCGTTTCATTCGCAGGACGCAGCCGGCCCTTTTCCCGTTCAAGCGCACGGATTGTCGGAACGTTAAATTCCCCGAGGACGGACAGATTGTGGGAAAGGCCCTGCACGAACGACAGCCACTATCCGGTGCACGAAACCGGCCATTTTGGAAACGGAACGCTCCTATTTCGGGCGTGGGCCATTGTTTCCAGTCGGCAGTGTCGGCCATTGTCTTCTGGCCATCACCAACGTCCGTGAGTTTGAATCCGCCATTGCTCCACAACATCGCTCCCCGCTAGGACAGCGAGCGGTACGCTCCGAGGTTAGCCTAGCTATTTCCGGAGATTTCCCAGCACGACCGAAAGCCAAGCGTGTACTTCCGGTTCTCTCCAGGACCCACATACGCCGAACAACATCCAGCCGCCAATTTCAAGCCAATTCCGGAGACCCTCCGGTACAGCAGAGTACCCAGCATCCTCTCCAAGCACTCGGAGAATCAACCAGCTCGGTTCACGGTGTGACAGCGTTTCTATGTCCCGTGGAACTGAACCGTTCGCGGCGTAGCAACTCCGAGTTCGTTTGGCCAGCCGGCTAGACCCCGAAACATCGCCCGGTACCACCGCCGGCCCCCAGATGTCCACCATACCGCCGCATTGCCAACCACCACCGCTCTAACGTACCAAAAAACCGCAAGTATACCCTACCCCAATGTTGTGACGTCACATTTAAGCCGATTTGGCTAATAAATTAGCATGCTAAGTTGAAAAGAAAGGTGGTAAGAGCTAAATTATTGAAGCACTGAGCCCTGATTAGCCTTTTCCGCCGCATTTGTTTTTCCTCTCGTTTCGGACTCGCAAAGGAGTCGCCAAACCTCGCCCAATGTGGTTTCGGTTGATTAACTAGTTCGATTAGCTTTTGAGCCCCCCCTAGATACGACACTGTTTGTCGGCTGTTCCGCTTTGTTGCACAAAAGGGCACGTGTCGCGCAACACACGTGCGTGTGTAGCTCCTGTTGTAGGTGAGTACCACCGTGAGGGTGTGGGTGTTGAGTAATTAAGGTAAACGACCCTATAATTGTCTCCTTTCCCTAGCCTCGGTGAGCTAGCGGGTAACAATTTGGCGCCCAACTAAAATTTGAATTTTTACATTACCACCCCCCTCCGGTAGGGGCAGTAAAACAGTGTCCTGTTTCAAAAGTCATCTTCGTCCTTCAAACGAAGAAACTGCTTTCGTTGAGAACTGTTGATTCGATCAAGATTTCAAAGATGGATGTGGAATTTGATTTGCTTTACCTAAACCTATCACTGCATCATCTCGAGCGAGAAGAATTGGAATATGAACTCCTCATTCGAGGGCTTCCATTCACGACAACGGAAACGCGCGCGGCATTGATGAGGAGATTAAAGGATCATTTCAAATCGGATTCGAATGCAAAAATTGATATTGCTCAGTGTGACTTCGTGGTCGACACTGAGATTAAGAAAATAGATTCGAAGATAAAAGAAATTCAGGAGTTCCTTGCGCATAGGAACAAATTTGAAGGAATACGTGAGAGTCTCAAGACGCGTCTTGCTCACTATTTCAAAAGAACGAAACGATTAACGGAAATAACGGAGAAAGATGAAGATCTCGCGGATATCGATGATTTAATTGCATGTATTCGCGGTACGTTCAATAATAACTTTTCAATGTACGCGCCACTCGGGCAGCGTGACGTTATTGAGAAGTTAAATCAATCGATTTCGCAACTCGTAATTGGCAATAAAAGCGCGTCGGGTACCGATCACCGGAACAGAACATCTACCCCTAGCGAGGAAGATGAAGACCTAACAGAGGGTGCATCGAACGCGCGTACACGTCGGTTAAAATCAGTCATTCACAAACAAGAGCAACAAAATTTACCTGATTTGGGTGCCAACATCATGCCATTGCTTTTTCAACAGTGGATGATGAAGGATCCCCAAATGCAAAATTGGGTTCAGCAGATGGTGCGAGAACAAGCTTCGGAGTATTTTGGAAAGACTATCCGGACAAACTCGCGAACCGTCCAGCAAGAAACAGCTCGCGTAACAAAGGTGCAAAGCAAAGCATCGCGTCGGTCGAAGAACGTGGTCCAGCATTCGAGCTCGGAATCGAGGAAATCCTCAAGTACTGAAGCTGGTTGGTCTTCGGATGAACCACGGAACTCGTCGCGCGGTAGCAAAAATGTTCACAAATCGGGGAAACGTCGACCAGTCTCAGACTGGAAACTTAAATACGATGGGTCAGATAACGGTTTAGCGTTGATGAAATTCCTCCGCGAAGTAGAATTTTACGCGAAATCGGAGAAAATGTCTAACAAAGAGTTATTTCAGTCCGCGATTCACCTGTTTAATGGTCCCGCGAAAACGTGGTTTATGACCGGCTTCGATAACGAGGATTTCACCTCGTGGGAGGAGCTTAAGGAGGAACTCAAGAAGGAATTCTTGAGTCCCGACCACGATCATTCCACTGAAATTCGGGCAATCTCGAGAAAGCAGGGACAACGCGAGTCTTTTCACGATTACTTTTTAGAACTACAAAAGATCTTCAACGCGCTTACAAAACCGATGACCGAACGCCGGAAATTTGAAATCGTGTTCCGTAACATGCGTGCCGATTACAAAGGACATGCGGTGTCCTCGGAAATCGATAATTTGGCTGACTTGAAGAAGTTCGGAAGGCGCCTAGATGCGACTTATTGGTTTAAATACCAAAATACGTCGAACGATTCGTCCAATACGCGTGGAAAAGCATCTCAAGTAAACGAGATCACCGCGGGCGCGAAACAAAAACCCAAAATCAAGGGAGACGCCGGGAAACAAAAATCGCGTACGTTTCACAACTCATCGTTGCAACCTCGCGGGTCTGACGACGAAAGACACGAAGAAAAACATCCGCGAAAACAAACCGATAGCGGGGCGCGACCGAAAGATCAAGCGGACTCTCCTATATCATCCCAGTTCAATCACCCACCTCCTAAATACTGTTTGAATTGTCGCTCGAAGGGTCATCACACACGTGACTGTGATCGCCCGAGACAAAAATCATGCCAGAAATGCGCTTACCCGAACGTGGAGACAGCTTCATGTCCAAATTGCCCAAAAAACGATTCGAAGACTGTCGCAGAGGGCCGACAGTTGGATCAAAATTAGAGTCCCTCACCCTTCCGGTTCATGTCGAGGAAGCTCTGCAGAGCCAAGGGTTCGACAGAGTGTTTCCCTCAGATTACGTCCACACGCATACTTACCAGGTGAATGAAACCATAATCAATATACAGAACGATGATAGGCCGTTCGTCAAACTATCCATTTTTGGGATACCCCTTTCAGGACTGTTAGACAGTGGTGCTCATCTCAGTATATTGGGAAAAGGAGCCCTGAAATTAATACAAAGATGCGGTCTTACCATTTTTCCGTCCGATGTGACTCTCCGAACCGCGAGTGGAGAATCACTAGGAGTCACGGGACTAGTATACCTTCCGATTACCTTTAACGGGGCCACGAAGATAGTAGACACCTTAGTAGTACCTTCGCTGAAAAGGAGAATCCTTCTTGGAATCAACTTTTGGCGAGCTTTTGAAATTCACCCTACCGTGGGTGCTTCGCAGGTTGAAGAGGTTGCAGCAGAAGCGATGGAGACAAGTAGTCCTCCGGCCGATGCTGAATCAAAATTGGAATTAGATGAAGAGCAGATAGCTCGCTTGAACGAAATTCAAGGCCAGTTCAAGGTAGCATCAGACGGTATACTAGACACCACAGATTGGATTAGCCATCGAATTGAGCTCTCGGAGGAAGCCAAAAAGCTTCCGCCCGCCAGAGTGAATCCCTTCCCTACTTCTCCAAAGAAGCAGGTGCAAATCAATGAAGAGTTGGACAGAATGTTAGAAGCAAAGATAATTGAGAAATCTTACAGCGACTGGGCACTACGTCTGGTCCCTGTAGATAAATCAGACGGAACGGTACGTCTGTGCCTGGATGCACGAGAACTAAATGAACGTACGGTCAGGGATTCCTATCCCCTCCCACACGCAGACCGTATCTTGAGCAGACTAGGACATGCGAATTACATATCAACCATAGATCTTTCAAAGGCTTTCCTGCAAGTCCCTCTGCATCCTAGATCTCGCAAGTATACGGCGTTTTCTGTGTTGGGACGGGGATTGTTCCAGTTCACCCGGATGCCCTTCGGGCTAGTCAACAGTCCAGCGACTCTGTCGCGGCTAATGGATAGAGTGTTGGGTGGAGGTGAACTGGAACCAAACGTTTTCGTCTACTTGGACGATATAATCGTCATTAGCGAAACGTTTGAGGAACACCTGACCTTACTTCAAGAAGTGGCAACCAGGCTAAGAGCAGCCAATTTATCAATTAACATTGAAAAATCACACTTTTGTGTGTCAGAAGTAACCTATCTGGGTTACATCCTAGGCCGGTCCGGTCTGAGGCCAAATCCGGACCGAGTAGCCGCAATAGTTAATTATGAACGTCCGACTTCATTGAGAGCACTCCGTAGGTTTCTCGGGATGTGTAACTACTATAGAAGGTTTTTGGCCAACTATAGTGCTTACACGCAACCCTTGACGGATTTGCTCCGAAATAAGCCCAAAACTGTCTGCTGGAACGATAAGGCAGATGAGTCGTTCAGGAAGATTAAGGAGCTTCTTATAAGCGCCCCCATTTTAACAAACCCTGATTTCAACCTCCCCTTCTCAATACACTGCGACGCCAGCGATGCAGCGATCGCCGGCGTGTTAACGCAAACGCACGATGGGATTGAAAAACCAATTGCGTATTTCTCCCAAAAACTGTCCACGATTCAGCAACGCTCAGGCTTATTCTGCGCGGCGTGTGAGGTGAGACGTGTCGAATGAGGTGACAAAAGTCGACTCGCCCCATTTGATTTACATTAGTCGTCTCACGTCACATGAGACAAAACCGTCCGTCTCACCTCACACGCCGCGCAGAATAAGCCTGGCTATTGTGCAACCGAGAAAGAGGGTCTCGCGGTTCTCAACTCAGTGGAAAAATTCCGGTGCTACGTTGAAGGTAGTCAATTCACCGTTTACACCGATGCGTCAGCATTGACATACATTATGCGCAGTACCTGGCGGACGTCCTCGCGCCTATGCCGTTGGAGCATAGAGCTACAGAAATATGAAATGACAGTCCTACACCGTCGAGGGGTGGACAACATTATCGCCGATGCCTTATCCAGGTCCGTAGAAGAGCTAGAGGCCTGCGAAGAGGACCACGGTTGGTATGCTGAGCTTAAAAAGAAAGTTCAAGCTGATCCGGAAACCTATAAAGATTTTAGAATCGACCACGGAGTTCTCAAGAAACTGGTTTCAACCCAGGATGAACTTTTGGACTACCGTTTTTCTTGGAAAACTTGTATCCCTGAGTCGCTTCGGGAAAGCAAACTCGTGGAGGAGCATGATGACAAAATGCATCTAGGTGTTGAAAAGACCTTAGCGCTTTTGAAAAAGAAATATTTCTGGCCAAGAATGCTTGAAGACGTTCGACAGTACGTTAGAAAGTGTTCTATTTGCAGGCAAAATAAGCCAGCCAATCGGTCCCAAATTCCAGAGCCGGGTCGTCAAAGGCTGACCCACAAGCCCTTTCAAATAGTGGCCTTGGATTTTATTCAATCCCTCCCCCGCAGTAAGAATGGAAATACTCACCTTTTGGTCGTCATGGACCTTTTCTCCAAGTGGTGTTTACTTACCCCGGTGAAAAGAATATCCGCTCCTCTTGTGACCAAGATTCTGGAAGAATCCTGGTTCAGAAGGTACTCAGTACCAGAATTTCTGATCACAGACAACGCTTCTACTTTCTTGAGCTCAGAGTTCAAAGCTCTGCTGACCAAGTATCAGGTCCAGCATTGGAAAAACGCCCGCCACCATAGTCAAGCTAACCCCGTCGAGCGTTTAAATCGTACGATTAACGCGTGTATCAGGTCATATGTTAAGGACAACCAAAAACTTTGGGACACTAAGGTGTCCGAAATAGAACATTGCCTTAACAACACTCCCCATACCTCAACCGGTTTTTCACCATATCGAGTGCTTTTCGGACATGAAATCGTTGGGACAGGTGAAGAACACAGGATGGACAGGGAAAGGGAGGAAGTGACTGAGGATGGGAGGCTGGAAAGGAAGGGGAAAATCGACGAGCATGTTTATTCCATTGTTCAGAAAAACTTAAAAAAATGTCACGAGAAGAACATAAACACCTACAACCTTCGTTCAAAACAATCCGCTCCAGTCTACGCAGTGGGCGAGAGAGTGTATAGGCGGAACTTCCGGCAGTCTTCGGCAGCCGATTCTTATAACGCCAAACTGGATGCTCTGTATGTCCCTTGCACAATTCTGGCTCGAGTGGGAACAAGCTCGTATGAGCTGGCAGACGACACGGGGAAGCCTATCGGTATTTTCTCCGTCTGCGACTTGAAGCCCGAAGCCTAAAAAAAAATCATTCACCATTCATAAGATAATCTTCAGGTGGGTCGTTTTAATTGAGAAACACTCACCATTGATACACTCGTCCGGACGATACTAAAAATAATTTCCTCGGATTGATCCCCGAACCTAAAATCATTAGAATGATTAATATAAACACAAGTTCAAGGCTGTAGTCGACTAAAAGCACTCCAATAACAAAAGCTTACCTGGCAGAGCTCCAAATTTTCTCCTCCAACAGCATTTTCTCACCATCAGATGATCCCTAGAACATAGATTGAAAATCCGACCGGTAAAGGCTTTATAGATCGCTGACCCTTTGCGCACCGAGAAGTTGCTCTTGGAAGACTTAAATTTAGACAAGATTGCAGGAAAACTCGCGAAAATCGTGGAAAAACGCATCGAAGAGACTCCGCATGCACCGTCGTTCGCCCGCGTAGAGTGTAAACAAAGTTGACGATGTGACAGTTCTCAACACAGTAGTGTTGGTAAAGTTGAGTTACCGTAAAAGAGTACCTTTTCTTCATCGTGTTTATGATGAAGGTAAATGGATGTTCAAGGTGGGCCTTAAGTAGGCACCTATTTAACATAAATCGGATATCGATTTTTGTTGTAATTAATGTCTATAAGACTCTGAAATAGTACTGAATACGGTTTTTAAGTATTCAGGGAGGGGGGATGATAAGGTAGTGTAACCGGTGGTTCCAATAGTTATTTGCCGGCTCCACCGCAAGGTATATTTCTCCTCCTTCAAACCCACCGTGCATGGTACGCAGCCATACAGGCAAGAGTGACACTTTTGTGTGTATGGAGTGTGAGTACCAGGCAGATCTCAACACCAACATGTATCATACATGGAACTCATTTACAACGGTTTGAGCGCAAGCAAAACATAAAGCTCGCCTTACGTCTCTCACTGGCCCACAGATGTCGCATTGTGGAAGAGTTGCCAACCAGCTAGAACTAACTGATTTCGGCTAATTTCGGGTTCTGTCGTATTTTAATTAAATATCTCAGCTAACGACCCGAACTGGTTAGTCCGTCTGTAACCGCATCGGGAGTAGTAGTGCGCGTCGGAAATAATTAGTTAATTTACTTTGTGAGTTTTTTTTAAATAAGTGGTGAAAAAAGGTCTAATTAGTGCTTAATTTCTTCGATAAGTGTAGTATGCACCTCGTAAGAAAAGCACTCCACAAAAAATCCCTCTAATTACCAAAGGAATTTTGACATCTGATTAGTATGTAAAGAAATGTCACTTTTCCTTGAGGAATAATTGAACGGAATATTTTTCCGCAAGGAAAAGTGACAGCTCCATTTGATTTTCCCGGCAGGCGTTACGAGCGTTACACAATTTTCATTTCTTTCCAGCTGCGGACCGCTCAAGAAATTTTAACAGCGGAATCATTTCTTGACCGTTCCTTGGCCTATCTTTTTCCACAGTACTTATCAGGTGCGTACTACCCTATAGGTGGAAAAAGGAACAAGAAGGCAAACGTTTTAGTAGATGGTAGTAGAGAAAAGCGTGGTAGAACAGTTAAAGTACGGTTAGTGATAGAGGTGCTTTATTAGTAGAGTTAAACAATAGCTTTGGTTGTTTCTTTGTTAACAGATCTATTGTAGGGTAAAAACCCCCACGTGTTTGTAACCATCAATTGTTTTAGTGTTATTTGCAGAGAAAAAGGTAAATGAATTGTGAAAACATTCCCATTGTAAAAACCTAAACCCTCAGTGACGTCACACGTGTATTAATTACGGGGTAGGTCCTATACGCGGGCCTTTTTCTTTTTGGTTGCATCGCTTGGCGGAGCAAGCGGTGTTCGTTTCATTCGCAGGACGCAGCCGGCCCTTTTCCCGTTCAAGCGCACGGATTGTCGGAACGTTAAATTCCCCGAGGACGGACAGATTGTGGGAAAGGCCCTGCACGAACGACAGCCACTATCCGGTGCACGAAACCGGCCATTTTGGAAACGGAACGCTCCTATTTCGGGCGTGGGCCATTGTTTCCAGTCGGCAGTGTCGGCCATTGTCTTCTGGCCATCACCAACGTCCGTGAGTTTGAATCCGCCATTGCTCCACAACATCGCTCCCCGCTAGGACAGCGAGCGGTACGCTCCGAGGTTAGCCTAGCTATTTCCGGAGATTTCCCAGCACGACCGAAAGCCAAGCGTGTACTTCCGGTTCTCTCCAGGACCCACATACGCCGAACAACATCCAGCCGCCAATTTCAAGCCAATTCCGGAGACCCTCCGGTACAGCAGAGTACCCAGCATCCTCTCCAAGCACTCGGAGAATCAACCAGCTCGGTTCACGGTGTGACAGCGTTTCTATGTCCCGTGGAACTGAACCGTTCGCGGCGTAGCAACTCCGAGTTCGTTTGGCCAGCCGGCTAGACCCCGAAACATCGCCCGGTACCACCGCCGGCCCCCAGATGTCCACCATACCGCCGCATTGCCAACCACCACCGCTCTAACGTACCAAAAAACCGCAAGTATACCCTACCCCAATGTTGTGACGTCACATTTAAGCCGATTTGGCTAATAAATTAGCATGCTAAGTTGAAAAGAAAGGTGGTAAGAGCTAAATTATTGAAGCACTGAGCCCTGATTAGTCTTTTCCGCCGCATTTGTTTTTCCTCTCGTTTCGGACTCGCAAAGGAGTCGCCAAACCTCGCCCAATGTGGTTTCGGTTGATTAACTAGTTCGATTAGCTTTTGAGCCCCCCCTAGATACGACACTGTTTGTCGGCTGTTCCGCTTTGTTGCACAAAAGGGCACGTGTCGCGCAACACACGTGCGTGTGTAGCTCCTGTTGTAGGTGAGTACCACCGTGAGGGTGTGGGTGTTGAGTAATTAAGGTAAACGACCCTATAATTGTCTCCTTTCCCTAGCCTCGGTGAGCTAGCGGGTAACAGGGACTGTCCATGGATCCCGTGTAAAGCCTTGAAATACCTCTGAAAACCCCTGCAGTTCACCTAATAGCTTGTGAAACATCCTAATAAACCTCCCGAAACACCTTGAAACACCCTAAAACGGCTTGAAGCGTCTCCAATACCTCCGGAAATCACGATGAATTTTGTCTAAAAACCTGTAAAGTAATCTACAATTCATAAAACCCACCTGATACATCCTGGAACTTCTTGAAACGTCTCTGAAAATCCCCGTGATGTTCCTCTAAACCTCACTGAAAAGCCTGTACTTACTTACTTTCAGTCCTGGGGCCAGAGGGCCAAATTGAAAGATTTCCATCCTGGGCGATTGCCAGCCATCGCCTTGACCTGTGGCCAGGTTAAATTTCTGTCGACTTGATTGATTTCGTCGTTGAGGCTGCAGCCGCCATGAGCCTCTGGGTCTGCCTCTGCGGCGATGTCCTGCTGGGTTCCAATCTAACGCTTGCTTGCAGATTCCGTTTCCGCCCCTGCATAGAGTGTGGCCGACCCACCTCCACTTTCGCTCCCGAATTTCTGTCGCTATCGGCTTTTGATGACATCGACGATGGAGCTCCATGTTGGAGATCCAATTGTGATTCACACCGTAGCCTACGAAGTAACACGCCTGGCTACGCGCGTCCAGCTTGGATCCTTTCTCCTTTGGAATATAGCTGTAGGCCTTGCTTCCCCAGATGCGGAGTTTGGACACGTCCGGTTTGTGTCCGTACCACATTTCGTATGGCGTTTTCTTTTTCAACGCCACCGTCGGACTTCGATTGATGATGAATACCGCCGCTTGTACTGCCTCGCTCCAAAGCTTCTTCGGTAGACCAGAATCTTCAATCATCGCCTTCGCTTTGTCCAGGATTGTTCGATTCAACCGCTCACTCACACCGTTTTGCTGCGACGTGTGTGGAATGGTGTACTCCACCATCGTACCACGGTCTCTGCAGTAATGCCGGAAATCCTTTCCACCGTATTCGCCTCCGTTGTCACACCGCAGGCGACGAATTTTTCGATCGAAGTGGCCCTTCGCCATGCTCGCGTATTCCTTGAACGCATCAAGTACCTCAGCTTTTGCCGCAAGGATGTATGCGGTACTGAAATGGGTAAAGTCATCAGTGAATGTAACGAAATACCTTTTTCCATTCCAGGCCGTCGGCGTTAGGAAGCCGCACACGTCGCTGTGCACCAGCTCCAACGGTCTATTGGATCTCCGAACCGGGACGTCTCCAAAGGGCTGTCTCGCATGCTTGCCTAGCACACAAGGTTCACAGACTTCGTTTCCCCGGAACGCTTCCTTCTTCAACGCCATGCCGCTGACCATCTCGTCGCGCATCAGAGTCTTGAGACCACTCTTGCCTATGTGGCCGAATCTCCGATGCCACAGCTCGTATTCGTCTACCGGTAGGGAGACCAGTGCTTCGTCCACCGATCCGCGCTCCATAATTGCGTTCAGCACGTACAGCTTGCCGGACAACTTACCGGTGGCAACGACCTCGCCGCCGCGGCTGATTTCCACTGCTTCGTCTTTAAACGTCACACGCATGCCAAGTTTCCCCACGCACCGAATGGAAAACAGGTTGTACTGAAGTTCCGGCACGTATAGCACGTCGTTCACCACGTAGTCGATACGTCGTCCTCCAACCAGCGATGTTATCTTGATGCTTCCAGAATATCGACCATATACGACCTTTCCGGAAGCGACCACGATTGGGACCGGTTGCTTCAGCTTCACCACGTCCTGAAGGCAATCCGCTGTATGTACCATATGCTCCGAAGCGCCCGAATCAAGAATCCAATGGAACTGAATCGAGCTCTTACCATCATGCTTTGCACCATCTGACTCCAAAACGAATGTCACTCCAGAACCTGCAGCGTTTGCTCTTCCTTTCTTTGGCTCCTGGGATGACGTCCTTCCGCGCTCGGGTTCCTTCTTCATGGAGCAATTTGATTTCTTGTGACCCACTTTTACACAGAAAAAACACTTGAACCTCGGCCGCTCTCCGAAGAACGCTGATTCGTCATCCGCCGCACTTTCCACTTTACCGCAGGTGTTTTTCCGCTTGACGTTTTCGCTGAGTAGCCTGGCCTTCACGAAGTCGAGCGTGCACTGTTCCGCCGGTAGGGTTTCGAGGACTGTTACCAGTTGTTGGAACGATTTCGGCAGGGTTTGAAGCAGATTGAATACCACCAGCCGCTCATGCATCACGATGTCCGCTGAGGCCAACTCTCGAATGATCCGCTCGAACCGTAGCAGGTGCTCTTCCATCGGTTCCGCTTCGCTGTACTTCATCATCACGGCCAGTTGCTTCAGTAGATAAAACTGGCCGGAGATCCCCTTCTTCGCAAACACGTTCTCCAACGTTGCCCAGATCGCCTTCGGAGTGGACTTGCCTTTGATCAAAATAGAAAGAATGCCCTCTCTTGCCATTTTCTATGTAAACGTCAAGCGACAAGACAAGTGGCGCTCTCTAAGCGTATCAAGATGGAAGCTCTCTGTAACAGTGTTCGTGATTTGTCATAAGTGAAGGTGGTATGCGTATGTTTTGGTATCCGCATACAATCAGTAACGCACACTACCGCATGAAGGTTGAACTTTCATCCGCAGATAGCGCTGCGGTGGTGTCCCCCTGAGCATCAGCGGAGTGGGCATTCTTGATATTGTTATTCTTTGCTTTGATGTACTCCAGCTGCGAATCCGCGATCTTCTCCACCAGCAACGATTTGCAACGTGCTTCCAGAAGTTTCCGCTCCGCCAGTTTCGTTTCCTTCCGAGCCTTCTCCTGCGCCGTATCCGTTTCGTCTTCCTGGATTTCCGGGATTTCGTCCGCATCCCTCCGGATGCAATCGATCAGCTGCCGCTCTTCCAGTAGCGTCTCCATCCGAAAGCTCCAATTCGAGAAGTTCTTTCCGTCGAAAAGGTATGGCTTCGTTTCCGCTTGCATTTTCTTCAGTGAAAAAAATCTTCCTTCTTCCAAACAACTTCCGTTTCCAATAGCAACAGGTGTGCTGGGCTAATAACCTGTCGTGAATGGCAGAGTAATGGAAAGACGACTGCCTCTGGTAACGGTTTAGAATAGACTGATTTATTGAAACAAACATGACTATGTAATGTGGATTTACCGGCTACAGTAGACGTTCGCTCGGTGCAAACGGTTTAACTGCAATGCTTTTTAACTGCAAGTCCGATAAGTGCAACAATTTTGCAGTTATCGCACCGCTATCCTTCAAAATAAAATGTCAACAGCGATGCGATGTTTTACGCATGCACTTTTGTTGCAATGCGATGTTTTTCGTATGCACATTTGTTGCATTCTGCAACAACTGACAGTTATGTGACGTCTGTCAGTTGTTGCAGTTATCGAATTTCATTCGGTAAGTGAAACGTAAACATGTTGCACTTATCGAACGTCTACTGTACTTGTATTCTACCGGTCACTTCAGTATGGTCTCCAAAGTAGCCGTTTTATAAAAAGAGTAACTTAAAAATGTTTTTAAACATTTTTATTGTATGCGCTATTCCTCGTTACCACTAGCTATTCAGCGACATTCATTTTTTGACAATCAAGTTGATTTTATATGAAAACGGCTTGTATACTCAAGTAACCGGTATACCGGAGAATACAAGTAGCCGATAAATCCACAATACTACACTGAAAACAATCCAAACGTCAACGTGAAAACATACGTGATTTTTTCCATCGCACTTTTCACGTAGTACCTACGTGAAACACAAGTGGCAAGAGATGAACTCAGTATTCATCCATTAACAATCAGTCCATTGACCTTTCTCGTAATATCTACGTGATTTTCCACGTAACAACTACGGACTTTTTCTGTACCTGTTACAGAGCGCGCCTGTAGTTTTTACATAGCGTCCTATTATTATTAATAATGAAATATGTAGGAAACACTGCATTCCAAGATAGCGCAATTGCTGGCTTTGTTTACTGTACCCAATAGATCGAACTGATTTTTCAGGGAAACGCACCGTTTCCCAGCAAAATCAAATGGGTCTGTTCCTGTTGAGCACACTAAACAAAGCCAGCAAGTGCTATATTGCTTGGCAGCAGTATCGTGGCCGGATCGACCGGATTGAAAGTATACGAAAGTATAGCAATGCAAACGTATTCCTGAACGTAATTATGCAAGGAGATTCGTTTATTTAAAATCATATGTAGAATTTCACACACTTTAATGAGTTTGCTTAACGTTGAACTTTTCGTCATTGAAATCATCGTCATCATCAAACATTTGAAAGCAGTTTTTTTGTTCAAAACAAAAGCTTTTGCTATGAAAATATATTCACTGTACTCCACATGAGGAATATAATGCAGTGAATATATTTTCATGACCCTTGTTTTGGTTTACAGCGAGAAAACTGCTTTTTATTTTTCGAAAAATGATGACGGATGCTTGAGCCTTAAAATTCACTCCCGTTCAGTTAAATGAAAATTGATAATGTGAAATTAGGCGCTCCTCAGCTCAAATTTTAGTTGAGTATAACTTCTCCATATCTTGATAAGTCCTTCCGCGGGAGGTTATTTCTTCGATGGCATGAAAGCTTTTCGGCACCCGAAAATTATTCCTGCAGAAACGTGGAAAATAGCTGGTATTGCTCGTACTAATCAAAGTTTTTACACAACGAATTCTTTTTACTTACATAATGTGATGAAAATGATGAGAAACAAACGAAATTAAGAATACTCCTGAGATTTGTTTACAATTCCGCCATCTTGATATTTTGAAGCTAGTTCAGTGCGGCATTGAGTGAATGCAAAATGAAGTTATGGAAATGAACTGGACTGGGTATGTGACTTTCATTTAAGGAATATTGGGCAATTTCGTTATGGTAACAGGCACATTATTTGATGTTTATGATTGCCTTGGTAAGGGTTATCTGTGTCAGGTAAAATGAAGCAAATGAACCATTTTGCGATGTTACGTGATTTTTCACGTAGCAATGACGTTTGGATTGTTTTGAGTGTATGATCTATATAATAATATCTTAGTTATTTTACGATTCGTTTGTCGTCCTTGACAAGGGAGGGGGTCCAAAATTGGCAAATTTAGTGTTACGTAATATTTGAATAAACCCTTAACTTAGTCTATAATTTCACAAGAACGCATTGAAACGCCCCTTGAAATTTATCGGCGATTCCCAACCAGCTCAAGCAAATTCCCTTGGAATTCATCTTCGAAGTAAATAAAATCACAATATGAACGGATCTATTTTCTCACGATTATTTTTTGCTGGCTGCGTCATTCTGGCGAGTGTGTCCTCACTAAATGGCTGAGCGCTGCTGTTGGCGCCGAAGTGTGACAGATTTGTCAAAAGTCATATGGCGGCAGGCGCTGTTCATTCGTCACGGTCACAATCACCTCGTCTTCGTCCCGATCATTAGAAGAGCATCTCGCATCACTTATTCTCTTATTTTTCAGCGATAATATTGTAATTCGCATTAATCCAAGGTAAGACAGATTAATATAAGAATATAGAACATCCATAGATAACTTTAAACATAATCGCAGGCAGCAAGATGTCGGGTCGCGAAGGAGGCAAGAAGAAGCCGCTGAAACAGCCAAAGAAGGACGGCAAGGAGATGGATGACGAAGATATGGCCTTCAAGCAGAAGCAGAAAGAGCAGCAGAAGGCGATGGAAGCCGCCAAGCAGAAAGCAGCGAAAGGTGGTCCTCTGGTAACCGGAGGTATCAAAAAGTCCGGGAAAAAGTAGCATGCCACATGTGGAACTTTCAGAAAGTTTATCGCCTAAGATTCTCTACTTTTCTTGACTAATTTTCGCCATCTGCGATGATCATCTAAGTTCTATTGGTTTTTGTCTTTTATGTACTCTATGAATACCAGCCCATAATAAAACACTGTCTACATATATTTGGTAATGTTTTATTTAAGTGTAAATGAATAAAGCGATAAACTCATGATTATTTTTTTTCCCTTGTACTACAGGGTTAAGGAAATAAATAAGGAAGAAGTCTAATAAACGGAGGGGACGTCTTAGGCTCCACTAGCAGGAATAAAATGCTCATAGTAGGCCTTGGTATACTCCACCATCAGGTCTTGCATAGCATGCGGGACAAAGTCTGGATTTCCCTGGCCGCCTTCGATTTTACCGTCGACTGTGTACCTCATATAACTTGCAACCGTTGTTTCCGGAGGAAGAATTGCGCCATCCTCAATGATACAGTTGTCTTTCAAAACACATCTCCGTCCCTGTAGGAATAATAATATAATTCGGTAGGATGTAACTGTAAAGAACAAATCGCGAGAGCCGCAACCCCATCTTGTATCGATGCTCTAAGATCTGGAATCAGGATTGGATTTCTATTCCTGATTTACATCCGTATCGAAGAACATTGACTACACATCCCTGGAAAAGGTGGTTGGGCTTCTCGCGAATTGTCGCAAAACTATTTAGGAGACAGAACTTACCACCACGGCATTTTTCCCGATGTAAACGTAGGAACCGATCGACGCAGCGGACACAATCGCTCCCTCTCCGATGAACACATGATCGCCAATTTGCAACGGAAAGAAAGCCACTCCTTTGCTGAACTGTTTGTAAGGTGGTCGAACGACGGAGCCTTTGGAGATGACACAGTATCGCCCGGTTCGCACGGCAGCCAGATCGCCCCGAATGATGGCCCCACTTTGCACTATCACCTTTCCGTGAAGCACAATGTTCTGGGAACCGCACAGGATAGTTTGCCTGCTAACTTTATTGCCGGAAGCGGTTTCGACGTATTCTTCCTTATTGTAATAAGTATCCAGCACATCCATCCTGATTCGATTTAGGTGAAAATATGATTCACAATAAAATTTTGTTCACTGCTGATCTGACTGATTTCGATGATGATTCCATTTGTTTACGTCTGCAAAATGTTATGATACATAGGGATGTGCAGATTTTTCTTTACAGAAATTATCGATCAAAGATAAGAAGGTCGTTATCAGCATCATACAAGGGCAAGACACTGTGCAAACGAGAATACCTCTGAGAAATCAGGCCAAACATGTCTAAAGGTCCAATCTGCAGAAGAGAGGCTCTCTTTGGTTTCCCTCTCTTTCGTTAATATCTCAGCTGTTTATTTGTATTATGATTGTCTCCGTGCATTGAATGATGGTCAAAACAATCGTATTTCGATTTGTACTGCAAAAATAGTTGAAAAGTGTACCATTACATTGCAATAATTGAAAGAGAAAGTGAACAAAGAGAGCCTCTCAAATGCAGATAGGACCTATTGAAATGTTTGGCCTGAAATTCTGAGTATTTATTTCTTTTCATCAATGATCGACGAAATTTGTTGAAAAACACCCGTAAAACTGCAAGAACAGCAAGATATCGGGATATAAGCTATTTTACGAGACGTTCTACCGGTGGGCCGCTCACTGTTATTGTTTACATTTGATGTTTTTGTTTTCGCGAAAAGTAGCATTTCATTTGGTGAGCGCCAATCAGATTTTAGCTGGCAGAGATGTTTCGGTTTCTAATGTGACATGTATCAATCCCCCGAGCTGCATCAAGTCACTAGCAGATCAAAAAATCTCTACGCGATCAACTGGTATTGATTATAGTGGACGGATTGACGCATTTTTGCAGCTAAATGAACCCCGTTTGTTGGATGGGCCTGTATCACATGTTATGCTAGCGAAAATGTTAATAAATGGGCCCAGCGGTTGGACTTCAAAACTGATAAACATTCAAAAAAACAGCTAAAATGCGTTATTGTGGTGTGACAAAAAAAAATCTGCAGGGGGTCAAATACGGTGCAAAAAAGCAATACTGGATAAAACCGAAGGGCAAGACACTGCAAACGAGAGCAACTCTGAGAGATTCGGAGTTGCTCTCTAAAACTGCAATTTTCATTCAGCAAACGCAACACTTTGCAGTTCGACATTGATGCCAGATCACACTTTGACATAAATGGGACAAATTCTGAGGAACTGTGAGGAATTCTGAACAACACCTCGAACACAGATTTGCTCTCGTTAGATCCTGTCTTGCCTCTAGGTCTCGAGAACATATACCAAAGTGGCGATTGGAACTATGGGGATGACAACAAATCGACTGTTCCAATTTGGACGTTTCTCCTCTTTGTTTTATCCTAGGGGCAAGACAGATCTAACGAGAGCAAATCTGTATTCGAGGAGTTGTTCAAAATTCCTCACAGTTCCTCAGAATTTCTCCCATTTATGCCAAAGTGTGATCTGGCATCAATGTCGAACTGCAAAGTGTTGCGTGTGCTAATTAAAAATTGCAGTTTTAGAGAGTAACTCAGTATCTCTCAGAGTTGCTCTCGTTTGCACACTGTCTTGCCCAAAAGGTTTTATCCAGGCCTTGGGGCAAGACACTGTGCTGGAGAGTACATTTTCCTTCACAGAGTTGCTCAAAATTTCTCCGGATTGCTCCCGTTTTGCTTGAGTATTGCCTGATACTATCGCAAAAACAAAACAATATTGCCCGATATCCCGATTTTCTTGCAGTTTTAGGGGTGTTTTTCGACAAATTTCGTCGATCATTGGTAAAAAGAGTTACTCAGAATTTCTCAGAGTTACTCTCGTTTGCACAGTGTCTTGCCCCTAGATCCAGGCTCATTAAACTGAATGAAATTAATGACAGTTTTGGAGATACCTTTCGACAAATTCAGTGGCACTTACGTCAACTATGCGAATATGGGCAGTGCTGCAGTGCACACTGTTCGAATTGTATCTCGAATGGGTGGTTAGGCACGTCTTATGGTTATAGTTAAAGTGTCTCGAGTATACCAAGTGTTTTATCCAGGCTCGTTAGTTATACACGTTGTTGTGGTCAAAAATACCATGTCAGGGGGTTAGATTAACCGCAATGTACCTACGTTTTTCAGCTGACTACATTGGAGTATTTTTCCAACTAAATGAGCGGTAATTTTTACCATGTATGAATTTTTACGCATTTCATTTACTTTTACCATGTTCATAGTATTTCCTTTCTACTACAAACATGGTAAAAACACTATGTTTGCATGGTATTTTATAACCATAGTAATTTTGACTATGTTCAATGCGCATTTTACTGCGATGTACTGAAAGCCGTAATATTATGTTTCCAGTTCTGTGAGATATAAGATGTACTGAATAAAGCTGTGATAAAGAGAATGATCACAGCAGGCGATATAGCGCATTTGAATGTGATGCGAACTGTCAAGCAGACAATGTTAGCATCCCTGCTTGCGTAGCAACAACTCCAGGCGTCACCCAACCGCGTTCACTCTTGCCACTTGCGAACCAACGTCAGCCTGGGTAAGTTGTATGTGCTGCACGTGAGGGGTGATTCCTTCCCGGAGAAATCCTAAACTCCACAAGTTCAAAACCGAATTAGCGACATTTTTTCTTTGACTTCCGCTGATTTTGCCTTGCGTTGAACACAATGTCGGAAGTGGGGCGCTGTATTGTAAACCTGGTGCTCTATACAGCGCCCCACTTCCGACATTGTGTTTAACGCAAGGCAAAGTCAGCGGAAGTCAAAGAAAAAATGTCGCTAATTCGGTTTTGAACTGGAAACATAATAAAATATAGTAAATGTACTACATGCTTGGGGCAAGACACTGTGCTGGAGAGTACATTTTCCTTCACAGAGTTGCTCAAAATTTCTCCGGATTGCTCCCGTTTTGCTTGAGTATTGCCTGATACTATCGCAAAAACAAAACAATATTGCCCGATATCCCGATTTTCTTGCAGTTTTAGGGGTGTTTTTCGACAAATTTCGTCGATCATTGGTAAAAAGAGTTACTCAGAATTTCTCAGAGTTACTCTCGTTTGCACAGTGTCTTGCCCCTAGACTACATGTTAAAATAGAAAACAAGTAAATTAAACAAGCATGTTGGTACAACTTAAAGCGTTAACATAGAAATATACTTGTTTAGTAAACTTTGTCCTCTATTTTAACAAGTAGAGCATTCAAATACTGTTCCAAAAGATTGAAGTCTAATATAAATGTATTTACTACCCGCATAAATCCAAACCACACCAAAACATCACGGAATATGGTTTATAGTCGATTCTAAACCATAATGATTATGGTAATCTCAACCATAAGCCAACCATTACTGGATAAAGTTTCGACCATAATGAATAAAGTTTTTGAAGACTCGACCATATGAGCAACGGGTCGTTAAGAATGTTCACCGTATCAAAATACTACTTTTTGTGAACAAATTTCGCCCGACGACAGTAATGTAAACATATCCAATAAGGTTGAGAAATCTACTACCGGAAAGTTGGAACTATGGTTGGGCTACAATCGTACAATAACAGGAAACAGTTGGTGGTGTGGTTCAAATAAGACTTTCTTTTTTAATTTATTTCTAAACTTAATTGAGGTAAAATTCAGAACGCAAACATTTCTAATCATTTTATATTCATGTATATTATAAAAAATCACTGAATATGTCATTAAATCACAACAACTGGTTGAATTCCGGACGAGTACTGCAGCAGCTCAGACGAATGAGCGGATGGATCCACTGTCACGAATAAATTGCATTTCGGCATATTCGGACGAAACACAACAACGAATTTCTCGAACAGTAGCCTTGTAGACACATCAGGAGGCTTATTTGGTGCTTGCGTTGGCTCCGTATCCACAGCTGCGTTTGATGTTGACAATTGTTGACGTAATGCTTCGGCTCTACGAATGTAAAAAAAAACTGTTTAAAAATACATATTTTAAGGTATAACCTAGGGTATAACACAACTTACCTCCATTTCCACGTCCAGTACAGTTATCACAGCTCCCGATTTAGCACGAATTAACAGGATAATAGCTAACTACCGAGCAAAATAAAAACAAATATAAACGAAAACATTCTTTCACCTAATTTTCTGCAAATTGAAAGATGGCTGCCAATTTTTCGAGTTGCGATCCAGCCCAGCAAGTGAACCACAGGTGGTGCGGTACGAAAATCTTCTCATATGGTAGATGCGAATGCGGTCGAATCGAAACATTATCAGACAATTTATGAACAATAACGGCTAATGTTCCAGTAGTAGTTGCAGTCCTGGTATGATTTTACCGTAATCGGCTGAACATACACCAACTATAATCAAAATAGGTTACCATTCACACTGCGTTCACGATACGGTTTGTCTTGTTTAGAGAATGGTTAATTTCTATGCGGGTATTTCTCTACCATTAGAGAACCTCTATTCCTATTCCGAAGGGATTAGGCTTGTGGATGCCGTTGCCCAAGCCGTGCCGTGCCGATGCCATTCCCGGCAAAATGGTCTTGATGCTTTCACTTCGCACTGCAGCATCGAAATCTGGTCACTCGAGTCAAATATTTCAGCAGTTCACACACCAGTTGTCCACCGGCGCCTAGAATCGCTCAAATTAATGTTACGGTTCAGATCTCCTTACTGTAGTAACTCACCAATCGCAAATATTTTTTGGAACTGTTCTGGAGAAATTCCAACTTCTCGTGCAATGCAGTTAATTTCAGCGGTCAGAACGGACCATCATTTATTCTGATTGTTGCTGTTTTGGGCCTATACACTTGCCGGAACTTTCCCGGATACTGCTGATCAAGCGGCTCGGCTCTAGCGGGTCTTGACCTGCAAATAATGTTCTTAATAACCGAGAACTACGCCATTGACTTACCTGCAACAATAGGCTCCTAAAGTCCTATCGGGAATCTTGTTTTAAACCACAACATATGGTTCAAGAGTACATATTTACTCATTTTTTGACGTTTTTATTAACCGTAGTTGAAAATATATAATTTTTGTTTTTTTAGCCTTTTGTCTCGTCCCTCGCTTATAACACATATTTTGAGTGATTTTTTTTTTCACCGTGTATGTCAGATGGGAACATTTTTGAAACCCCAGTGCGAAAAATGTCGAGCTCAGTCACACAAGGTTGACCTCAAATGTCAAAGTAGAACTATTTACCATTTTACTTATTTCGAATTTTTTCATTATTCCTTTGTTTTTCAAGTTCGAATAAAGTAAAATTCCGATTAGAATACCATGCTTGATCGTATTATTCAATATAAGCGAGATTTCGTCTTTAATTTTAGGACCCTATTATGCCTGTACATATTTTGTGAGTTTTACCTCCTTTTTTATCAATAAACTTCAATCATTAAACGAAACTCAAAAAAACAAACTTGCGACTGAAAAATACGTTTCATTTGTCTCAAAACAACAAGGCGCCGCCTTGTATACCAAGCTCTAACGAAATTACCATGCTTGCAGTAAAATTGAGCGCAAAGCATGATCAGCTGAAATTTGCCGGTGCAGAATGCTTGAGATAACCATAAACATGGTAAAAAAGGAACCATAGTTTTAATGAGACTAACGCGCATGGTTATTGCTACCACAAATATTGTTTTTTTTGCACCGTATCCGACCCCTTGCAGAAATTTTTTGTCACACCACAATATGTTCCCACCAGTTTCAGCATACATTGGTTCATTTCGCTGCTAGAAATTTTAAGCGTCGGTTACACTTTTTGGGTGGTGCATGGAATAATCGGTTTGTTTACTTGCTACTTTCTTTGGTGTTTGACGTGTGAACAAATATTTCAGACGATTGAACATTTGCACGGTAATCTATAAAGCAAAGCAAGATTCAATACAAATACAAATACAAATATGTACAGTATTTCCTTTGCAGTCATTTTAACTGTGAGGTGTTGTGAAAATTACTATTGCCGATTTCAGGAAGAGCATAGTATTTACAACCACAATTCGATTCTGCTGACTGTTTTGTTTGTTGTTCTCAGCATAAAACGTCATACACGCAGAAAAATAAATTGCAAACACAATTAAGTTCTAGTTCAAATCATCCGATTTTTCAGTTTACTGTAACGACAAACTGATTTCTAGTTTAAACTGAACTGTTCTATTTTTTGATAATACAAATATTTTCATTTGTCGAAATTTTTGACAGTTTGTTAAAACAAACAGAGATATGGTATTTTCAACATGAAATCATGGATTGATTCAAATGGCTGCACTTTTGCCACTAACAAACCCGGAATGTGATTGTGTTGGTGACGGCAGCAACTGCGGCAGCTCGGAAATATATTTTTAGACCGTCGGTAAGCGGATGGGGAGCAGAACGACTAAAAAAAGACAAAAAAGGCGAAACCGATCAACTTTTTGTGGATGCTGTCGTGAGTACCTGCGCCCCAAGTAACCATTAAGCCGTAAAAATGGCATTAAGTCGGCTCTATAGTCGAATGTAGAACCTGGCTAACAGAGCTAATTGGTTCTATATCCTCTTATAGAGCTGCTGAAAAGCCACTTTTGGCGAATTATTCGGCTGATATACGGCCAACTTTAAAATATCGTACCAAGTCTCTGGAGCGAAAGTTGTCAAAAGTGAGACAAAGAAAAAAGAAAAAAAAATTGTTTATCTTCTGTTCTTTTCTAACTTCCTTCGCTTCCATTGAAGTTGCTTTTTTGCTACTTCATCCAGATTCTATCTGTTGTCCTCCGAGTTCCTGATCAAGTTCAAATCCGTTGCCTTTCTCATCTGCTCCACCAATGCACCATGGGAATGGTGTGATCAAACTAGTATTTAAACCATGAAAAACAAAATAGTTTGGGCATTTCGAGGGTTGAAAATGATATGGGATGAGGATGATTCAGTGGTAAGGTTGGTGGTGACGAAGGCAGGAATTGATGCAGGAGAAGCAATGTTTATATAAATGGTCGGGAAACATTTCACAAGAAGAGGGAAACGAGCTGGAGTTTGTCTTGATTGAAAAAAATTGAATAATCAAGATAACCAAATTTCATTATCTATTTAACAACATCATTCCGATAAACATGCCAACAACAAAAATAATCCCGTTTCGTCAATCCCGTCCGACATGGATGTTTAAAATGTATTGATCATGACCGACTCGGGTCTGTTTTGGTCGAAATCTATTTTGATTGATATAAACGTCATGTGCTCCAAGCCCTGTGACAGCACTGACAAACTTCTTTACAGCTTGTAGCCTTATATAGGCTTACAGGGCTTAATTTAGTTCTTACTGGTTATAGTGCCTATAAGCATTAGGAATGCTTATATAGAGCTACTTAGCACTGAAAAGCTGTTTAATGGCCGTTACAATGCTCAGAACAGTGCTTAGTGGTTACCTAGGGCGTTATCCATCACGGCCAAAGCTGCACTTGGAAGTTGGCGTGATGGATTTGCTGCACCTTCTTCGTTGTGGCGATGTTGGGGTAAGCATTTTATAGATGTGTGAGTGCTTTCGGACCATATTTATGGTTTTTATTTTGTTGAAACCAGGCCCATGACACGGCCTATATCAATGCATTGGAATCATGGTAGACAGGATGTCCTGGGCGCTAATAAATAGCGCCCACTGTCAAATGCGAAAACATCAACAATTTTTTGATTAACGTTTATTTTGGTTTGTTGATCAGTTTTTGGAATCATTTTTTCCACCGCTTATGATCACAAAACACTTCAAACTCGCTTTAATATTATTGTACGGTAAGAGGAGCATGCGATTAGTTTAATAAAGCAACCCAACAAACACGCATTGTGAATGTGATTTCGTGTGTGGCTCACAACATCAAACAAAAGCTGTGTTTGTTGATTACACGCTCGTTTCAATTTGCACGAACATGAGTATAAGGCAGTTAGATGTTGGCTACGATAAATTTCATTGGTGCCAGGGGCCTGGTTGAAACAAACGAAATTTTTGACATATGAAATGATGGTAATCGGTTGTTTTTATCGATAAACTCTAAATGAAAACAATTAAATATAACTTTGGAATAAGTAAATTCTCAGTTTGAAAATCAGCCATGCGTTTTATTGTTTTAAACAAGCGCCATTTTTCTGCGTGTAGTAAATTTGAACACAACTCAAGCATAATTTTTCAAATCGACGTATCTACCCAAGTAACCATTAAGCCGTAAAAATGGCATTAAGTCGGCTCTATAGTCGAATGTAGAACCTGGCTAACAGAGCTAATTGGTTCTATATCCTTTTATAGAGCTGCTCAAAAGCCACTTTTGGCGAATTATTCGGCTGATATACGGCCAACTTTAAAATATCGTACCAAGTCTCTGGAGCGAAAGTTGTCAAAATTGACACAAAGAAAAAAGAAAAAAAAAATTGTTTATCTTCTGTTCTTTTCTAACTTCCTTCGCTTCCATTGAAGTTGCTTTTTTGCTACTTTATCCAGATTCTAGCTGTTGTCCTCCGAGTTCCTGATCAAGTCCAAGTCCGTTACCTTTCTCATCTGCTCCACCAATTCATCATGGGAATGGTGTGATCAAACTAGTATTTAAACCATGAAAAACAAAATAGTTTGGGCATTTCGAGGGTTGAAAATGATATGGGATGAGGATGATTCAGTGGTAAGGTTGGTGGTGACGAACGCAGGAATTGATGCAGGAGAAGCAATGTTTATATAAATGGTCGGGAAACGTTTCACAAGAAGAGGGAAACGAGCTGGAGTTTGTCTTGATTGAAAAAAAAAAATGGAATAATCAAGATAACCAAATTCCATTATCTATTTAACAACACCATTCCGATAAACATGCCAACAACAAAAATAATCCCGTTTCGTCAATCCCGTCCGACATGGATATTTAAAATGTATTGATCATGACCGACTCGAGTCTGTTTTGGTCGAAATCTATTTTGATTGATATAAACGTCATGTGCTCCAAGCCCTGTGACAGCACTGACAAACTTCTTTACAGCTTGTAGGCTTTATATAGGCTTACAGGGCTTAATTTAGTTCTTACTGGTTATAGTGCCTATAAGCATTAGGAATGCTTATATAGAGCTACTTAGCACTGAAAAGCTGTTTAATGGCCGTTATAATGCTCAGAACAGTGCTTAGTGGTTACCTGGGTAACTTTTTCACTGATCTGAGTAAATTCATGGTCAATGTTGACGACCATTTCACTAAAATAGTTTTTTATAAAAAGACTTTTCATAAGTTTTTTCGTGCTTAACATCACCAGGGATATAGCACGCACTAGGTAAGAAACAAAACCTACTCATTCCATATCATTTTCACAATGAATTTTGACAAAAATACACATACACCGGGTTGGTCAGAGATACGTCATGCCAGATACGTCGCTTCTGTATGGTGCCAGTTTGGTCACGGTGTGTCTGGTAGAACAAATTTATTACAAAAAAATGGGCATCGCTAATTTTTACGCTACGTGAAAGTTGACGCTACCAGCTTTCATTCAAGCCTAACATCGAAATATTCCATCGGGGGAACTTTTTCATACAAAAATTGGGTATGTTTGTTAAGTAGAAATAGGGATTAATTTGGAACCGTGCATTTTGTATGGGGAAAAACAGTATTCTGAAAAAGTTGTTCGGGATCCCTCGGTGGATTTTTTTGAGGGACCCTGCAAATGAAAGCTGAAAGCCTCTATTTTTGAATAGCGAAAAATTTGACGATGCCTATTTTTTTGTTATAAACTTTTCCCATACACACGCCGTGTGGTGTATCTGTTACTTTCGATTTTGGCTAGATACGTCGTTTGGTTTTCTCATATATCAAAATGGTGTATCTATCAGTAAAATTGTAAACATCAAAATATGTAGTTAGATACGTCGTTTCGAAAAATATGCTTAGTTAAACAAATTAAGCAATAAATCTTCAAACAGTGATGTGGGTTCTTCAATTTGCTTTATGAATCATGCATGCAGCAGTTAACCCGGATTTGTTTACATTCTCGAGTTACGTCGGATTGAAAAACTATGCTTAAACCTAGGGGCAAGACACTGTGCAAACGAGAGTAACTCTGAGAAATTCTGAGTAACTCTTTTTACCAATGATCGACGAAATTTGTCGAAAAACACCCCTAAAACTGCAAGAAAATCGGGATATCGGGCAATATTGTTTTGTTTTTGCGATAGTATCAGGCAATACTCAAGCAAAACGGGAGCAATCCGGAGAAATTTTGAGCAACTCTGTGAAGGAAAATGTACTCTCCAGCACAGTGTCTTGCCCCAAGGCTTAAACTTTATAGTAACAGCTACTGCAAGATTTTTTTCTGTGTAGTTTATGCGGGCAGTGTCTTGTCGCTAGTTGCAAACTAGGTTGCAAACAAAAGTAAAGTCTTGATTTTAGTGTGTACCAATGTGATCGATTATTCGTAAATTGACACCCCAAGGCATTGTTTTTTGTCAAAAGTTGTAAATTTCATTTTAGTCATCATTGACATAATCATTAATAAGAAATGACGGAGAGTAAACAACAGTGTTCGAAAAAAGGAAGATGGCCGCCACAGCCAACAGAGGTGTTTGAAATAGGTGAAAGTGAAAATCATCGAGAAATAGCGGAAAAAGTGTCGAAAAGCGAAAATACCGAGTGATTTGAGCAGCAGGAGGACGAAAGCATCAGGAAAAGCGAGAACAGAGGACTCTAGGAGGACGAAGACGGCGATAAAACCTCGCGCAGGTGCGCGACCTGGGACCGACTAGACGGGCGAGTCAACGGACGGGCACAGTGGTCCAAAACGAAAATCGGTATCGTATAAAAAGAGTAAAAAAGACTAGTACATAGGATTAATAGAGAAAATATCAAAAAAGGCGAAATAAAGTTAGTAGGCTTAGAATAGATAATAAGTAGTCGTAAGTTGCAGAATGTCACAGATAGTATCCAGAAAGCAGTACAGCACGATGAAAACAGGGACGGCTGCAAAGACGGTGACAAACCGAAGCGGAGCCCCGGCAGCAGCAGCCCCGAAAGCAAACCAACAACAAAGAAGCTCACAGCGAATTCAGCAAAAGAAGGACACGGGCCCAAACCAGAGAAACGGACAAATCAGCGAATCGTGGAACTCGGAAGTAGTGTATCTCGAAGCAACAGAACCGGAGCAGAACAACTACGGGCACCCCGTCGAAGTAGGCAAGGCGCTGACAGACAAGGGAATACGGAAGATCAAAGATATTCAACAAATCGGACGATTCAGGTTCAAGATCACCTTCGAAACAGCAAAAGAAGCCACCCCTCTGGTACTCACCAACCTGGAAGACGTGGGACTAAGAATCTACGTACCACACATCGAGAAAGAAATCATAGGACTGGCGAAGGGGGTTCCACTACGTTACAGCGAAGCCGAAATATTCGAAAATCTGCAAGTAGCCGGAGAAGTCATCAGTGTGGAGCGCATGAAAAGGAAAAGCAATCAAGGAAACCTAGTGGATACAAAAATGGTGAGGATAAAGTTCAAAGGAAAAGCTCTGCCGGAGACAGCGGTGTTGTACGGATGGAGATTCGTTCCGGAGCTCTACATCTTTCCGATGAAACAATGCAAAAATTGCTGGAGGTTCGGGCATAAGACAGGAGCATGCAGGAAAAACACGAAATGTGCCAACTGCGGAAACACGCACGACAGCGAGGTGGAATGCGCGGAACAAACCAGCTGCCTAAACTGTGGGGGGAACCACCGATCCGACGACCGAAGATGCCCTGAACGAAAGAAGCAAATGAAGGTGAATGAAGCGGTCCAGAAGAGAAGGATAACACAACAGGAAGCGAACGAACTGCTAGCCAGAAGAGACCCGAGACACGAGAACCAATTCGATCTGCTGAGAAGGTACGAGGAGTTCCCGGAACTAGCCGAAGACAACGAGCACGAGATGACCAACGCTTGGAGAGGAGGATGGAAGCCACACCAAGGAAGGAAGAATAATCAACGGAAAGGAGCCAGGAGACGACGCAGAAGCTCATCGAGCGCCGGCTCTGAAACATCGAGCAGAAGGGACGATACATCAAGAGACAGGACAGAGATAGGAAAACTGACAAGAAAAGTCGAAGAGCTAGGGAAGAGGCTTGGGGCAAGACACTGTGCTGGAGAGTACATTTTCCTTCACAGAGTTGCTCAAAATTTCTCCGGATTGCTCCCGTTTTGCTTGAGTATTGCCTGATACTATCGCAAAAACAAAACAATATTGCCCGATATCCCGATTTTCTTGCAGTTTTAGGGGTGTTTTTCGACAAATTTCGTCGATCATTGGTAAAAAGAGTTACTCAGAATTTCTCAGAGTTACTCTCGTTTGCACAGTGTCTTGCCCCTAGGGAAGAGGATCAACGTGATAGGAAGAATCATAAGACTGCAAAAAGGAGTGGAAGAAGAATGTCAACAGCAACAAGACGAAACCAGCATGGAGGCGCTGATCATCAGAATCAACACGGTACTGAAGGAAATCGTCACGGAATTCGGGAAAAACATAACAGAAACTGAGAACCATACAGAAAACGAGAATAACAACAACAGCAGAAATGGACAAGAACATTAAGATATTACAAATCAACATTCAGTCTATCAGACCAACAGACAAAAGAGAAGAGTTAGAGTTTTTCCTGAATACGGAGGACATAAAAATAGCCTGCCTCCAAGAAATATGGCTAAAAGAAGGAGAATCATTTAGGATGAGAGGATACACATTGGTGAGCAAACGAAGGACAGAAGGATACGGAGGAGTAGGGATTTTGATAAAGGACGGACTGGATTTCGAACCGCTCAACATCAGGACGTTTCACCCATTAGAAACAATAGCGGTCAAAATCACAAACCTAGACCAACCACTAATAGTGATCTCGGTCTATGCGCCGCCCGATACATCCATAACTAAACAGGTAGAAAGCAAACTGACAGAATTCTTTGAAACCGTGGAAACAATAACCGAGGAGATGATAGTGGCCGGGGACTTCAATGCGCACCACGCAATGTGGGACGAAAGTAGGAGAGAACAGGGAAGAGCATGCAGTAAAGGGAAGACCATCGCAACCGCCTTGGAAACCTCAAAACTCTGTGTCATCAACGACGGAACAACGACCACTATCCCGAGGATCGACAGCAACGCGTCAGCGATAGACTTGACGTTAGCAACGAGAGGAATAGCTAACAAAACAATCTGGGAAGTCGAAGATCAATCTTTTGGAAGTACCCATCTGGCCATCAAAATGAGCGTGCAGTTAAGGATTCCGATAGCAGAAGTGAGGACTACAAAGGTCAACGTTACGAAAGCTATAGAAGAATTAAATACTATTCAACCACAATTTATATACGATCTAGAAGAGCTCCAAACAGTATTCGAAGAAGTGATAGAAAAATCTAGCTACATCGTCAAAAATAAAAAGGCTAATTACTTGAAACGCTGGTGGAATGACGAGATACAAGAAGCATACAATCACAAAAGAGAATGTCTGAAAAACTACAACAAACAAAAAACCCTAGGAAACCAACTAGCCTTCAAAAAAGCTCAAGCAAATCTGAAAAGGTTGATACGCAGGGAAAAAAGAAAGGACACTCATGAACTACGGGCAAAAATTGACAAAGACACACCTATCAGCCAGCTTTGGAACATAGTAAGAGGAGTTAACGCAGCGCTCACAGGAAGAAAAACGGCATCGCAACACGTAGTAGAAACACAAACAGCGAGACAATATCTGGACAACATCTACAAAGAACCGATCAGCAGACTACCAGAACCAACACACACAAGTCAGGAGCAGGACGAAAAATTTGACGATCCTATCACAACAGAAGAGTTCGATAGAGTGGTTCTTAACAAAAAAGACCACTCAACACCAGGTATGGACCAAATATCCTACAAAATGCTCAAAAACATAAGACGGGATTTACTACTGGAAATATACGAGAAGCTTAACTACGCGTGGAAAAACAAAATCATTCCGGAGAAATGGAGAGAGATCAAAATCATACTCATTCAGAAGGCGAACTACCCTCCTTCGGAAGTTGCAGGAAAAAGGGGAATAGCACTGCTCAGCGTACTACTGAAATCGATTAATGGGGCAGTAAAAAACAGGCTGTACGACTTCTTGGAAGAAAACGACTTGCTCCCAACACTTTCATTCGGCTTCAGAAAACACAGGTCTTCAACAAGCTGCGTCAACTACGTAGTCAACCTAGCAAGTAAAGCTAAAAAGGACAAAATGGGATGCATAGTTGTTTTCATGGACATATCCAAAGCCTTTGACTGTGTAAATGTAGGAAAGCTGATGGAACAAATAAACGAGATGAAAATTCCAAGCGGGATAGCAGAATGGCTGTACGAGTACCTAAAAAGCAGAAAAATCATAATACAAACACCAGACGGACCAGAAACGAGGGAAGTAAACCAAGGACTACCTCAGGGCTGTCCTCTGTCACCCGTGCTGTTCAACATATATACAGCAAAGCTTCACGAACACGCCAATCCGAGCGATGGTATACACCTAGTACAGTTCGCGGATGATTTCGCAGCAATAATCATAGGAGAAGAGGGAACAGTACAATCGAAAGCAAACTGTTTTCTAAAAACAATAAGCGAAGATCTAGAAAAACTAAACCTGCAAATCAGCCCAAACAAATGCGCAACGATCAACTTCGGAAAGACAGCAGATGAGAAAATAAACATAAAAGTAAAGAATCACAAAATAGAAGTTGTAAGGGTACACAAATATCTAGGGTATGTCTTGGATAAATCTCTGAAACACAGGAAACACATAGAATATGTAAAAGAAAGAGCAGAGAAAAATCTGAACATCGTAAAGCTAATCTCAACAAGAAATAGTCCGGCAAACCCAGAGACGGTCATCAAAATAGGAGATGCATTAGTCAAGTCTCGACTAGAGTACGGAGCAGCAATATATGGTAACGCAGCAACCACAAACAAAAAGAAGATAGAAACGGTACTGAACGCGTACGTAAGATCAGGGATGAGGTACCTAAGAACCACACCAATCAACGTGCTTCTAGCAGAATCAGGACAGACCCCAATGGTAGATAGAGTAGAACTCCTAACTCTTCGCGAAGTCATCAAGGCAAAATACTACAGAGACCCGAACCTGAAATTCATCAGGGACAAACTCGACCATCAAACAGATCCAGGGACATATTATGCGTTGCGCGAAAATTTTTGAGCGCGAGAGCTCATATACCTCCGCCAGTACGGTAAATCGTGTTGGTGTTTTCGGCGCAGTATTCTTTGGCCCATTCGCGCACTTTTTGTAAAAGACACCATAACGATTAAACGTACGAGCGGAGGTCTATCAGCGATTTTGCACCATTTTCGCTCTCTATTTTCTTGCAACGGATAATATATCGCAGAGATAGCAGAAGAACATGTAGAGATAATCAGCCAAATGAAAGCACAAAGCGAAACAATTCTAGAAGACAGGAAAAAGTGGCAAAAATTGAAAATCACAACCGAGATAGATAAGCAAATGGGAAGAAAGGACCAAACGGACAAACAAATACTAAAAGCAAAAACCTTGGAGCTTTTGGACAAAAAATACAGAGGACACCACAAAATCTACACCGACGCATCAAAAACACAAAATGGAACAGCGATAGCAGTGTATGACCCGCAGGAAAACTTCAGAATCTCGAAAACAATAAACAACAACTTCAGCATCACAAACGCAGAGTTGCTGGCAATAAGAGAGGCTGTCCGATACGCGAAACAAAAACAGAAAGAAAAAACAGTAATCCTCACCGACGCAAAAAGTGCATGCGAAGCACTGAAAAACGTAGACAAGACACGATCAAACTATTTGGTGTACGACGTATATCAAGATAGTATAAACACGAACCTGACCATTCAGTGGATACCGAGCCACATAGGAGTTGAGGGAAACGAAGTAGCAGATCGGGAAGCGGTAGAAGCCACAAAAAACAAGCAAGATAGTCACGATAGCCTGACACTAGGAGACACGTTGAAACTAGCGAAAAGGGAAGTCTGGGGAAAATGGACCAGGAAATACAAACTACAATCCGAGGAGAAAGGAGCATACCACTACCAAATAGCCGACGAACCACTAAAGAAAATTTGGAGCCAACAAACAGGACTGACAACTCAAGAGCAAATAACGATCGCAAGGATAAGGTCAGGGCACTGCCTAACAAAGGATAGGAAACGAGCCTGGAAATGGGAAGACAACGAACTATGTGACAAATGCAACGTGACGGAAAACATAGAACATATTCTATACAAATGCGTCAAATTCGCCAAACAAAGAAAGAAATACGACATACTACAAAATAATAAGCCATTAACTAACATACTAAAACAAAACGCCTTAAAAGAACTTAAAGCTATAACAAAGTTCTTGCAAGAATGCAAAGTTAAAATATGAAGCTATCTATGTACAAGCTAAGCAAGGGGCCTTCCGCAAATACCGGAGACACCCGATACCAACACACCGCAAACCGACCAATAAATCGCCCCACCGAATGACGAATCACCAACGAGCAAAGGAAACACAACACCCAAAAACACGCCCGAAACAAACACCAAAGAGCGAGATGGATCAACTAGGTCCGAGCTCTCCACCAAGAAGTGGAAACGTCAAAAAAAAAAAAAAAAGAAATGACGGAAGTTTAGAATGGTTAATCCTCAAACAATCCCCAAAAATCGAAAAATATATTAACAATGGATCTATCGAACCGTTGTCGCGGGTGTCTTTCGAACGACGAGGACACATTGCGTCCGCTGGAGAACGCTCCAACGGCAAAAATGTTCGAAGATTGCGTCGGACTAAAGGTAAAAGGTGACGAATTTTCAGACTTATGTTTTTGATTCTCGTCCATGATTGTAGTTATCAACCGGACCCGGTCTGCCAAGGAATATCTGCGGAACGTGCTACGGGAAATGCACATCCTGGAGTAAGTTCAAACAACAATGCTTGGAAACGGATGCTCTGCTGCAGTTTAAGTTTGAACATCTGAAAAAGACCGAGCCATCGGTTGTTGATGATAAAGAGGTTGTGGAACCTGAAGATGATGAAGTACAACCAATTGCTGATAGAGGTCTGGAAAACAACGGCGAAGAATCTCCTGAAACGATAGTAGAAAAGGAAAAGGAACTCGAGGAAGAAGAGTACGAAATTGTTGCACCAGAACAAATCGAAACGGGTGTTGAGGAGATCCAGGAGAATGATGAACAAGATATGAATCAGGAGATAGAAATCGAAGTAACTGATGGCGATCCAGATGACGAAGAGTATGACGTTAAGGCAACTGTTGTAGAAGAGTTCTACTTATCGGAAGAGGAACAAACAGTACATGACACGGGGGAAGACATTGAGGAGGAAATTGTACAAGAAGAAGTTGTCAGCGTGGAGAATAGCGAACAACAGGTTGTTGGGAAAAGGATGGATATCAGCTGTGATAAATGTAGCATGCGGTTCCGTAGTGCCGAGCGCTTCGAAGCACATCAGCGGGAGCATCAAGGGCTGAAGCCGGAAGTTTGTAAGGTGTGTAGTGATGAATTCAATAGTGCTAGGGCTCTTTGGCGCCACATGAACAAGCACGGAGATGTCAAGAAGCATGTTTGTAAGGAATGCGGAAAATGTTACAAGTTTGCGACATCTTTGACGCTGCATCGAAAGACGCATCGCGATGAAAAGTTGCACATCTGTGACACATGTGGCAAATCATTCGTCAGAGCTCATGGTCTGAAAAGCCATCTTCTGACCCATGTAAATGAAACTCCATTCGAATGTGACAAATGTCAGAAGCAGTTCAAAAATCTCACTATGCTACGGAATCACGTAGTTCGAGTTCACGAAGCAATCAAGAACTTCATCTGTTCAGAATGCGACAAACCATTCGCCACGGGAGCCGAGCTGAAGATTCACCAACGAAGCCACACGAACCAAAGGCCTTTCAAATGCTCCAGTTGCAACAAAGCTTTCAAAACCCAGAGTCATCTCTCCGTCCACTTTCGGGCGGCCCACACAAGCGATCGGCCGTACGTATGCGAAATTTGTCCGCGCAAGTTTGCCCACAGTAAAGTTCTGAAGCAGCATCGACTCACCCACGCCGCTGAAGGCCCATGGAAGTGTCATATTTGTGAAAAGACCTTTCGGCAAAGGAAAACTCTAATAGGCCATATGAGTCAACATGAACGCGCGAGTCCAATCGATGAGTTTATTATTGAATCTGTGGTAAAACTTCCAGAAACATTGACAACATTAGAATAAACAGTAGAAATTAAAAGCTTATAACATTGTCAGGTACTTATTTGTCGATTCATTTATAAAGGTTGACGAAATGTAAAGAGGGGACACCTCTGTAATAGGAGTGGTCATCAGCCGAAAGAAATGTACAAAATTTAGTCAAAGTTAGTTACCTTTAATCTCGTCCAGGAACATCTTGCATTTCTTCTTCAACACTTTGGCTGCCTCCACGAAAATGATATCCGGTTTGAGCGCCCCCAAAGACTCCACGTTGTAGATGAAGTGGTTCCTCACCCGGCTCAGCGTTACCGCATCAGCAATCTGCGGGTAGCGGTACACGTTCCGACTGCAGCTGTCATACCGTGCGTCCTTCACGTAAGCCTGGTCATCCTTGTCGATTTCGATGACGCCCGGAGAGAAGCACTTCTGCAGCAGGAGAGCATCCCTTCCCACGACCGGTCGATTCAGACGGATTTCCGGCAGCAGACGGTATGAAGCAGTTGCCACCGGAGAGAACTTGGCATGATCTTTACCGATTCCCTTCATGGCAAACAATTTGATATCGAATTCGTGCCCTGGCCTCATTTTACTAATCAGGATATCATCATCGATAGGTCCGACGTCGGCTTCCTTGTAGATAGAGGCCTGATTTCCCACCGGAATCCACTTGATCTGCCCGGAGTAGATGCTGTGATTCTTGTACATGTTGTCGTTGTTTGTGATCTCGGTGGAATCCTTGTTCTTCTTAGTGCACTTCACTTTTAGCTCAAACTCCAACGTATCCAATGCATTGGGCGGATCGTTTTCATTCGTTTTATACTCGAAAAGCCTCGGATCGGCCTTCAGCGGAATCAGACCCAGTCGGTGAGCCAGAACTTCGTCCTGGATTATCGAAGTATTGTTGTAAATATGCACCTTTTCTATTGCCATGCTAGGCACTTCGCTGAGCATCAACCTCCGGAAGGCGTTGGCGATTGCCGGGTTCACGCCGATCATGTCAAACTCCAGCTCGTTTTCCTCGTACCGAACGATTACGATTTGCAGCTGCTTCTTAAATCGCTCAAAATCCCACAATTCGTCCGACAAACCGTAATCGTTGGCATCCTGCTTCAGCTTGTACTCATCCAAGTAGATTCTAGGCTTTTGCGATAGATTTTCCATCGCTTCGGGCATTTTTTTAACAATTTTCCGCGAATAAACACAAAAATTTCACGTGCTTTAATTCGCGCGTGCCGAACACAGCTAGAAATTTTGGAAATTTTGTAAACACGCGACGATTACCTAAACTTCGTGTCTCGAAACCCGAAGTTACTCGAATATAAAATGACAACTCCAATGCGAAGCACGCAGCCAAATACGCGTTATTTCAAGAATAAAAAGCAATGAAATATTTCAAATCTACAAATACACGGAAAAAAGTACATATTGAAGATTTACCGGCTACTTCAGTATTTAACAAATTTTGAAAACGACGTATAATCAATAGTCCATTTTACGAGCCGATTTTATGAATGAATTTTGACAGGAGGTAGCGTCCAATAACCCGTGAAAATCAATATCATCATCAACATTGTTGTCACTTCGTGAAATGGCTCATGGTGTAGCATTGATTATACCGTAGACGTTCGATAAGTGCAACATGTTTACGTTTCAGTTACCGAATGAAATTCGCTAACTGCAACGACTGACAGGACGCAGCCAGAATGCACTCAAAACATCTTTTTTTGAATGAATGAAAGACTCAAAAACATCGCATTGCAGCTGTAGTGCATCTGAAAAACATTGCAACTCTGTTGACGTTTCGTTTTTGACAGATAGCGGTGCGATAACTGCAAAATTGTTGCACTTAGCGGACTTGCAGTTAAAAAGCATTGCAGTTTGCACCGAGCGAACGTCTACTGTACGTCGTTTTCAAAATTTGTTACTGACTTGTATTCTACCCAACCCACTGACAGGCATTGTTGTCAACTCTATTTTGTTTCAACGGCCCCAAAATGTGCAGGTCAAACGAAATTGGGCACCTAATGCCACTATTGTCACTCCATGTTATCAACCCCATGAAACGGCTGTCATCCACATACAACTGGATTGAAGCCAAAAATATGGTGCTGGACAGGGGGAGCGACACTAGTTTTGCCAAGCCAAAAAACCTCAAAAAAAGCTGAAAAAAGCTCAAAAAAGTCGCTAAAACCCACAAAAGTTTTGCGGGTTTTGCCGGGTTTTTTCGACTTTTTTTGGCTTTTTTTGGGGTTTTTCGTCTTGGCAAAACTAGTGTCGCTCCCCCCGGTGCTGGACGTGGTGCTGATTTGAATCGGCGGTTGCATAAGGCTGAAAACAGGCCAAACATGTCTAAAGGTCCAATCTGCAGAAGAGAGGCATTCTTTGGTTTCCCCACATCTTTCATTAATATCTCAGCTGTTTATTTGTATTATGATTGTTTCCTTGCATTGAATGATGGTCAAAACAATCGTCTTTTGATTTGTACTGTAAAAATAGTTGCAAAGTGTACCATTACATTGCAATAATTGAAAGAGAAAGTGAACAAAGATCAAGGGGAATGACATATCCTTTTCTAACCGGAATATCCGCATTTATCCGTTTCTAACCGTCGCTAACCGTTGCTAAGCGAGCTGCTAAGTGAGCAGCAGTTAGACACGGTTAGCGACGGTTAGAAACGGATAAATGCGGATATTCCGGTTAGAAAAGGATATGTCATTCCCCTTGACAAAGATAGCCTCTCAAATGCAGATAGGACCTATTGAAATGTTTGGCCTGAAAACACAGTGATTTTTTCTGTTGGACAAGGGGAATGACATATCCTTTTCTAACCGGAATATCCGCATTTATCCGTTTCTAACCGTCGCTAACCGTGTCTAACTGCTGCTCACTTAGCAGCTCGCTTAGCAACGGTTAGCGACGGTTAGAAACGGATAAATGCGGATATTCCGGTTAGAAAAGGATATGTCATTCCCCTTGCTGTTGGAGCAGGTGCGACATCAAGGGGAATGACATATCCTTTTCTAACCGGAATATCCGCATTTATCCGTTTCTAACCGTCGCTAACCGTTGCTAAGCGAGCTGCTAAGTGAGCAGCAGTTAGACACGGTTAGCGACGGTTAGAAACGGATAAATGCGGATATTCCGGTTAGAAAAGGATATGTCATTCCCCTTGTGCGACATTCAAATTTAATTGACTTTAGTGTTGTTTTAAATGGGCTAAATGTACTGTCATACTTGTGCATCTTGTATATTTAACAAAGAATACCCAACCTATTGAACAATATGTGGAAATGATCGTTTTTCGATCACGAATTTATCTTCGCACGACAAAGTTCGCTTCCGCACGTAGCAGATTGGTCAGCAGACTGAAATTTCGTAAACAAACCCGTGGCGCCCCACCAAAGTGTCACCAAGCATTTAGTCGCATCGTGCTAGGGGCGCGGGTTCGATTCCCGCCCAAGCTGTCAGGAAAAGTTTTCGACTGTGCCACTGGGCGTTGCATGCTAGTCCGTTGTCTAGTGAGGTGCTTCCTTCAAAGAGCTTAATAGCTCACTGGAAGTGCTAAGCGTGTCCGTGTCTTTTTTTTTTAAAGGCGGCGGCTTCAAGAACTGACGCTTTCTTCAGGGGGTTGCATGTTATAGCTTGTATAGTCTATTTTACGAGCCGATTTTATGAACGAATTTTGACAGGAGGTAGTGTCTAATAACCCGTGAGAACCAATATCATCATCAACATTGTTGTCACTTCGTAAAATGGCTCATAGGCGTGTCAATGACGTGATTCTACCGGTCGCTTCAGTATGGCTTCCAAGCATTTTTATGAATGGAAATTTGACAGGAGGTGGCGTCCTAACCCGTGAAAATCAATATCATCATCAACAATGTTGTCACTTCGTAAAATGGCTCATTGGCGCTGGACCAAGGGGAATGACATATCCTTTTCTAACCGGAATATCCGCATTTATCCGTTTCTAACCGTCGCTAACCGTTGCTAAGCGAGCTGCTAAGTGAGCAGCAGTTAGACACGGTTAGCGACGGTTAGAAACGGATAAATGCGGATATTCCGGTTAGAAAAGGATATGTCATTCCCCTTGCGCTGGACAAGGGGAATGACATATCCTTTTCTAACCGGAATATCCGCATTTATCCGTTTCTAACCGTCGCTAACCGTGTCTAACTGCTGCTCACTTAGCAGCTCGCTTAGCAACGGTTAGCGACGGTTAGAAACGGATAAATGCGGATATTCCGGTTAGAAAAGGATATGTCATTCCCCTTGGCGCTGGACTAGGTTCAGTAAACTCGTTCAAAACCTGGTATTCTCAATTTAGTTGAAAATCGGAGTTTTCGACTAGCGAAGTTGGATTTTTTCTCCAAATCCATGCGTCGGACCTGACTTCGGAAGTGGTGCGCTGTATATAGTAAACCTGGTCCGCTATACAGCGCACCACTTCCGAAGTTAGATCCGACGCATGGATTTGGAGAAAAATCCAACTTCGCTAGTCGAAAATTCCGTGATTCAACTGCACGGACAATATTACGCATTGCGCGGTTATAAGTGCGACCTCGAGTGCGACGATGAAGTGCGGAATCTCAAATAAAAGTACGATTTTGCATCAGATCGTTCCGTTGTCTTCACCGCACTTATTCATTAACTCGTGATGAATAAGTGCGGTGAAGACACCGGAACGATTTGATGCAATATCGCACTTTTATTTGAGATTCCGCACTTTGTCGCAGTCCAGTTAGCAATGCAATAAACTATATTGCTTTTTTTGCACCGTATTCGACCCCCTGCAGAAATTTTTTGTCACACCACAATATGTTCCCACCAGTTTCAGCATACATTGGTTCGTTTCACTGCTAGAAATTTTAAGCGTAGGTTACACTTTTTGGGTGGTGCATGGAATAATCGGTTTGTTTACTTGCTACTTTCCTTGGTGTTTGACGTGTGAACAAATATTTTATGCCATGTTCAGACTACAGAGTTATATCATGATACAAGCAAAGTGATATTACAATATCACGAAACCGTTCACACTGGGCTTTAGGTGATATTGCTTGACAGGTGATATTCAGATGTAAACATGTTTACAATTCTTCATCTTTTTCATTTCCACTTTGTTTTATCCCGTGTTTTTCTACATCAGACAATTTGTTTTGAAATGTTCTGGTTATTAGTGTTGTGGATTTTTAGCCGGAACCTAGGCCGGAACCCAGATCCACGCGCGGAACCTACACTGCAGAATTCACATCATCAGCTGCCAGAGCAACGACGTGATGTGGACATTTAACTGCTCTGAGACGCCTAGAATGTCTTACAACTGAATGAATACTACTGTGGCCAAAAAAAAGGTATTCGCATGAAGCTTCGGATCAAGCTACCGGAATCCTTGTTGGATGTGTTCTTTTTTATATGCTTCCTCTGGCAATTCACTTTGGAGTACCCTCCAAAATTTCGTAGTGCTCTGAAAATTCCCTCTGCAGATTATGCAAGGAATCCATTTAACAATTTCTCGACGATTTTTATCTGGCAAATCCTGCAGGAGTTTCCTTTTGAGAATCCTACAAGGAATAGCTATGAGGGTTCCTTTCAGAGACTCCTCAATCTTCGGTGAATCTTTCAGGAGTACCCTCTTGGGATTCCTCTAGTAATTAATTCCAGCATTCTCCCAGGAATTAATTCCAAAGATTTATCAAGGAATTACTCACGGGAAGAAATCCTTCGGTGCTGCCCCCAGCAATTTCGCTTGGAGATTTATTTAGCAGCTTCAGAGATACCTCCAGGAATTCCCGAAGATTTTTCCAGGAATCCTTTCCGGGGTTTCCTCCACGAACTTGTTTTCGGAGATTTCTTCCGAGTTCCCTCTGCAGATTCACACAGCGATCAATTTGAAAATTTTTCTGGGAATTCAATCTGGCGAGGACTTCTAGCGGACCTCCTAGGGATTCCTGCAGGAATTCCTTCCGGGGATTCATCCAGGAGTTTCCTCTGGGGATTCTTCAAGGTGTTACCTCTGGGCGCTCATCCAGAAGTTTTTGCTGGGGATTCTTCCAGGAGTTCCCTCTCTGGATTCCTGCGAGAGTTTTCTCTGGGCGTTCCTCCAAAAAAAAATCTCTGAAGATTCCCCAAGGAGTTCCCTCTGGATTTTTTTTTCTTGAAGTTCCCTCTGCGGATTCCTCTAGAAGTTCTCTATGGGGATTCCTCCAGATGTTCCATCTGAAAATTGCGCTAGAAATTCGTTCTGTGGATTCCGCCAGGATCACTTTCTGGATATTACTCCAGGAGTTCACTCTGGGGATTCCTCCAGAAGCTCCCTTTGAAGATTTCTCCAGAAGTTTCCTCTGGGGATTCCTTAAAGAATCAATTCAGAAATTCCTTCAAGGATCTTTTCACGGATTTAAAGGATTCCTTCAGGACTTCTTTCAAGAATTCCTTCATTAATTCTTTCAGGAGTTCCTTCGAGAATTGTTTCTAGGTTTTCTCTAGGAATTCCTTCAAGAATTCTTTTAGAATTTTTTTCAAGGAGACATCCAGGAATTCCATCAATATTTTCCATCAAATTCCTTCCAAGATTTCTTATAGGATTCCTTCAGGAATACCTTCAAGGTTTCTTTTACGATACCTTTCAAGGTTGCCTTCTAGGATTCCTTTAGAATTCCTCCAGCAGTTTTGCTAAGGATTCCTTTATAATTTTTTTTTCAAGGATGCCTTTAGGAATTCCTTCAAGGATTTCTTTAGGAATTCCTTCGAGAAATTCCTTCAAGGATTCCTTCAGCAATTCTTTCAGAAATTCCTTCAAGGATTCCTTCAGAAATTCCTTCAAGGATTCCTTCAGGAATTCCTTCAAGGAATCTTTCAGGAATTTACTCAAAGGTTCCTTCAAGGAATTCTTCAAGATTTCTTCAGGAATTTCTTCAGATACCCCATCAAGGATTAATCCATGAATTCTTTTGGAAATTCCTTCAAGAATTTCTCTAGGAATTCCTTATAGGTTTCCTTCAGGGATTATTTCAGGGATTCCTTCAGGATTTTCTCCAGGATTCCTTCAGGGTTCCTTCAGCAGTTCTGTTAAGGACTATAAATTCATTCAAGAAATGCTTTTGGAATTCCTTTAAGAAATTCTGTAGGAGTGCCTTCAAGAATACCTTCAATGATTCATTCAGGAATTCTTTCGAGGATTCCTTCAAAAATTTCTTCAGGAATTCCCAAGGGGAATGACATATCCTTTTCTAACCGGAATATCCGCATTTATCCGTTTCTAACCGTCGCTAACCGTTGCTAAGCGAGCTGCTAAGTGAGCAGCAGTTAGACACGGTTAGCGACGGTTAGAAACGGATAAATGCGGATATTCCGGTTAGAAAAGGATATGTCATTCCCCTTGGGAATTCCTTCTACGATTCCTTAAGGAATTCCTTCAAGGATTCATTCAAGAATTCCTTCAAGGACTCCTTCAGGAATTCTTTCAAGGATTCCTTCAGAAATTCCATCAAGGATTCATTCATGAATTCTTTTGAAAATTCATTCAAAGATTTCTCCAGGAATGCCCTGAAGGATTTCTATAGGAATTCTTTTAGGGATTCCTTTAGGAATTCTTCCGAGGATTCATTCAGGATTCTTTCAGCAGTTCTGCTAAGGATTCCATTACATAAGTGACCCGATTTTGTCAGCCCCTTTTCGGAACACATTTTTTGCTCTCTTCAAAAACTTAAACAGTTTTTCAAACTTTTTATCCCTGTATCAATTGCCTAAAATGTGACCGTAAGATAATGAGAGCAAAAAGATTGCCGCAAAATGTGGCTGACAAAATTGGGTCCTTACTGTATAAGTTCATTCAAGGATTGCTTTAGGAATGCCTTCCAGATTTATTTGGAAGTGAGTGCCTTCAATGATTCTTTCAGAAATTTCTACAAGGATACAGTAATTTCTTTAAAGATATCTTTATGAATTCCCCCAAGAATTCCTTTACAAATTCCTTCAGGAATTGCCTTCAGGGTTTTTTCAAGAATTCCATCAAGGATTTCTTCGAGAATTCCTTCAAGGATTCCTCCAGGAATTCCTTCGAGGATTTTTTCAGGGATTCCTTCAAGGATTCCACCAGGAATTCTTTCTAGGATTCCTCAAGAAATTCCTTCAAAGATTCCTCCAGGAATTCCTTCGAGGATTTCTCCAGGAATTCCTCCAAGGATTCCTTCAGAAAGTCCTTCAAAGATTCTTCCAGGAATTCCTCCGAAGATTTTTTCAGGAATTCCTTCGAGGATTTCTCCAAGAATTTAGAGAAGACATTTATCAGAAATTAATTCAAATATTACTTCTGGAGTTCAGTTAAAAATTCCTTCAGGAATTCCTTCGACGAGTCCTTCAGGAATTAAGTTTTTATATTTAGATATTTATTTTTATTTTTCAGAAGTTTCTTTAAGGACTCCTTCAAATATTCCTTCAGGAATTCCTTCAAGGATTCCTTTAAGAAAGCTCTCAATGGTTTCTTTAGAAATTCCTACAAGGATAGCCTCAGTAATTCCCTTAAGGATATCTTCAGAAAGTTTCTAAAAGACCCTTAAAGGAATTTCTAAAGGAATTCTTGTATGAATTTCTAAAGGAATTCTTGAATGAATTCCTGAAGAAAATCTTTAAAAAATCATGGAGGAATCCTTGAAGGAACCACTTGAAGGAATTCCTGGAGGAAACTTGAAAAGGATTCCTAGAGGAATCGTTGCAGGAATTTCTAAGGGAATCCAGGAAGAACTTCCAGGAGATGATCGGAGGAATTCCTAGAGAAACCTATGAAGGAATTTCTGGAGGAATCCTTGAAGGAATTCCTTGAGAAATCCTCAAAGGAATTGCTGGAGGAATCCTTGACAAAAATACTGGAAGAATCGTTGAAAAAAATCCTTGATAAGTCCCTGAAGGAATTCTTCAAATTCTTGAAGGAGTTCCTGAAGAAATTCTTGAAGGAATTCCTGGAGAATCCTTGAAGGAAGTCCAGAAGAAATCCTTGAAGGAATTCCTGAAGAATTCCTTGAAGGAATTCCTGGAGAAATTCTTGAAGGAATTCCTGGAGGGATCCTTGGAAAAATTTTGAGGAATTTCTGGAGGAATTTCTGGAGGAATCTCAGAGAAAATTCTTTAAGGAATCCTTGAACAATTTCCTGGAGGAATCCTAAACAGAATTCCTGGAGGAATCCTTGAAGGAATTCCTGAAGAAATCTTTGAAGGAATTCCTGTTGAAATCCTTGAAGGAATTCCTGAAGAAATCTTTGAAGGAATTCCTGGAGGAATTTTAGAAAGAATTCCTTATGGAATCCTTAAAGGAATTCGTGGAGGAATCCTTGGAGAAATTTCCGGAGGAATCCTTAAAGGAGCTCTTGGGGGAATCTTTGGAGGAATTCCTGGAAGAATCCTTGAAGGAATTCCTGCAGAAATCCTTGAAGGATTTTTTGAAGAAATCTTAGAAGGAATTCCTTGAGGAATCATTGAAAGAATTCCTGGAGGAATCTTTAGAGGATCTTTTGGTGGAATCTTTGAAAGAATTTCTTAAGGAATTCTTGTAGGAATTCCTGGAGGAATCCATGAAGAAATTCCTGGAGGAATCTATGGAGAACTTTCTGGAGGAATCCTTGAAGGATTTTTTTGGGGGAATCGTTGGAGGAATTCCTGGAGGAATCCTTGGAGAATTCCTAGAGAAATCCTTGAAGGAATTTCTGAAGAAATCATTGAAGGAATTCCTGGAGGAATCGTTGAAGGAATTCCTGGAGGAATCCTTGACGGAATATCTGGAGAAACCCTAGAAGGAATTTCTTGATGAATCCTTGAAGGAATTCCTGGAAGAATCCTTGAAAGAACTTCCGAAGGAATTCCTGGAGGAATCCTTGTAGGAATTTCGGGAGGAATCCTTTGAGGAATTCCTGGAGGGATCCTTGCTGGAATATCTGGAAGATTTCTGGAGGAATCCTTGAAGGAACTTCTGGATGAATCCTTGAAGGAATTTTTGCAAGAATCCTACAAGGAAGTCCTGCAAGAATCATTGAAAGAATTTCTGGAGAAATCTTTGAAGAAACTCCTGGAGGAATCCTTGAAAGAATTTCTGAATAAATCCTCAAAGGAATTCATGGAGGAATCCTTGTAAGATTTTCTGGAGGAATCTTTGAAGGAATTCCTTGAGAAATCCTCAAAGGAATTCCTGGAGGAATTTCTGGAAGGAATTATTGGAGGATTCTTTGCAGAAATTCCTTGAAAAATCCTTGAAGAAATATCCGAAGAAATCATTGAAAGAGTTCATTCCAAAAGGAATTTATTAAGGAAACCTTGAAAGAGTTTATAAAGGAATCCTTGAAGAAATTTCTGGAGGAATCCTTGATGGAATTCTTGGTGAAATCCTTGAAGGAATTCCTGAAGAAATCTTTGAAGGAATTTCCGGAGAAATCCTTGAAGGAATACCTAGAGGAATCTTTAGAGAAAATTTTGAAAGAATCTTAGAAAGAATTCCTTAAGGAATCCTTGAAGCAATTTCGGGAGGCATCCTTGAAGAAGTTTCTGGAAGTTCCTTGAAGGAATTTCTTGGGGAATCGTTGTAGAAATTCCCGGAGGAATCCTTTAAGGAATTCCGGGAAGGATCCTTGCTGGAATATCTGGAAAAATCTTTGAAGGAATTTCTGGAAGAGTCCTTGAAGGAATTTCTGGATGAATCCTTGAAGAAATTTCTGCAAGAATCCTAGAAGGAAGTCCTGCAAGAATCATTGAAAGAATTTCTGGAGGAATCTTTGAAGGAACTCCTGAAGGAATCCTTGAAATTATTCCTGAATAAATCCTCGAAGGAATTCCTGGAGGAATCCTTGAAGGATTTGTCGGCTTTGTCCATTTTTCCCAATATTTATTGAAATCTACAGGACACTTTTACTCAACACAACTTTTTCAATATTTCACTGCACTCTGGTACTGAACACATCTGTTCTCGATCACGTCTATCTCCAAACTCAGGCCTTCACGATCGATCATTGAGTTGTCCAAAAAAAGTCTCACGAAACCTACTGCAAGCCTATCCGTATATGTGAGAACAAAAGATGTTTACAAAGTTCTTACAGATAGATTAACACGGGAAATCTGAACACAAACCACTACCACACAGGAATTTGGATTGGTCAATGTTTCTCGATCTTTTCGTACCGCCAACATCCTGAGCGACGGAAACTTTTTTCCGTCTTCGTCCTACCAGATCATTTTCGTGCGCTTTTGAGCTTTTTCGAGCAGTGTTTTTCGATGTTTTCCTTTATAGGTAACTTTTACCCAACTCCATCAGGAAAGCTCGTTTTTTCAGATACACGTCTATTCAAAGCTGGTCAGTTATTCATATTCTTACGCGATAAATTATTAAATGTTATAATCAACATATTTTCTCTACAGGATTTGCTGGATGAATCCTTGAAGCCCTGCAAGAATCATTGAAAGAATTTCTGGAGGAATCTTTGAAGGAACTCCTGGAGGAATCCTTGAAATTATTCCTGAATAAATCCTCGAAGGAATTCCTAGAGGAATCCTTGAAGGATTTGCTGGATGAATCTTTGAAGGAATTGCTTGAGAAATCCTTGAAGGAATTCCTAGAGGAATCCTTGAAGGAATTCCTAGAAAAATTCTTAAAGGTATATCCGAAGAAATCATTGACAGAGTTCATGGAGGAATTCGTGAAAGAATTCCATATGGAATTTCTGAAGGAATCCTGGAAAGAATTCCTGAAGGAATCACTGAGTGAATTCTATAGAATCTTTGAAGAAATTGCTGGAAGAATCTTTGAAGGAATTCATGAAGAATTCTTTAAAGGAATTCCTAGAGGAATACTTGAAGGAATTCCTTGAGAAATTCTTGAAGGAATGCCTGAAGAAATCTTTGAAGGAATTTCTGGAGAAATCCTTGAAGGAATTCCTGGAGGAATCCTTGCTGAAATATGTGGAGGAATCCTTGAAGGAATTTCTGGAGGAATCTTTGAATAAATTCCTGAAGAAATCTTTGAATTAATTTCTAAAGGAATCCTTGAAGGAACTCCTCAAGAAATCCTTGAAGTTATTATTAAAGGAATTCGTGAAGGAATCCTACTCCTTAAAAATTCCTTGAATGAGTTATTAAAGGAACTCGAGAAGGAATCCTTGAAGGAATTCTTGAAAAAATTTCTAAAATAATCCTTGAAAAGTTTTTAAAGAAACTCTCGAAAAAATTCCGATAGGAATCTTTCAAGGAGTTTTTAAAGTAATCCTTGAGGAATTTTTTCAAGGAACCCGTGAAAAAATTCCTGAATGTATATATTGAGGAAAACTTGAATGAGTTTATAAAGGAATTCTTGAAGCAATTTATAAAGGAATCCTTGAAAAAAAATGCTGAAGGAATCACTGAGTGATTTCTTTTAAGATGTTTGTCAAAACTGCTTTCGGGGATTCTTTCAGGAATTCCTTCGAAATGCTTCCTAGTACTTCTTCAGGATTTTTTCATGAATTCCTTTAGGAATTCCCATGGGAATTCATAAAAAAAAATCCTGTAGAATTTCTTTTAGAACCGCTTCGGGAGCTCCTTTAAGGATGACTTCAAGAATTTCTTTGGGATTTTTTTCAAAGATTACTTCAGAAGTTTTTTCGAGGATTCTCTTAAGTATTTCTTTAAGAACTCTGTCAGATTTATTCAAGAATTTCTTCAAGGATTGTTTTGGGAAATCCCTTCAAATATTTCTTCAGAAATTCCATTTAGGATACCTTCAAGGATTTAATTTTCAAAAGTTCCTGCTGAAAAAAAAAACTATTACTCCTAGAATTCTCTCAAGGCTTCTCCATATATGCTTCTGACAATTCTCTCGCGGGTTTACTCAGTAATTTCTAAGGGATTTTGACCGTATGTTTTACAAGGTTCCTAAATATACTGTCCTTTAAATTTTAATAAGATTGACAAACTCCACCAGAATTTCCAAAGATTTCTTTGAAAATTCCCTTCAAAAATGTTTTGAAATATAACATATACCCCAGAAAATTATTTTAGGATTTCCTTGATAACCATTCTAAAAAGATGCCTTTAAATGATTCTTCAAGTTTTTCTCCTTTGATTACCTACTTCTTAAAATTTACAATAAAAAATCCTACAAGAACTTCTCCAAGGGTTCTTTGAGAAAATCTTTCAAAGATTCTTCCACGATTATTCTCTTCAAAATATTAGGATTCGAGACATTTTTCCAAGGCTTTCTCCAGGAGTTCTTCCATGGATTCCTCCAAAGATTTTGGCAGGAATTCACTTAAAGAGCTATCTAGAAATCTCAATGACTTCTTCCAAGAATTCTCCAAAGATTCAATGTTTATCCATGATCCAAGATTCCCTATGAAAACTTCTCCAAGAATTCCTTCTAGGAATTCCCTCTGGAGATTCCTGCGGGAGTTCCCTGTGGCAATTCCTCCGGGAGTTCCCTCCAGGAGTTTCTGCTGAGAATTCTACCAGAAGTTTTATCTACGTATTCCAACTAGGAGTTTCCTCGGGGGATTGCTCCACAGGTTTCTTCAGAAGTTTTCTCTGGTGATTCCTCCAGGAGTTCCCTCTGAGGATTCCTCCAGGAGCTCCTTCTGGAAAAAATCACAGATGCTCTTTTTAGACTTGCTAGAGAAATCACAAGAAGAATCATTGCATATTTGCAGTAGTTCCTGATCGAATGTGTAGAATAATTCACGTAAACAAAAGCGAATAAAAAAGTTTATTTGGAATTCTGCTTGGTACATTGAGTTTTTTCTTCATATCACACTTATTTGTGGGTTTTTTAACTAGGTACGCACACAACACAAACACACATAACTAGGATTAGTGGGTAGTTAGATAGGTGGACATCTTCCGGATAGTTAACTAATATTCCACCAATTGGTTTGCTTTTTGCTGCTTGGTAATCTACTAGCCACAGGCACGCGTCACCATCACGGAATGCCTCTCATACGGCTGATAATTTCACCAAACGATTCGCTCTCGAAGACGGAGATGCTGTTGGAGAAAACAACGGCGGTTATCGTCAGTTAACTTGCGGGGACGTCGTTCAACTTACCCGAAAATGCTGTTTGGAATTCTATCTGGGTGCTGACTGCTGATATACTTTTGCGAAATTGAACTCTGGCCGCAGAACATTATCGCAGCGCTCCGTTGCTGTGCGGGGAAGTGCTTGAAGTTGAAATGTGGGTTCTAGAAGAAGTTCCTCCGGCAATTGCGATGTTCTGATGATCGTGTCGCGATGTGTGACAGTCCATCGTACTATCCGGGCCACAGTAATTCCTTCCTTTCCATTGCAATTTTCCACACTCACAGGGCCTTTCGTTGTGGCCACCACTGGAGCTTCCATTAATCCGAAGCAATATTCACGGGTCCTGCTGTCTGATTTTCCGGAATAACCGCAGCGGAAGAGTTTTGCAGAAAATGAAATATTTTTGCTGCTTTTGGAGCACAATCCTCCTGATTTCGGTCAAGAAAAACAACAATAAAAACAAACTTTTCCAAATGACATTTCTGTACCTCTGCTAAATGAGCAGGAAAATTCGAGCAGGTAAAAAGCTCACCTAAAGCGCCGCCTACACCTCATGGCACGAACTTCGAGCAGGAAAAAAAAAATCCCCGCTAACTTCACATTTTTGAGCTTTTTTCCTGCTGGGTTCACAATTCTGAGCTTTTTTCCCGCTAACTTCACACGATGAGCTTTTTTCCTGCTGAGTTCACGTTTATAAACAAAAATTGAATTTAAATAGTTTTCAGCGTAAAAATCGTGCGTTGAAAGAAATTAGAATATATAGAATTAGAAACTACTATTTATAACAGGTAAGTTTGCAATGAGCGAATTATTATAATTTGTAGATTAATTTTCCTTTAGGTTCCAGATACCCGAGATATACAGAACATGATGGGTGATAATTTTAAATCGTAGGAGAAAGCAGTCAACGGTGAGTCTTCATGGGCGATACGAGCGTTGGCAAACGCGTCACCATTTTACTTCTTTTACTTAAATGAAGTCTCGACTGAGGATGAGCCTGCTTCACAGGTAATGAGTATCTACCCAAGTTATGAACTGAAAGTTGTATTAGTCAATGACCATGTTTGCATTCATATATTAGTACATAATAGCATGGAGTTATGAAAAGTGTAGGTATTAGCGTGGGACACAAAAAGACATTCTACTCCTGTGCACTTTTTGAATTCCATTTTGGCCCCATATCAACTGTGCAAAATTTCAGCTCGATCGGAGAAACTATATTTTAGCGCCAGCCGTTTTAAGTTTTCATACGATTTACTATGGCGAAAATCACTTTTCCAAAGAATAACACTAGTTTACAGCATTTTTGAACCCGGTAAGCCGATGATCATTTTTGGTGTACAATTATGCCCTGAGTTCGAAAACGTCAAGGAAAAAAATTACAGTAGAGCGGGAATTGTTTCGACTTTCCATACAAGGTTGATGATTTGAAATCAATTTTTGTGCTATTTTAAGCAAAGTCGCTCACTTCACACATCTCATTCTCCGTAATCAATGCTCCGATTGAGCTGATTTTTTTATTGTAACTCGCCTACATATGATATGTCAAATACACGTGAGAAAGATTTTTTAGATCGTTTTTTTTCTTATTGAAAAATATACATTTCTTCATATATTTTTGTAAATTGCTAAAATTTGAGGAGATCCTCCCAAAAACTCGCCAATATCTTGAATTTCATCAATCTGACGCAAAACCTGCATTCAGATGATCAAATTGTATTGTATTCAGCTCTAGATTCAGCTTTTAATTTATGGAAATAGATTTAAAATTGGTTGAACAAAACGCAAGATACTTGAATTTTAGTAAAATCCATATTTTAAAAAAATGTAAAACTCGATATTGAGCTAAAACTCAAAAACTGCTCTACTTGAAATTTTTTGAATCGTGTTTCGAAATCAGCACTAAATTCTACTCCAAAAATTTTGGTCGTTGACAAAAGTTCACGACTTTCGTTTTATTTTGTAAACTAGTGTAATCGCCACAGGTTGCCCCTTAACCCCTAAAAGTAAGTCGACGAATGATTACTGTTGGAAATTTTGCGAGGAACAAACCCTCTGAAGACCCCAAAGCGATCTAAGGCATGTTGAAAATGTTATTAGCTGAAAACCAAATGGCATGCCAACGCTGTTTAACATGTAAGGAATAACAATAAATAATAAAATCTCGTTATTTTATCGATCGGGTAAGACTTAATAACCTTTTCCACGAATGTCGCATCGCTTTGCGGTCTTCGGAGGTCTGATTCCTCGTGAAGTTATCTACATAAATCATTCAACGACTTATTTTTAGGGATCAATGAGTGACCTCAAGCGATTTTTCTTTGAAGAAGAAAATTCTCCCCATGGACTTATCCACCGATGAACCTAATTCATCGCGGTCCGAGAATTTTGACACTAGAGCGGGGCCATTCCCAATCAGAATCGTTCAATCGTTCAATTCGGTTCATCGGTGGATAAGTCCATAGACGAGTGTACCGATGAACTGAATTCATCGCGGTCCGAGAATTTTGACACTAGAGCGGGGCCGTTTCCAGTCAGAATTGAACGATTCTGATTAGGAATGGCTCCGCTCTAGTGTCAAAATTCCCGGACCGCGATGAATTTGGTTCATTGGTGGATAAGTCCATAGGGATCGTAGATCTTCAACCGTGTGCAGCCAGCGAGTTCGCGGCCGCCCACGAAGTCGCCTACCTCTACCGGGTTCTCTGCTGAATATTGTTTTCGCTATTCTTTCTTCCGACATTCGCACTACGTGTCCAGCCCACTGAAGTCTGCCGTATTTTATACGTTCCACAATATTCGCATCTACGTACACTTAGAATTAGGCCTTGTCGTTAAACTATGTAGACTCTTAGTAAGGGGACGGTTGGGTCTGGCCAAAGTCAGGGCTTCATACACATTTCAAAAACCTACAACGATAATTATTTTGCAATTAATTGACAGAAAAGATGATATTCTAAAATATCAATCACGTTCGTGTTATTTTTTTCATTTTAATGAGAAAATAGTGCTGCGCAATGTTTGGAACCATTATTTGCGTTGTGTTCCTAATTTTTGCGTACTTTCTTTGAATATATATTGCACGTGAAAACATGACTTATGAACAATTTCATACTCCCTCTCCACCATGTAGTAGATTTTGTATAGAAATTAGTAGAAAAATGTATGAACCGTAGCACTATATGGCTTTCACTTTCTGTCTACAGCGTGACGTAGTTTGTGAACAGTCCTTCATTTAGCTTTTCCGGTGGCCAAAGTTAGGGCCGATTCAAATGTGACGTCCGCCATTTTTCAGGATGTTTAGACCCCTTTTGTCACGCTTTATCGCTTACCTAATACATGGACTATCACACATTTTTTTTCGATTGGACGTTTGGTTACTGAGATATCTCTCGAAGAGTACTTATGAGTCATACTTCTAAACTTTTTAAGATTTTTGACCAAGTGTATCATAATAAATATTTCGACCGTTTGTCAATCGATTTGGATTCTCTTGGCACCAAATGAAAGCTACAGCATCCTAGTAGATCGCCCAGAAATTTTATTTTGATTGGACATTTGGTTACAGAGATATCTTTCGAAGAGTACTTCGGATTTATACAACTAAACCTTTTGAGATTTTTGACCAAAAGTATCATAATAAATATCTTAGCCGTCTGTCAACCGATTTCGGTTATCCTGGCACCAAATAAAAGCTACAACATTCTAGTAGAACCCTATACAATTTCATTAGGATTGGACATTTGGTTACCGAGATATCTTTCAAAGAGTACTTGGGAGTAATACAGGTTAACTTTTTGAGAGATTTTTGACCAAGGGTACCATAATAAATATCTCAGCCGTCTGTCAACCGATTTGGGCTCTCTAAGCACCAAATGAAAGCTACAATATGCTTGTATAAGGCCCTGAAATTTTATTTCGATTCGACATTTGATTGCTGAGATATATTACGAAGAGTATTTCAATAAATTCTTTTTTTATTACATATATTCACTTGTTATCTTGCATTTGTTTTTGACCAGTCTATGGGAAATTATTTTTCAATAAATGATGCTGACCTCATACAAATTGTATAATAGCAGGTTATTGTTTGTTTGTTTGTTTATTTATTAACGACCCTTTAATCAAAAATGATCATTCGGGTCGGAATGCGAGTTCATTAAATTAAATCTAAATCTAAATCTAAATACAAAAAATAATTCAAATTTCATTACTGTTTTCTCCGTTTCTCTCTATCGATACTCCTGCGTAACCATTTAATCCATGCGTCCATGTTATCATCGCGGTCGGGCTCGGGATCATCTTCGTCGTCTTCATTCAATTCGATGCTGCTCATTTCGAAATCTGGGCTGCGTTCTCTCTGCGACTGTTCAACCTTGCCAAAGAATTTTTCGTTGCTATCCTGCTTCTTTCTCGGTGGCAATGGCGACTCTGTTGTTGGTTCATTCGTATTCACCACACGCTCGGGCGGCTGTACAGTGTGTTGCTGTTGTTTATTTCTCCTTCTTTTCCCGCCGGCGGTAGTTGCGACGTCTACCGATAGCTTGTTGGTCGGTTTATTTTCCACCACGCTGGAGTAGCTCAAACGGATGTTCGGCTCGTTCGCTTCGTTCGCTTGTTTGAGTGTCGAGCTACTATCGCTCGCGGGTTTGTTGGCTGTCGATTGTTTGTCAGGCTTGATATTAATTGCTCTTTTATTTTGTACACATGTACTGCCGGGATGCAGTGGCTGGGTACAGTGCTTGCATGAAACAGGTTGGTTACGATAGGTAATCAAGGTTTCTTGTCCTTGGATCGTAACGAACGATCTGATATGACTGCGAAGTGTCATAACCGCTACACGTACCCCAGATGAAATATTTTGGTAGGGGAATGATGGACCCCAACTCAACTCCTTCACTTCGTGTACATCACCGAAGTGACGTAGATAAACAGCTATATCTTCGTTGCTTACACACTCGGAGAGGTCATGAACTTTGACCTCCGTACAACCGCGGTCAATCATCAATCGCACTGGATATTTGTAGCCTTCCACTTCGAGCTCGTGTCGTCCGTTGTGTTCTTGCACAATTTTTTCGGCCATCGCAAGATCGGCACATTTAACGTGCGCGCATTTCAAGGAATGGTTAATCTGCAAGCGTTTCACTTGGCTGGGCAGTAGACCAAGGGTTTGATTAACGAACCCGTGGATTTGCTCAAAACTTGGCCGTCGCGGAAAGTTCGCTAGGTCTACTTTGAATGTGTTCTCTCGTGAATTGAGAGCCATCTCAGCGAACTGACGAAACAGCTTCTCACAATTAAAACACGTCCAACCGATACGAAGACGGATCGCAAACAGGTTATTGTTTTCAACAAAATTATAAATAACAAATTACAAATACACAGGAATTTTATGGAAACTAACAATATGTTAAATGAAAGCTTTGAAGAACCAGACAGCCAAAATAACTAGCTAATGCCAAAACTGATTAACTTAGTAGATATATCATTTTTGTCGTTTTTACACCATAACCATGAATATCAAGTATTTCGGAGCTAATTTAATTGACTGATTTAGACAAAATGTATCTCGCTGATTTTCTTACCCATTTGTTAATCGATTCAAGATCTTTTAGCAGTTAATAAAAGATACAAAATTCCAGAATATGTAAGCTATTTTTTAAACATTCCATACAAGACTCTAGGAAGTGTCTGGCATTTCTGGTAGTTTAGTCCATGGTCGCTGATGCTATTTTGGAAACCAATCCACTAGATGCCAAATCCACAATATTTTCTAGAACTTTTGGTCAATTCCACAAAACAAATATGTTAAATACAAATAATCTATATATATAAAAATGAATTTCTGTCTGTCTGTCTGTCTGTCTGTCTGTCTGTCTGTCTGTCTGTCTGACCTCTATGGATTCGGAAACTACTGAACCGATCGGTGTGAAATTTTGTGTGTGGGTGCTGTCGGGGCCGGGGAAGGTTCTTAGCTTGGTGTGAGACTTCACCGGTCTTTGGAACGGTGGGTTCCCATACAAAAGACTTTCCGGGGGACGTCCCTATGGAGCTGAATGTCAAAAAACACAGTAGGCAGGCAGTACGACGTTTGCCGGGACAGCTAGTACAACAATAAATTTAATAAGTGTAAGAAGGGTTCTGTTCACCATAGGTGGATTAAATCGGGTTTTTAAGTATTTTTTTTGGTTAATAATATTATTTTTTCTCTAGTGCAAACTCAAACCTAGTCATTAGCCTATCGTATACGGTACGTAGTTTATGGACAGCGCCTTATCAATTTCCTAAAAGCCCTTCAAGTGGAATTCCTAGTTTTTGGAATTATTTTGGAAGAATTTCGAAACATCTGCTAGACATCCTGTAATCTTAATTAAGGATTCAACCGATTTCAATGAATGCTTTAAGACATCAGAGAGTTTAGCAAGCAAACCCGTGCAAATTTTCGAAAGCGCTTGATGGAGCTTTTAAAAGTATTTTTGGATCATAATTTTTACATCATAAATGTGGTGCATTTCCAAAAAACAAGATAGGAGTTGTAACTGAATTTGTCGGCATTGTGGCAGACCTCTTAGTGAATTTTATTTTGAGATTTTCTCAGTATGAACATGCGAAATTTGCGACAAAATTGCAGCCACAAAATCTGAACATCTGAAGTAGTTCTAACTAATAAAACATAATTAAGATGTCACCCTAATAATGTTCTAGGAGTAATGTCTTTAGAATATCCTAGTTGTAATTTTGACGTTATTTAAAAAAAAAATGTTATTTGGTCTTCTTAAAGAGCTTTCATCTAAATTAGCGAATTTTCGATGGACTTGTCAAAAGTTATTTCCAGCACAGCGTATCAGGTAGAAGAATTCTGAAGAAAAACTGTAAATATGCCTTAAATCTATTGGAAAAAGTCTGGTGCAGTTCACTTGTTTTTTTTTTCTTTCTATTGTTATACTCCTAGAAAAAAGCAGGAAAATTCAGAAAATTGAATTTCATCTCATGAGCAGACACCCTTGATTTTAGATTAACATGACCAGGAAAGCCAGGGAATTTGATTTTCAAAATTGCGTTGACACCCTGTACAGCATCCTATTAGATCCCCATTAAATTTTATTATTATTGAACATTTGGTTATCGAGATATCGATTGAACTGTCATTCTATCCACGAAAATTAAAACTGTTTTGCTAATTAAACCATCAAAACAAAGGTATTGGAATCCAATAAAATCACGTTATACTTGAAAAAATTAGCTCTTTCGATTAGACAATAGAAAATAGCAATATTTTACTCACTAAACAACCAAATTGCACTCTTTTTTGCAAAATCATTTTTTCTTATAAAATATACATATCAGTCAAAATAACCTTTCAAATAGTAAAAAAAAAAACAGTATGCTGCAAATGAGAGTCACTTAACGATAGGTCTTATCTGCAGAAGAAGGCCGTCTTTATTTTCCCTTTCTTCCATCGAAATCACACTAATTCATTCAGATTATGATTTGCTCCTTGCTGAGAAATGTTAAACTGTCGTTTATTAAATAATTTGTTTTGTAAAAAATGGCTTTACTTTGACGTGCAATAATCGGAAGGGTAAATAACTTGGTAAATAATAACGAAAGAATTTCGTTTCTGCAATATGTTAGCTTTAGGAAGCAGGCTCAATTTATTAAAATGTCATGAACGAAGCAGTGAATTACATTTTCCATTGAGCTCAAAGAAGTTTGTAATCTGTATTAACGAGATTTTAGCCCTTCCGAAGAAAGAACTCACATTTTGCGATTTTGTCGGGATTGGAATTCGATTCTAGGTCCTCCGTGTAAGCGTCACGTGTTTTAACCATCACACTAGGACCGTTTTACAAAAAAAAGTCGAAACCTATTGCACGAAATCCATCTACGGGGATAAAAAAAAACAAAAAAAGACAGTTCTCGCTAATTCTTAACGAAAGGAATTTGAAAACAAATCACTATCACACAAGTATTTGGATTGGTCAATAGTTGGCATGAATACTGAAAAAATGTGAGATTAGAAACTTCTGTAATAACTATCCAGTGATGTATTAAGTAGACACAACTTTAGTTTTACACTTCGTTAGAAAATTTATCTACCTTTAGATGTCAAGTATTGTTTTACAGAATGCAAATATCAAAAACTTGTAGATTGTCAAACAGTATTTAATCGAAAAAAAAAATCAATATTTACTCGATTACTGTACTCTTTTGTACTCTTTTATCAGAATTCTTGAATGTACTCTTTTCATGTGTGAACAATATGGTAACCCTTCGCCCTCCGGAGGCATAGCAAGAGCTCCTCTAATTGATCAAATAAATTTTTCGTGAGCTCTCTACGATGCGGAATTCGATACGAAAAAGTGAAAACAGTGCACTTTGCCTATGCTGCGTCATGGCAAATTTTGGCGGAGTCACGTTTTTCATAGGGTTCTCATTTCTGCCACCAGATGCGGAGGGATCGTTAGCTTCCGTTGGATTTACCTATAGGACATTTGGTTACCGAGATATCTTACCGTACGCGATATAATACCGCACAAAAAATACTTAATGGGCTCTAATATATCTTATAATAGATATCTTAAGAACAGAAGTAGAAAATCTTTGGATATCAAAAATAAAATTTAATAACATAGATGTGAAAAAAAATACGTTTTTTCGAGAAGATCCTAAAAGTGTCAATCCATCATAACTTTTTTCAACGTTTTGAACGTATCTATGTTTTGAAGATTTTTCAAGCATTAACGTATTGTTGATAATCGCTCAAAATTTCATTCAATTCGGTTCACTGGTCTGCGAGATATGACAGCTCAAAAAATAGTGTTTTATGAGCACGGCTCTAGCTTCGCGAAAGATTAACCAATCGAGCTCAAATTTGTACCAATGATGCACATATAATAGGTTGACAAACAGACAAAATTTTAGAATTTTTGATGCACTCTATGAAAAGTTACAGCATGTTGAACTTTTTATGAGAGAAAAAAAATGCTTATCACAAACATTTCGGCCACCCCCTGTATGTATGTTGTAAATTATGTTTAGCAAAAGTTACAAATTACTGGGAAATTGTCATTTGTCTAGAAACAAGATATAAGAGATACGTCTTGTTGCAACTACGATTCAACGTAAAAGCCGAAGAGCAATTGCTCATACCGTTTATTCATTGTTTTGAATAAATATATTACAACAGTATCATGCATCACATAGGGTGACCGTAAGGGTGGTACATATACATCACAAGAGTGTACTGGTTGTTGCTACTAGAAACCGAGAGCACTCTGCGTCCCCACAACCCGCAAGGACTGGGGTATTTGTTAAGACGGAAAGGATGGGAGATCTGGAAGTCACCGTTGAGTCGGTGATGCGATCCATGGATAGAGGTTATTTATAGTGTTCGTAAGGTGATAGATTGTGTAGTGAATACAGCGCACATCACTCGATCCATCATCGCCTTGATCAATCGTATCAGTTTATCCGAGAATCCGTATTCGTGCATAATCTGCCATAGCTGTTCTCGATCGATTGTATCATACGCCGATTTGAAATCGATGAACAAGTGATGTGTGGGCACGTTGTATTCGCGGCATTTCTGCAACACCTGGCTGAATTTGCCACTGTCAGCCAGGTTTTTCTTTTGGAAATACGTTTCTATAAGACTTGTTGTCTTTCGATGCTTTGACAGATGCTTTTTAATCAGTTTTATAAAATATGTAGAACGTTAAAATATCATCGTCCAAAAAATCCTCAAAGTTTTCCATTTTCCTGACTAAATGTTCATATGTTCCGCTTTGCCGTATTTTTCTAGATTTTTTGAAACAAAAACGCATTTTAGTACAATGCGCAATCATATGACGTCCCATACCCATGTGTTAAAAATTTTCGTTGCCGCCATGGCCACCAACAATGTGTTTCGGCTTTCAATATTCTTGCAAGAATTCAAGAAAATCTGAGTTTAAAAAAAATTCGATGTCTTTGGATGATACATACATTGATTCGAAAATAATAAAACAGCTTTGATATATTTACTAAGGGTCGATTTCTTCACCTCGGCTCAATTAGTAAGCTATGCTTAGTCTTACCCATATAGTTGATTTTGGTTAAACGCTTAAGCCAGGGTGAAGAAATCGTCCCTAAGCATGCTGGCAAATCTATAATGGTATGGTTATCGTAGGGCGCTATCGACTGAAATTCTTTATAACCGGGGAAGTTTTTCGGATTCGCAGTCATCAAACGCAATCAAACGACTAAATATCGTTCTTCATTCGACGTTTCGGTGTTTATTACACCTTCTTCAGGGAATTAGAACTCGCAATCGTTCTCGTTTTGCGGGCTCGGTTTAGACGAATCAGACCGAGCCCGCAGAACGAGAACGATTGCGAGTTCTAATTCCCTGGAGAAGGTGTAATAAACACCGAAACGTCGGATGAAGAACGATATTTAGTCGTTTGATTGAGTTTGATGACTGCGTAGCTGAAAAACTTCCCCGGTAAGGTTATCTTGATGGATAGTATGGACAATTTGAGAACTCGTTAAATGACAATAGTCTAATAGCTAATAGTCACCTACAGTATGGAAATAGAAACAAATGAAAAAAAAAGTTTATGTAATTATTTCAATTCGGGATCCTCAATTCTATCAAAAAATCTAATTTACTATTTCAGAAATAATTTCTGAAATAGTAAATTAGATTTTTTGATAGAATTGAGGATCCCGAATTGAAATTATTTCAAAAGTTCATCAAGTACAAACTACCTCGCAAGCAACCACGAAGATTGGATGCAGTTGTACTACGAAACACAAAGGAATCTATCGAAGCACGCAATGGCACAACTATCCCAAATGGAGGATAACGTGCCTCTGGAGCCGGTCATCTGATACGTGAATGGTACATGTATGGTGGTGGTGGCATGAATGTATGGCAGTAGAGCAAAAAGACCCCAATGAATACATGAAGCGTAAAGCGATACGAAGTTAAGAAGAAGGACAATAAGGACACCGATAAACTGAATAATTTAACAACGGCTGGACGTAAAATGGAGGCAGAAAATATATAAACAATAGTTGCACAGTATGGTGAACATGGAAAGCAAAAACATCAGCTCGGGCCAATTTGCCAATAAACAGGTAAAACACAAAAAGAGAGACATTAAGGTAAAGATATAACGAAGTCATACCTCGAATTTTCAAGAGCATTAACCCTTTAAAACCAAACCACAGATGGCACAGAAAAGTTGATCAATTCAACACTCGCTGATGGCGACTATTCGATCAATTTTTCATTACAATTGCAAATTGTTCTTCAGATTTGCGCTCTTGAACATTCAAGGTGTGGCTTCGTCATATCTTTATCTTGAAGAAACTTCTTTACGAACGCCTCGTAAAACATAATTTTGAACTCGCTCCATTGCGGCTAATGGAATCACTAAAAGCTTCTTTTAAACATATTTGGTACATAATTGTAAATTTACCAAAAGTAGAACTCACGAATAAGTTCTAATATTCAAGTATAATGAATTCATTTTAATTTTTGGATGCGTCCCATGCGAGTGTTATTTGAGCAGGAAAAAATATTTTGGAGCACCACGAGATATGCGCCTCAAGCTGTTTTCAGGCTTGTCCGCACTGAGCGCACGAAAATTATGCTCTTTTGATTTACACCATTAAAATCATTATAAATTTGCAATCTTTCCATGTCAACTGTTAGAGGAATGTTGATAGGTATACATATCCTAAATGTAACTTCGAACTGCCAAAAAAAAACAGTTCGTTTCAAACATGAATTCTAATTAAAAAAAATCAAGGATTTTATATTTTTAAACAAAAAGAGCACCTTTTTCTAAGCCTCTATGATTTTTTTTCAGATACCTAAAATGAAATTCAAAAAGATTTATTCAAATCACCATTTGACAGCTGGGCAACTGCTTGACAGCTCCGCCCAGTACAAAATCCGACGAGGGGTAATTCGACAAATCGCTCCCATACAAACTTCAAATTGATTTTTAAATAGGTTCCCGGGCTCCAAAATTCATGAAAATTTGGATTTCGCCTCAGTTTGGCGTGCAGATTCAGAATATGGAATCATCTCAACATCGCTTAAAAAGCCAATTGAACCATTCTTCACGAATGCCTCGTAGAACAACCATTTGTATTCGCACCACTGAATTGGATAGAATCACTTCGTTTAATTTCAAATTTGGCAGTTAACACTACTTTACAAATGATACCTAGAACAAATAAGTTATATATTCAGTTTTAATGAATTCATTTTACATTTCAGATCACAAGCGGCGTGCGCGTTCCATCGCATCGCGCGAATGTGGTTTGAGCAGGAAAAAAATGTTCTGGACGGCCGCAAGGTGTGCGCCTCACTCAAAATAGTCAAATCGCTTTATAAGTTTGGAGCTTTAATCATTGCAACTAATGGAACCACTAAACGCTTTATTTAAACATTCACTAAACAAAATTAATTTAAAATTCAGTAGAAAAATCTTCTTCACGAGTGCCTCGTAGAGCAACATTTTGATTTCGCACCTTTGTAACTGATAGAATCACTAAAAGCTTCGTTTAAATTCATATTCAGTAGTAAAACACTTCTTCAAAAATGATACTTAGAACAAATAAGCTTTATATTCAGTTTTAATGAATTCATTTTAAATTTCAGATCACAAGCGGCGTGCGCGTTTCATTGCCTCGCGCGAATGTGATTTGAGCAGGAAAAAAATGTTCTGGACGGCTGCAAGGTGTGCGCCTCACTCAAAATAGTCAAATCGCTTTATAAGTTTGGAGCTTTAATCATTGCAACTAATGGAACCACTAAACGCTTTATTCAAACATTCACTAAACAAAATTAATTGAAAATTTAGTAGAAAAATCTTCTTTACGAGTGCCTCGTAGAGCAACATTTTGATTTCGCACCTTTGTAACTGATAGAATCACTAAAAGCTTCGTTTAAATTCATATTCAGTAGTAAAACACTTCTTCAAAAATGATACTTAGAACAAATAAGCTTTATATTCAGTTTTAATGAATTCATTTTAAATTTCAGATCACAAGCGGCGTGCGCGTTCCATCGCATCGCGCGAATGTGATTTGAGCAGGAAAAAAATGTTCTGGACGGCCGCAAGGTGTGCGCCTCACTCAAAATAGTCAAATCGCTTTATAAGTTTGGAGCTTTAATCATTGCAACTAATGGAACCACTAAACGCTTTATTCAAACATTCACTAAACAAAATTAATTGAAAATTTAGTAGAAAAATCTTCTTTACGAGTGCCTCGTAGAGCAACATTTTGATTTCGCACCTTTGTAACTGATAGAAACACTAAAAGCTTCGTTTAAATTCATATTCAGTAGTAAAACACTTCTTCAAAAATGATACTTAGAACAAATAAGCTTTATATTCAGTTTTAATGAATTCATTTTAAATTTCAGATCACAAGCGGCGTGCGCGTTTCATTGCCTCGCGCGAATGTGATTTGAGCAGGAAAAAAATGTTCTGGACGGCCGCAAGGTGTGCGCCTCACTCAAAATAGTCAAATCGCTTTATAAGTTTGGAGCTTTAATCATTGCAACTAATGGAACCACTAAACGCTTTATTTAAACATTCACTAAACAAAATTAATTTAAAATTCAGTAGAAAAATCTTCTTCACGAGTGCCTCGTAGAGCAACATTTTGATTTCGCACCTTTGTAACTGATAGAATCACTAAAAGCTTCGTTTAAATTCATATTCAGTAGTAAAACACTTCTTCAAAAATGATACTTAGAACAAATAAGCTTTATATTCAGTTTTAATGAATTCATTTTAAATTTCAGATCACAAGCGGCGTGCGCGTTTCATTGCCTCGCGCGAATGTGATTTGAGCAGGAAAAA